>NC_092343.1:115785000-116156666 GCF_046630445.1 Rutidosis leptorrhynchoides | reverse complement strand
CCAACATTCACATATAGAGTGTCTATGGTTATTCCGAAATATATATAGATGTGTCGACATGATAGGTCGAAACATTGTATACGTGTCTATGGTATCTCAAGATTACATAATATACAATACAAGTTGATTAAGTTATGGTTGGAATAGATTTGTTACCAATTTTCACGTAGCTAAAGTGAGAAAAATTATCCAATCTTGTTTTACCCATAACTTCTTCATTTTAAATCCGTTTTGAGTGAATCAAATTGCTATGGTTTCATATTGAACTCTATTTTATGAATCTAAACAGAAAAAGTATAGGTTTATAGTCGGAAAAATAAGTTACAAGTCGTTTTTGTAAAGGTAGTCATTTCAGTCGAAAGAACGACGTCTAGATGACCATTTTAGAAAACATATTTCCACTTTGAGTTTAACCATAATTTTTGGATATAGTTTCATGTTCATAATAAAAATCATTTTCTCAGAATAACAACTTTTAAATCAAAGTTTATCATAGTTTTTAATTAACTAACCCAAAACAGCCCGCGGTGTTACTACGACGGCGTAAATTCGGTTTTACGGTGTTTTTTGTATTTCCAGGTTTTAAATCATTAAGTTAGCATATCATATAGATATAGAACATGTGTTTAGTTTATTTTAAAAGTCAAGTTAGAAGGATTAACTTTTGTTTGCGAACAAGTTTAGAATTAACTAAACTATGTTCTAGTGATTACAAGTTTAAACCTTCGAATAAGATAGCTTTATATGTATGAATCGAATGATGTTATGAACATCATTACTACCTTAAGTTCCTTGTATAAACCTACTGGAAAAGAGAAAAATGGATCTAGCTTCAACGGATCCTTGGATGGCTTGAAGTTCTTGAAGCAGAATCATGACACGAAAACAAGTTCAAGTAAGATCATCACTTGAAATAAGATTGTTATAGTTATAGAAATTGAACCAAAGTTTGAATATGATTATTACCTTGTATTAGAATGATAACCTACTGTAAGAAACAAAGATTTCTTGAGGTTGGATGATCACCTTACAAGATTGGAAGTGAGCTAGCAAACTTGAAAGTATTCTTGATTTTATGAAACTAGAACTTTTGGAATTTATGAAGAACACTTAGAACTTGAAGATAGAACTTGAGAGAGATCAATTAGATGAAGAAAATTGAAGAATGAAAGTGTTTGTAGGTGTTTTTGGTCGTTGGTGTATGGATTAGATATAAAGGATATGTAATTTTGTTTTCATGTAAATAAGTCATGAATGATTACTCATATTTTTGTAATTTTATGAGATATTTCATGCTAGTTGCCAAATGATGGTTCCCACATATGTTAGGTGACTCACATGGGTTGCTAAGAGCTGATCATTGGAGTGTATATACCAATAGTACATACAACTAAAAGCTGTGTATTGTACGAGTACGAATACGGGTGCATACGAGTAGAATTGTTGATGAAACTAAACGAGGATGTAATTGTAAGAATTTTTGTTAAGTAGAAGTATTTTGATAAGTGTATTGAAGTCTTTCAAGAGTGTATAAATACATATTAAAACACTACATGTATATACATTTTAACTGAGTCGTTAAGTCATCGTTAGTCGTTACATGTAAGTGTTGTTTTGAAACCTTTAGGTTAACGATCTTGTTAAATGTTGTTAACCCAATGTTTATAATATCAAATGAGATTTTAATTTATTATATTATCATGATATTATCATGTATGAATATCTCTTAATATGATATATATATACATTAAATGTCTTTACAACGATAATCGTTACATATATGTCTCGTTTAAAAATCATTAAGTTAGTAGTCTTGTTTTTACATATGTAGTTCATTGTTAATATACTTAATGATATGTTTACTTATCATAGTATCATGTTAACTATATATATATATATATCCATATATATGTCATCATATAGTTTTTACAAGTTTTAACGTTCGTAATCACCGGTCAACTTGGGTGGTCAATTGTCTATATGAAACATATTTTAATTAATCAAGTCTTAACAAGTTTGATTGCTTAACATGTTGGAAACATTTAATCATGTAAATATCAATCTTAATTAATATATATAAACATGGAAAAGTTCGGGTCACTACATACTTGACCCCCAAAGCAGACTTGAGCTGAGTCCTCATCGTGTTGAACCAGCTCATGCTACTGCTCAGCCCACTTATAACTTGGATCATGATAAGAGTCACACTAATAAATCAAAACCAGCTAAAACTCTTACAGTATCTGAGTCATCATGTATTGCCAATGAGCCAACAGAGTTACAGCTGTACTTACAGACACCACACTCTGTCTCAATCAAAGGGCTAACTAAAATACACGTTTGTCCCCCGAGACCAACATCAGATGCAATTGTTGAGTCAAATTAATTTGATTCTGATATTGTTATCAAAACTTGTTACTTCGTTTCAGATCTTAGCAGGGTAACAGATGTTATTCCTACTGTGACGCCCTGTACAAAACCATCGTGTACGGTTCATCAACAACAGGATCATTACAAGGTCAAACACTATATGCTGTTTGAAAACCAGTTTTGCATTCATAAAAAGATAGCGTTTTACAAAAGATAACGTGCTTCCTATGAATAGAAGCATTTACATAAGTATGTGACCCAAAGGTCGTTACAAAGCCATTGTTTGAAAATAACATAAGTTACGAATACAAAATAAAAGTTTCATGATTGAGACATCTCTAAGTAACGCAGCAGAAATCTAACACAGCAGGTCCATAACAGCAAGTCTATAACACCAAGACATCAAGTCTAACAGCGGAAGCAACATCGTCTAAGCACCTGAGAAATACACGCTTAAAAGTCAACACGAATGTTGGTGAGCTATAGTTTGTAATCAGTAAAGTAATGTAGACCACGAGATTTCAGTGCTTTAATCAGCAGTTTAAATCATTATGAAAAGTATATGCTTAACCGTGTGCACCCGGTAACTAGACTTAACGTATGTATATCACCCCCTAAAAGTGCACTTGACGAGTGCATTTGTCCTCGAAGTATTAAACACCCGTTGAATGCTAGCGGTACTAGCCCGAGTGGGGATGTCAAACCCTATGGATCCATATCTAAGATTCGCGTTCACGGTTAGGAAACCAATGTTTAAACGTTACCGAGCTAAGGGGAATCTTTGTACCGTTATGTTACCCACACATATAAAGTTTAAGTACTCGTGTCTAGTATGTAAAACGTAAAAAGCGCATGTATTCTCAGTTCCAAAAATAGTTAAAGTAAAAAGGGATGTTATAACTCACAGTGAATAAGCAGTAAAAGTTGATATGAAACGTATGCAGGTAGTAAGTCGGTCCTAAAGGTCGTCAACCTAAGTCAAAGGTCACTAGGTCAGTATGTTGTCCCGATAAGTTTAAAAGTGTATAAATTAAGTTTAGTGTCATCATCATCGTCATCAAAGCTAAAGTAAGTTTAACAAGAATAGAGATCGAAACAAAAGACCGACTTTGGATAGCTGTTACAACCTCTATACAAATCGAAAAGACGCGTAGTTATTGGCCATGGCTCCGTATGTGAGTCTTCTAACCGCTATCCAATATTCAGGACCTACCTCATCTTCGTTGGACCGTGGCGACGGTTTAAGTGCGAGTAGGTCAGAAATTTTAGCACAACATTACAAGGGCGTAGTGGTTTTAAAAAAAGGCTATAAATCCTAGACCGTATATCGGATTTAGGTGAGTCTTAAATGAAAAGTCATCTACTCAAAACGAACTATCTGAAAATCAACTTTCAAAAGCCTAGAGAGTCTGATCAGACCCCGAAAAGCAGTAAACAAATGCTCCGGTGGGATTCTTGGTGCTTGATGCTCATCACGGTTCTCATCCTTGATGCTTGTAGCTTCAAGTGTACAACTCACTGATGTGTTAGCACCACTTTGACCAAGATTCAACCATCAACACACAATATGTTAAGACCAAGTAAGAATACAACTCACTTAAGAGTTTTAGAAGGATGATGAACCAAGGTTACATCATATTCTTAGTCTTAACACAAATACAAGTTCTATTTACAACTAAAGCTACAAACTTTCCTTCAATCAAACAAGTATGAACACAAACTTGATCAAATAAAGTAATGAAACCCTAAGCTAGAGAGCTTGGATGCTTTTCACACAAATTATGAGATTACAAAGCTAGAAAGCTTGAATCTTTGGTGTTCTTGAAGATCTTGAAACATAAAGCTTAGATCTTCAAGTTACATGAAGATCATAAACACAAGTTTTGATCTTTATAACAAACAAGTGTGTGAAAAATGAGAATGAAATCAAGTGTGAAATGTGAGGAAATGGCTTGATATTTATAGGGGTGGGGAGGCCCTTTGGCCATCGACTTTGGGGGGACAAAAGGGGGGACAAGTTGCTTTTTGATTAGTGGTGGACTAAAGTGGTGCTTATTGTTAGGATCTCATGCAACTTTAAGAATAATAGTAAGCAAAAATGCTAGTATGTTGGCTCTTATAAATGGGCATTTGTCTTCATAATCCACTAATAATTGGGTTAATTAAATAGTCTACTAGCTAGAGTAGGGTGGGCTAAAGTCCAACAAGGTAAAAAGTCCAACAAGACTAACTAGTATGTTCTAGTAAATTACTAAGCGTAATTAAGCATCCAAAAAGCCCAAGTAATTGTTATTATAAAATAACAATTAGTATTTTGTAGTCATAATATTCCGATTATGACCAAAGTTAAACGTGTACCGACAAACATAGCTCGTTCTAAACGCTAAGTGACACTAACGGTCGTAAAGGCTTTCGGGGATCAAGTTAAGTAACCTACGTACTTAATGACACGTTTTAACATATAAATGAAAGTAATCCACGTGTAGTAAGATTCTAGAGTATAATATAGCTAAGTACGCATAAATACTCAGTTTCGTGAAGGCACAAAGCACAAAAGCAAGTCGAAAAAGTCGAGTCGTTACATTACCCACCTGTTAATGAAAGTTTCGTCCCGAAATTTTAAGCTGAGGTAGATGTTAGAGTTGTGAAGAGGTGACGATATTTATGTTTCATCTGATCCTCTCGCTCCCAAGTAAACTCAGGTCCTCGTTTTTCATTCCATCGGACACGAACGATCGGAATCTTGTTGCGTTTTAAGGTCTTGACCTCACGGTCCATAATTTCGACAGGTTCTTCCATGAAGTGGAGTTTGTCGTCAATCGTAAGCTCCTCGAGAGGTATGACAAGTTCTGGTTCAGCAAGACATTTCTTCAGATTCAACACGTGGAAAGTGGGGTGAACTGAGCTCAATTGAGTCGGAAGATCCAAACGGTAAGCAACGGGTCCAACACGCTCCAAGACTTCAAAAACCATGCTTTCTGAAATGGATTACACCTTTTCAAGGTGCGACTTTCAACATAACGCGGTCGCCGATTTGAAATTAACGATCTCCACGTTTAAGGTCGGCATAGCTCTTTTGACGATCACAGGCCGTCTTGAGCCTCGCTTGAATTTGGACGATCTTCTCGGTTGTTTCATGGATGAGTTCGGGACCGGTGAGTTGTTTTTCACCTACTTCGGCCCAACAGATAGGAAAACGACATTTACGGTCATACAATGCTTCAAAAGGTGCGGCCTTAATGCTTGTGTGATAGCTGTTGTTGTAAGAGAATTCGGCTAACGGCAAATGTCTCTCCCAAGCTTTCCTGAGATCAATAACACAAGCACGTAACATGTCCTCTAGGGTTTGAATCATGCGCTCGCTCTGTCCGTCGATTTATGGGTGATACGCTGTACTTATATCTGGACGTGTTCCCAAGGCTTCTTGTAAAGAACGCCAAAATATGGAAGCGAAAAGGGTGTCTCGGTCTGAAATAATCGATAAGGGTACTCCGTGTCGATATACAACTTCCTTTATGTATAGTTGCTCGAGTTTCTCCATCGTATCAGTTTTTTTCATGGCTAGGAAGTGTGCAGATTTGGTAAGATGGTCAACGATAACCCAGATGGTATCATAACCGCCTACCGTCTTCGGTAGCTTCGTGATGAAGTCCATTGTTATTCATTCCCACTTCCATTGCGGGATTTCGGGTTGTTGAAGTAACCCAGACGGCTTCTGATGTTCGGCTTTGATCTTGGAACAAGTTAAACACTTTCCAACATATGCTGCAACATCCCTTTTGAGGTTTGGACACCAATATTGAACCTTGAGGTCGTGGTACATCTTACCAGCTCCTGGATGAATTGAATACCTTGACTTGTGGGCTTGTCTAGAATAAGGCTCCGTAAATCCCCATAACTAGGCACCCAGATTCTTCCGGCAAAGTATCAGAGTCCAGTTTCCTTGACCTCAAATCGAGAAACGAGAATGTTTAAGTGCTCTTGAGCAATATTCTCCTCCTTGAGAGCCTCATCTTGAGCTACGCGGATCTGGCTGTTGAGATTCGTCTGAATGGTGATGTTCAAGGCACAGACACGAAGAGGTACCGTTCTCTCCTTTCGGCTTAAGGCATCGGCTACAACAGTTGCCTTGCCAGGATGGTAACGGAGTTCAAAATCATAGTCGTTCAACGTCTCGATCCATCGACGTTGTCTCATATTCAGTTGCTTCTGATCAAAGATGTGTTGGAGGCTTTTGTGGTCGGTGAAGATAGTGCTCTTAGTCCCATAAAGATAGTGTCACCACAGTTTTAGTGCGAAAACAACAGCTCCAAGCTCGAGATCGTGAGTTGTGTAGTTTTGCTCGTGAATCTTTAGTTGTCGGGAGGCGTAAGCAATAACCTTCTTCCGTTGCATCAATATACAACCAAAGCCTTGTCGGGAGGCATCGCAATACACAACGAAGTCATCACTGCCTTCAGGAAGGGACAGAATAGGTGCGGTGGTTAACTTCTGCTTCAGGGTTTGGAATATCGATTCTTTCTCCCAAATGAACTTCTTCCCCTTATGAGTTAATGCAGTCAAAGGACGCGCATTCAGAGAGAAACCTTCGATGAACCTTCGGTAATAACCGGCGAGGCCTAAGAATTGGCGGATATGAGTAGGAGTAGTGAGAGTTTCTCACTTGCTGATAGCTTCGATCTTTGCGGGATCGACTTTTATACCCTGATCGCTCACGATATGACCGAGAAATTGAACTTCCTTCAACCAAAATTTGCACTTAGAGAATTTGGTATAAAGTTGCTCTTGTCTCAAGAGTTCTAGCACGAGTCGAAGATGTTGCTCATGTTCTGTTTCACTTTTGGAATAGATGGGGATATCATCTATGAAGACGATAACGAACTTGTCCAGATATGGCTTGCATACACGATTCATGGGATCTATAAACACGACAGGTGCGATAGTTAAGCCAAATGGCATCACCAGAAACTCGTAGTGGCCATAACGTGTTCGGAATGTCGTCTTAAGTACATCGCTCTCCTTCACCCTCAACTGGTGATAACCTGACCGTAGATCGATCTTGGAGTAAACACTGGAACCTTGCAGCTGATGGAAAGGATCGTCAATTCTAGGAAGAGGATACCGATTCTTGATCGTCAATTTGTTCAGCTCTCGATAGTCGATACACATGCAGAAAGATCCGTCCTTCTTCTTCACGAACAAAATAGGTGCGCCCCAAGGCAATGAACTTAGTTGGATAAACCCTTAGTTTAGTAATTCCTATAGTTGACTCTGCAACTCTTGCAGTTCGGAAGGTGCAAGTCGATAAGGTGTGCGAGCTACGGGTGCAGCTCCTGGCACTAGGTCGATCTGAAACTCCACTGCTCTCGATGGCGGTAATCCAGGCAACTCTTCTGGAAAGACGTCGGGAAATTCGTTCACAATTCGTACATCATCAATGCTCTTCTCTTCAACTTTTAGCTTCTTCACATGTGCCAGAATTGCAAAACGCCCCTTCTTCATAACCTTTTATGCCTTCATGCAACTAATAAGGTTCAACTTCGGACTACATCTCTCCCCGTAAATGATCAGAGTCTCACCATCTTCGCGTGGTATACGAAGAATCTTATCTCCACAGATAACTTCAGCTCTTACCTTGGACAACCAGTCCATACCGACAATCACATTAAAGCTTCCCAACTTGATGGGTATTAGATCAATCTCAAAATCCACTCCGGCTAGGTTGATAATACCTCCTCGGTCAATTTGGTCAACTTTCTCATGTTTTCCATTGGCTACCTCAACAAGCATACTCTCCTCCAAAGGAACTAACAACCAATCTATCTTAGAGCAAAAGTGTCTACATACATAACTCCTATCAGCACCAGTATCAAACAAAACATAAGCTAATAGGTTATTGATAGTGAATGTACCTATAACCAAGTTAGGATTCTCGCGAGCATCTCTTGCGTTCATGTTGAAGGCTCTTCCACGTGCTGGCTCGCCATCCTTCTTCTTGTTGGGACATTCATTGAAGTGGCCCTGCTGTCCGCACTCATAGCACTTCCTTAGTCCATTTGGGTTTGTCCTCACAGCTGGGGCGGTGCTCTTACAGTCTCTGCCGATGTGTCCAATCCTTTTGCACTTCACACACACCACGTTGCATTGTGCAGTATGATGCTTGTAGCATCTCTTACATTGAGGAAGGGTGCCCTTGTAGTTAGGGTTTAAGCTAGGATTCGGGTTCTGGTTCCTCCAGTTGTTGTTCCCTTTGAAATTCTCATACCTCTTAGCTAGGTTCTGGTCAAAACCTTTTCCCTTGTTTCCGTCCCACTTATGTTTCCCATTACTAGCTCCCGATTCTGATTTCGCCTTCTCTGACTCTTGGTGGGTAATTTGATTCATCAGGGTGTGTGCCATGCGCATAGCTTCTGGGACATTCGCTGGTTTCGATGAAGTGACATTTCCCTGAATTTCCTTGGGGAGTCCCCACAGATACCGTTCCATGCATTTGAACTCAGGAGTAACCATTATGGGGCACATCAGGGCTAACTCCAAGTACCTTCGGTTATAGCCATCAAGGTCAGTTCCTATAACTTTCAGTTCCCAAAACTCCGCTTCCATCTTCTGAATTTCTGTTCTGGGGCAGTACTCCTCGATCATAGCCCTCTTAAACTCTTCCCATGGTGTAGCATAAGCTTCGTCAATTCCCTGAGCCTGGGCAAACGTATTCCAATAAGTCAAAGCGCCATCCAACAGTGTGCATTCGTTTTACAAACATTGCATTCGTTTTTAAAAGACAAACTTTCATTTACATCGAAAGTTGACAGCATGCATACCCTTTCATAATATATCCATCTATAATTGACTTAATAATAATCTTGATGAACTCGACGATTCGAATGCAACGTCTTTTGAAATATGCCATGAATGACTCCAAGTAATGTCTCTAATATGAGCTAATGCACAGCAGAATATTTCTTTCATACCTGAGAATAAACATACTTTCAAGTGTCAACCAAAAGGTTGGTGAGTTCATAGGTTTATCATAAAACAATAAAATTCATCATTTTGATAGACCACAAGATTTAAATGCTGCATGGTACAAATGGGCCCGAATCCTATACCCACCTGTAATGTACATGCGATATCTTTTAAATACAGTACACCTTTCTCGTGTACGAAATCCTTTTTCATAAATCTTAGTAACCGTACACATATCTCGTGTATAAAATATAATAGACATAACCTGTGTATAAAATCATTCTCTCGATACATAACATTCACTTTTCATTGCTTTCATAGTTTGGCTTGGTAACCGACCTTAGCATATAATGCGCATAATAATATCCCAAAACAGAACATCTCGTCTGTATAATAATCATATAAACTTCGAAGTACTAAACACCACGCCCACTAGCTCTTCCGTCTAGTGAACATTCTGGGTGGGGGTGTTAAACCCGGTAGCTACCTTTAGGATTCGCGTGAATTAGGGCCATACCCGATTCTAATTCTTAGGTTACCAAGCAATAATAATCAGGGGAAAATATTCACAACAATTAGTGGCAATTATCACGTCCAACTAATTCAATAATAATCCACAGAACTTTCGTCTGCATAATAATTCATTCGAGGAATGTTTTACTTGTGTCTATCTCGTCAAACATTTATAAAAGCATTTCATGTATTCTCAGTTCAAAATATATTTCAAAAGCATTTAATAAAGCAGTTGTAAAAATAGCGCATGTATTCTCAGTCCCAAAAATGTAAAGAGTAAAAGAGAGCAAATGAACTCACCTAATGTATTTTGTAGTAAAAATACATATGACTATATTGAACAATGCAGGGTTGGCCTCGGATTCACGAACCTATATCATCTGTATATATATTGAAACATATAATCGTAATCGAACAAGTTTATATATATTATTATTAAAAATATACTTGTTATCTCATATGTTATATAGATAAATTTAATATATTTAGTTTATATATTTTATATAGCTAATATAACAATTTATTTTAGGGTTTATGCATGATAAAAATATATATTTATCTATATAATGTTAATATGTAGTTTTATGAGATATTAATATCGTTATAGTATATGTACTAAATATATTTTGTATAAAAATATTTATTTGTTTAAAATGATAGTTTTTATATTAATGAGTTACTAATAATAATAACTTTATTAATAATGATAATACTAATAATAAGAATGATATCGTTAATAATAATAATAATAATCCTATACATGTTAATAATAATAACACACATATTAGTAATGATATTAATTTTAGTAATAACAATATATATCATCATTGTAATTATAATCGTATTAATAATAAATTTTATTTACTACTTGTATTAGTAATAATAATAATAATGGTAATAATTTTAATACTTATGCAAGTGATAATAATAATAATCTATATAACACTAATAATAACAATAATAACAACACTAATAATAATAATAATAATAATAATAATAATAATAATAATAATAATAATAATAATAATAATAATAATAATAATAATAATAATCATAATAATAATAATAATAATAATAATAATAATAATAATAATAATAATAATAATAATAATAATAATAATAATAATAATAATAATCATAATGATAATAATAAAATGATAATAATAATAAAAATAATAAAAAGCTACCTTTAAAAGCCATTTTAAAAAAAAAAACTGCCCAAAGCCGGGCTCGAACCCGAGACCTCTCGCACACCTGCCATACACCTTAACCGTTGATCCATATATGTTTTTCCTGATTAATTCTATCTTCTTATATATATATTTTGTATGTATTTATTGTTATGTTTCTCCTTCTTCATTACCCAAATATCGATCTCAGTTTCAATCCGACTACTAATAGGTTTTTTTATTAAATATTTGGATTTATAAATGATTCAGAAACAATATTAGATTGATCAAATTATCTAAAACAGGAATGACAGAAAAAAAAATACGCTGAAACATTTTTTTATTGAAGTCGTATGAACTTGAAATCGAATTGGACATTAGAGACCGTTATAGATCACGACTTCAACATGAAAATGGTTTCAAATTCACCATAGAAACTTTATGTAAACTCAATTGAAACTAAAACATCAATTTGACTTTGAATTTTGCCAAGAACAATCCGTTTGACCTTTTATAATAAAAGTTTGACTTCGAAAATTCTCGTTCGTTATTAGAAATTGGAAAGTGAAACTTTCCAGATAGTTTGTAGTAAAAATTCCTAACAACATGGCATTTACACTTTTTGAAATTTATTGCAAAATTGATGGATTTGAAAAAATGGAGGAAGAACAGGGCAGGGCCTGTGTTCTTCCTGTTTTTACTTTAAATTCGGATGTTTGAAGCTGTAACAGAGTAGTTGTAATTCTTAATTGATAAGATGGGTTTGTTGTTAATGCCTAACACTGATTTACCTCAATTATAAAACCCAATTGTTCGATAATTTCACTATCAGTGTCAGAGAAAAATAAAAAAAATATATAAAAGAAGAAAGGATCGACTAACAGAAATTTGGAATTACACTCTTGTGATTTACTACAGATTTGTACGACCAAATAAACATAAAATCAATTTCCTACAGTTTTGGGAATGATGGAAAATAGAATACAAGACTTTCTGTAATTATCTATATCTTTATTGATATTGATATTTTTATATTTATTTATAATACGTATAAATATTTATTTATATACCTATATCTGTATTTAGTATATGTATATGTATTTAATTATGAACTTTACATACTAATATTCATATATTTGTATTTATGCCCATAATTGTATTCTGTTATTGTTATAAACTTATATGTATAAATTATCATTATTCTTGTTAATAAATGTAAATATAATAATATTACTCTTTAATATTATAAATAATAGTAATAGTAATACAATTATAATTGTACTAGTAATAATATTATTACTAATGATAATAATAATTATAATTTTTATGAATTATGTAACAATAATATTATTATTAATAATAATATTATTCTAATGATAATACTAATATAACAATTATACTCAAACTTGTGATTGAATTTAACATAATACCATTTATTATTTATGTATTTATATTATGTGATGACATTTACTGGATATTTATTATTATATATATATATATATATATATATATATATATATATATATATATATATATATATCTAATAGAGATCGTATATAAATTCATAATAACATATATATATATATATATATATATATATATATATATATATATATATATATATATATATATATATATATATATATATATATATATATATATATATTATATCAGTAACTTAATTATTCTAATTTATTATTTTATATTTTAAATTACCATTAATTAAAGTATACTCTATTTAATCAAAATATTATATATATATATATATATATATATATATATATATATATATATATATTTTTTCTTTTATTTATGTTTATTATATATATATATATATATATATATATACACATTTTTATTTACCTATAACTGTTCGTGAATCGTTAGAAATGGTCAAAGGTCAAATGATTGTTTTGAATTAGTTCAAAAGTTTTGAGATCTATGATATCAGACTTTGCTTATCGTGTCGAAATTATATAAGATCAAGTTTAAATTTGGTCGAAAATTTCCGGGTCGTCACACTTTGTTGCCAAAATACCCACTTCGTCGGTTAGAATTGAAGAACAAGTAATTACGAAGATGGTGCAAAAAGAATCAAGAGAATCGAAGCTAAAACGAAGATTCTAAAGCGAAAACGGTGAAAGACAAGAAATCAAGTTATGATCCAGTGAATCAAGGCTGACCAGGCACAAAAATGACCTGCCATACGGCTTGCCAAACGGCTTGCCAGTATGGCAAATGGCCTGCCAAACGGTCAGGCAAACAGGCTCGATAAACGGCTTGCCTTGCAAATGGCCTGCCAAATACGGCCTGCCAAATGGCTTGCTAAACGGCTTGCCAGCCGTTTGTAGGAAAAATTCTTGTTTATTTAAAGGGTCTTTGTCATTCATTCCAACACACACTTCAATTCACTTCTTTCTCTCTCTTGTACAATATTAGTCATACTCTCAAGGCCTTCGACTCCGTGCGAGAAACCTAGTACCCGGAGAAGAACGCCGAAGATTGTATTAGTAGCGGTCTGGAGTCTTGAAGTTGTCACTTTTGTATTCAGAACTCGTTTAATCTACTGGTACTTCTATCCCTTATCTTTATATAATGTCTTCTATCATTATGGTATGTGATATTATTGCCATGATTAGCGAGTTGTTATCTTTAGTGTATGCTATGATGTAAGCAGTTATAATGCCAAAATAATATTATGGTTTATGTATGCTGTTGAAATTCTTTCTGATTATGCTTTAAACTCAATCGCTTTTCCAACTAATAGAACGTAGTTATAGGCTCTGTTATTGGGAAGTCGTGAACCCCGATTCAGAGTACACTATCTGTGTCACCCCTTGGTAAGAGAAGTCTATTGGATACAACGTAAGATCGACTAAGGCACACCGGTTGTAGTAAGTCTATCAAGCTTTGGATTTTGACTGAGGACTCTTTCGTAGTGAAACATCTGACTAGACCCTTAGTACATTGTCGGTCCCAGACCATGCTAGCGTAGTCCCCAAGCATATAAACTTCGTACGTATACGCTGAAACACAACGGTTGTTGTAAGCTGTACCTCTGCTAAGTAAGGCCATGGAACCCAGTTAGTGTTGACTAGTACACTGCACCATAACGCGGTCTCAAGCATTGCACCCCGCTTGAGGGATTCTTAGTTAATTAAGGAAATGTTTGTTTTGACACATAAAGGATTGGACCGTTAGGATAACCGAACGTGTTCATGGAAGTCAGCTTGACTTGGCCATGGTGTTCTTTATGGTTGAACTCTTTTTAAGGGCCTAACTATCTTTTAAAATCAATCATTAACGAAAGCATTGAAACACATCACGTCTCTCGAATATGGTAAACCATGTATTCTATTATGCTTAAGAAAGTTTAGACCATTGTGAAATGTTAATACGTCACCCAACCGAGTCGCTCAATTGGATGAGCCGTCTGAACGTGTATGCCTGTAGTCAGACTACAAGGGCGTCGGGGGTAAGGGACATTGATGTCTATTCAGAATCTTCAAGCCTAACGCAGTACCCAGTGACATGTCTTATGACAGGGGCGTTTAGGACCAGTGTAATGAATACAAGGCCTCTGCCTATTCATGAGCCATCATTCGATAATCTCGGTAGAATAACTGATGAAGTCATAGTATGTACTCACTTTAACCTTATCTGAATTACGAATTTTATCGCATTTACTTTATCTGTCTTATAAATTAGAAAATCCAAAATAGGTAATCACTACTCCGTCTTAACTATCTTAGGCTTAAATATAGGTTCGATTCTACTGATATCTCAAAAATACGACTCTATGTCATACTTCCCTTACTTATAAGGAGTAGTATGATTTAGGCCCCGCTAAATATAAATTTAAAACAGTACCCCTCCCTCGAGTGGCTGATCCTGGCGCGTCGCGGTCCGACGACACCGCGTGAATAAAAACCGTCCGTTTCGGCCATATCAGAGCAGTTACTCACACAGAACTCAGATTCCAACTTTTCAAACCAACTTTTTAAGCCAACTAGCCCTTCTATTCCACTGAAATTGTGGGGCTCGCAGCTCTGGAACTCCTTGTAAGTGCACCCATCTTGAGCATTCCAGTTCGCCATTGGTGCTGGTGCAGGGTTGATATCTGCCATAGCCGCGGCTACTCAAGCAGCTATCATCTCCTCAATTTGAGCTGCGGTGGGGATTTCTCTCGGAACTCTTCCGTTAGCCATCGATCCTCCAAACAAAAATTTTGACTTAAGTCAAAATCCAATAATCGGTAACGTCATAGCATAAGGTAAAAAGTACGGAAACAACATAATACACGATAACTAAGCATGGCAACAAACAGCAGGTAGCACAAAAGCCAAAATGTAATAAAATGATGTACAACAATTAAGCAACAGTAATTCCATTCATAATAAGAAAGTTACGTACAATGGCATGAGGTTCGTACATTACATTAATGAAAAAACAGGAAACTACAAACAGAATACATAAGAAAATCCAATACAATAGTCCTAGGGTGAAGGTGGGTAAATGATGTCCATCATGTGGGACATCTGATCCTCGAGCTCAGTTACCCAAGCACAGAGGGCATGCACTTCCCTCGTCAGTTCCTTGACGACGGGGGATGCTGGTGGGGCACGTGGTGCAGATGGTGCAGGTGGCGCCGGATGTGCAGATGGTCCAGATGATGCAGATGTAGAAGGCACAGTGCGGGCGGTCTTACACACGAATGGATCGGTAGGATACGGTACGACCCGCTTACGGGTTGTGACCCTAACCAACTGTCCATGTGCATTCACGAATGGCTTACCTCCATTAAACCCTGGAATAACAGTACCATCGAAACGGTACCACTTCTTCGGCGGGGTAGAGGGCGGCTGCATGGGCTCCTCCTCAGGGTCCTCCTCATAATCCTCCTCATGATCCTCCTCGCTGGAGTCTTCGGATGATGAACCGTCTGAATCGTCAGAAGGTAATGCAGGATCATCACGGGAGGGAGAAAGCGTCTGGCCGGTGGTCATAAGTCGATATCTTCCAGGTGTAATCGATACGACACATCCGTCAGCGGTACGTCTAACCCAATGTCCACACTCGTTACGGAAAGGACCATCCCCATTTCCCCCAGGAATCACAGCATCACCGGAATGGTGTTGTGCTCCCGGGAGTCCAGGGCTGGATGGAGCTGGAATCTCCTCTGGATCCTCGTCTCCGTCCGAGATGTCCATCAAGTCAAGCACGTATCTACTATCTTCGGATGAAGAATCGCCAGAGTCGCCGGAGGGTAGCGGTGTGTCAGCAACAATAGTAGGCGAGGCAGCAGTCGTCTCTGAGTCACTCTCGAAGTCAAAGGTCATGGGCAGCATGTCCGACATCTGAACAAGGAAAAATAACTTTTTCCATGTCAGTAAGACATATAGCAGCAAGAAATCAGGCATAATAACTACAGCAACCTAGGTCGTCTACAGCAGTACAGGACATGGTAATGAAAACAGTTCTAAACAGAAGTAACATGCAAAAGCAGGTAGTAGCATGCAGTAACAAGAATAAGTAGCAGCATACAGTAAGTTCACAAAACAGTAAGAGTATGCAGTAGCATGCAGTGGTAGTAACAGTGACATGTAGTAATACAATATAGTAGCATGCATCAGTTTCGCAGAAACAGGTAAACAAGCAAGTTGTAGATTAGTCCTATTAGTGAATCCTACTCGATCTGGTCTAGACTCACTAATGCAACCTAATTCCCTACAACCAATGCTCTGATACCAAATATGACGCCCCGTACAAAACCATCGTGTATGGTTCATCAACAACAGGATCATTACAAGGTCAAACACTATATGCTGTTTGAAAACCAGTTTTGCATTCATAAAAAGATAGTGTTTTACAAAAGATAACGTGCTTCCTATGAATAGAAGCGTTTACATAAGTATGTGACCCAAAGGTCGTTACAAAGCCATTGTTTGAAAATAACATAAGGTACGAATGCAAAATAAAAGTTTCATGATTGAGACGTCTCTAAGTAATGCAGTGAAAATCTAACACATCAGGTCCATAACAGCAAGTCTATAACACCAAGACAGCAAGTCTAACAGCAGAAGCAACATCGTCTAAGCACCTGAGAAATACACGCTTAAAATTCAACACGAATGTTGGTGAGCTATAGTTTGTAATCAGTAAAATAATGTAGACCACTAGATTTCAGTGCTTTAATCAGCAGTTTAAATCAGTATGAAAAGTATATGCTTAACCGTGGGTACCCGGTAACTAGACTTAACGTATGTATATCACCCTCTAAAAGTGCACTTGGCGAGTGTGTTTGTCCTCGAAGTATTAAACACCCGTTGAATGCTAGCGTGACTAGCCCGAGTAGGGATGTCAAACCCTATGGATCCATATCTAAGATTCGCGTTCACGGCTAGGAAACCAATGATTAAACATTATCGAGCTAAGGGGAATCTTTGTGCCATTATGTTACCCACACATATATAAAGTTTAAGTACTCGTGTCTAGTATGTAAAACGTAAAAAGCGCATGTGATGTGTTCGAGGTGGTGTACAAAATAGTATTATTTTTAATATGAAATACGGCGAAATATGATACAATTTACACAAGTTTTATTATTTATTTACGGATGGGATATACTTAAATCTTGCTACAACACTTATAGGCAGTGTACCTAATCGTAGAGTAGTATAGTTTTTAGTAAGTCCGGTTCGTTCCACAGGGAGCTAGCTGAGTTTAACGCTATATATATTTTAAACTATATTTGTATAAATATATATATAAGTAGTATTATTATTATTATAAAAGGGGGTTTTTACCGTTTAGGGACAGGTTTGTCGATTTTATGTCTTAAGTCACAATTAAAACCTAATGTAAAATATTAAATATAAATAAAACTTAATTTAAAGCGTAAAGTAAATGACGATAAATAAAAGTGCGATAATTAAAAGTGCAATAATTAAAAGTGCAATAAATAAAATGACAGTAAATAAAAGTGCGATGAGATATAAAATAAAGGAATTATGCTTATTTAAACTTCCGTAATCATGATGTTCGACGTGTTGATTTTAATTTATTACCATGGGTTAGTTGTCCTTTGTCCTGGATTATTCGATATGTCCATCTGGTTTTTGTCCATAATAGTTCATCGGTCATAATTATAAAATGCTCGTCAAATTAACCTTATTTCCGAAGTCAAATATTCCAACTAATTAGGGATTCAAACTGTAACAAGGTTTTAATACTTTGTTAATAATTACACCAGGTTATCGACTGCGTGTAATCCAAGGTTTTAATACTTTGTTAACAATTACACCAATTACCCTTGAATGTAATCCACCCCTGTTATAATTAATCCATGATACATTAATTTATTCACTTGGCCAATATGAATAATAAATTACCCAATCCAATTGATTAAATTAAATGATTTGTAAAAGATGTCATATAAATGTCACTAAATAGGACATGCATAATCATTTAATAATTATTAGATTAACTAATTTGTAGATAGGTTCGACAGATTCCAATGAGTTGTCATTCAATTAGACAATACCCCCCATCTATTAATAGTCCAATGTTCACAAGTGTCGGTCTTTTGTCCAAACCCAAATTATGGTACAAAATCCAATAACCCCATCTTAATATTTAGTCTAACATCACGATTACTTCGGCTCAAATAAGCATAATAATAACTTAGTTACGAGACATTAATTTAAAAAGGAAGAACATAGCTTACAGTGATTATTTATCGCGTAGTGTTACACGGACAGAGTTCCGACTTAAAACCCGTAAAACATTTCTTACAATAACCTTATTATTATTAAACTTAAATTAAAATTAAAATTAAAATTATATATATAAATATATATAGAGACAGTGAGATTGAGTTATAGAAAAAGGGTGCCTTTGATCGTCCAAATTCGTTGGCTTTTATAGGCATTTTGGGACCAGGCAGCTCCGCGAGTGCAGAGTTTTTGTGCTTCAAAGCTCCGCGAGTGCGGAGGTCAGGAATCCAGCTCACCAATTGATTTAAACGTGGGCTGCTGTGAATATTATAATATATAATATATATATATATAATTAATTATATAATATATAATATATATAATTAATTATATATTATATTATATTCTTGTGCATAGTTGACTTATAATTTTAGCTCCGTTGACTCGTGCGTTGATGCTCGGTTCATGTCTTGGTTCCAGATTTTTGAACGTCTTTTCGTACGCTTAGATATCTTGTACTTTGCGTTTCGCGACTTGTACTCTTATCATTTTTAGACGTTTCTCATCAATAAATTGAACCACTTGGACTGTATCTTGTACATTTGAGCTTTTTGGTCTTTTGCGTCTTCAAATCTTCGTTTTCGCCTTTTGTCTTCGCACTTATTTAATATAAACGATTATTACATAAAAATAGAATAATAGTAACTAAACGCTTTACATATTGGAAGGATATTGATACTAAATATATGTTCATTTAGAGCACTATCAAATATCCCCACACTTGAACGTTGCTTGTCCTCAAGCAATATAGAACTTGAAATAAAATCTCACTTTACTCGAATCACTTTTTTATTCTCACACTTTATATATAAGTGATTTTGATACAGCGGTATAAACAATGATAGTAACGATGTGGTTTACAGTCCCACATGACTATGAAAATTTAGATCCTTTAAGGAAATTGGATCTTTATGAAAACATTTGATCTTTTGAAAATTCATTCTAGCTTTTACCCTAGATAAGTTTTCCGGAATAACCCTTCACCAGTGTTTGCAAAATATTTTTGTGGGTTGTGTGGGTTTCATATTTTAAAATGTTAGCTCAAAACTTGAGGTTTTGTGTCACCCACTTGCTAACCTTGTATTAGCAAAGCACACGTCCAGTTTACTTGCTCCGTATATTACATTTCGGTAAACTACCGTCCGGTTGTAAAGGAAAGCGTTGAACAAGCAACTGTTAAGGCAATGTCTAATGACATGCAGATGTTCATGGTCCACAACGTATCGGATGCAATTGCTATCCTTTGTAGGAGAAATAGCAAAGATCACCCTATAATTTTTCGGTCTGGCACAAGGTCCTGTCTTCAACCATGCTATGCAACCACCATTCTTACGGTTGACACCCGATTTGGTTCAGGTGACCTAATGAATTCCGGTGAATTCTCAAAATTTTATGTTTTATGGTAATGAACGCATTGAAAATAGGTTTTCAGAAAACAAATCGGTTTGTAATTTTGATCAAAATATTTTCTCGTTCAAGCTCGAGTTTAGATATCATTGAATTCCATGAGTTTGTAATTCTCAATCTTTAAGGTCAATCTCAAGGATTGAGTAATATCAGTCTTAAATGTTGATTTTTAATCTTTAAGGAGATTATCCTTTCTAAGGGTCTGATTCATTAGTCTTATCAAGCTAATTTGCACGACGCCATCCCCATTTTACGAGACAGATCCTCTCATGGTTAAGATAAGTCTGACCACATGGCGACCCTGTTTGATGTTGAGGTCCGTGGATTTCCTGCTAATTTTAGAGATGACTTTTCTAGATTTTTTGTCAACCTACAGCTGGTCTGGACGACAACTTCTTGACCTAAATCAAGAAGCGCGTGTCTTTTTCGGAAGACTTTACTTCCTTTTAATGATGGAATTGATTCATCGTGTAGATCCATCTTTCTTTCAAAAGTATTACAGTAAATCGGGTAAAACTGATTAGTATCGTTCAAAACAAAAGTACATGCAATAATCTTGTACAAATATGTGATATATACTTTGAAGAACTTGGTAAATTCTTCCCAAACTTAGCTTTTATTTATTCTTTTCTTTGCCTTTTTATTCTCCTTTATTCCATTTTAAATGAATTAAAGCGTTTTAGGTTGTTTCTCCATTTATGTTCTCTCCGAGGTAACAATAATTTCGGTATTATAACCTAGTTTTATCGTTCATAAATATGTATAAACATGATTTTGAATTCATTTAGTTGAAATTTTTTCAAATTTTCACAAAATTTGGCAATTAAACTAAGTGTAAACCCGAGTGAATTTATAACCCTTCCCCACACTTGAGATCTTGCAATGCCCTCATTTGCAAGAAATCAGTAAAAAGTTAAATTCATAAGGGTGATTAGCGTAGAAATATGATTAAAAATACCGAGTTTGCAAACATATTGTTTAAATCACATTTGATATTTTACATCTTGTCGTCAAAATTAGCATCTTTTGCTGAACTTAATGACAGTCTTTGAAAGTGCATTGTTTTACTCTGTTTTGTACATAACATAAAATATAAACATATATGTACATATTTTTGAAGTTGGGTATATTACCCCACGTTAAAAAATTTATAAAATCTAATATTTTTTTTTTTGCATACTTTAGATCAATAATATTAAAATAATGATAACAAAATTTGTCGCCCCGCCCTTGGGTAAAGCAATTTCGGTTCTACGACCTAGTGTTCAACTTACGATGAATTTTAGAAATCATTTTTTAAACTTAATGAAATAAAGTAATTTTTTTGTTTTTGTTTTTTTTTGTTTTTAAATTCACACAAAACTTAAATTTAAAAATGCATATTAATTTTATACAAAACCTACAAAACAAAAATTCAGAATGGGGGAGAAAACTAGTTCTTTAGTGTCTGCTAGTGGAAAAGACCAATCGGATTTCATTCTCGAAACTACACGAGAACAGAACAACTAACTTTAGATAGCGTTTTCTTTTAGAACATTTGAATCTCCCCACACTTAGGTAGCTGTTGTGTCAAAATTGTGATTAACTTCATTGTCAATTTCTTTTGGACCATAATCAACTTGCATATCTGTGACTTTTGCTTTAAGCCATTGGTCGGATTCTTGTGTAATATCCACAAATTCAACTAGTTTTGCCTTTTATTTAGGCAATAGATTGGATACTAACCGGTTACATAACTTAAAGTTCCCCTTGATTCTAGCATCGTGAATCCGTTTAATAAGTTTCTTCATTGAACTATTAATAACGGGGTCATTTAATTTCGCATCAACAACGGGGTTCTTTGTTATCAAGTCATCATTATGTGTTACTTCATCTTCCCCACACTTAGGCGTTTTATTATTGTTAAGCACTACCGTTGGAGTTGGTAAAACAATATGGTTCTTACCAATCATTTTTGTTGGTTCAACGGTTTTGGTTGGTGGAGATTTAGTATTTCGAATCACAAAGGTGACTGATTTGTCATCATTACTAAGTGTCATTCTACCCTCTCTTACATCAAATAATGCCCCGGTGGATGCTAAGAATGGTCGACCTAAAATTAGAGGAATGTTTGGGTCCTCTTCTATGTCAATGACAATAAATTCGACTAAAAAGGTTAAATTACCCACTTGAACGGGTAGGTTGTCAGCAATTCCAACTGGGTGCCTAATGATTTGATCAAAGAGTCGGACACTCATCTCTGTTGGACTTAACTCACCTACTCCTAATCTCTTATATAATGAAAGAGGCATAACACTCACACTCGCACCTAAATCTGCTAGTGCATCATACATGACACAATCACTAAGTAGACAAGGAAAAATAAATTCACCCAGATCACCCAACCTGGGTGGAGGTTTTGGTGAAACTGTCTTCACCGGGTTTATCTTTACGGTTTTTGTTTCTTGCACTTTCTTATTCTTCTTCTTCTTTCCAGAGGTATCACAAACTTTATTACCTATCACTTGCTCATACTCAACTCCTTTTCTTGGAAATGGGATGGGTGGTCTGTATGGTGCCACCAATGGCTTTACATACTCGGTTGGTGGTGGTGGTGTTGTAATTCTTCATTGTCACTCACATCTAAAACCTTCCCATCTTCTGGAGCTATTTTTTCTGAATTTGTTGATACCATATTAACATTCTCATTCAGAGGATTTACTTCAGTATTACTCGGTAGCTTTCCTTATTCCCTCTCACTCATCATGCTAGCAAGAGTACCTACTTGTTTTTCTAGATTCAAAATGGAAGCTTGTTGAGTTCTTAATGACTGATCAAACCTCTCATTTGTTTGGGTTGAGATGTAATAAATTGTGTTTGAGATTCCATTAGCTTTGCCATCATTTCTTCTAGATTTGACTTTTTCTCTTCGGTTTGTTGTGGTGGTTTATACAAGCTAGGTCTTTGTTGATTGAAAGTGTTGTTTTGAGTTGGTTGGTTATTCGGACCTTGTTGGTTGTACGAGTTATTGTTGGGTCCATTTGGATTGTAAAGAATATTTTGATTTCGATTGAAGTTTGGCCTTGGCGGTTGATAATTATTTTGATAATTATTTCCCGGCCTTTGGTTCATGTAGGAAACATTCTCACGTTGTTCCATCGTTTGCTCAATGTGACAATATTTCATTAAGTGTGGTCCACCGCAGTGCTCACAACTGATTCGTATTGTGTGAATATCTTTAGTCATCTTTTCCATTCGTCTCTCGAAAGCATCTATTTTTGCGGAAACAGAATCAAAGTCATGGCTAGAATCGGCTCTAGCCGCTTTAGATGATCGAAAAATATCTTTTTCTTGATGCCACTCATGAGAGTGGGAGGCTGTATTATCAATTATCTTGTGAGTTTTGGTAGCGGTTTTCTTCATAATGGAACCACCAGCTGCTATATCGATATCTTTTCGTGTTGTAATGTCGCATCCTTGGCAGAATATTTGTACTATTTGATAAGTGTCTAAACCGTGTTGAGGACATCCTCTCAACAACTTTCCAAATCTTATCCACGCCTCATATAGAGTTTCATTTGGCTTTTGCACGAACGTAACAATTTCTCCTTGAAGTCTCACGGCTTTAGATGCCGGAAAGAATCTTTTAAGAAATTTCTCAACTAAAACATCCCATGTGTCAATCGCTCCTTCAGGTAACGATTCTAACCAATCTTTGGCTTCTCCCTTTAAAGTCCAGGGAAACAACATGAGATAGATCTGTTCATCCTCAACTTCTCGGATTTTGAATAGAGTACAAATCCTATTAAAGGTTCGAAGATGTTCGTTTGGATCTTCTTTTGGCATACCACTATATTATCATTGATTAGTTACCATGTATAGGATTTGTCCTTTGATTTCATAATCTGGCGCATTAATGTCTGGCTTAATAATGGCGTGACCTTGGCCAGTACGTGTGGCTCTCATTCGATCTTCCATACTTAGAGGTTCCGTTATTTCCATATTTGAATTTGTTGAATACGAATCACTAGAAGATTCTGATTTAACGATTTATGGTTCAGGAGGAATGATTATTGGTTCAGGATCTTGGAATTGTCCTTGAATATCCTCCGGGTTCTCAATTTTGAGGTCGGGTTAAAAAAAAATGGATTATCGGAAATTTGAATTGGAATACTTGGTCGACTTGATGATGATTCTAAAGAAAAATCAAAGGCGACAATATTGGCTAGATGTCTTGATCGAGTTACAGGTGGTGAACGTATGAAAGGTGATGAACGTTTTGCTCGGTGCATTCACTGAATATCCTATTAGTTATAAAAATAATAAAAAAAAAGTATATAAGTTATCAAATTAATAGACTTTTCTGATTTTGCCCACGTTTCGAATAGCCAATAGATACAGCAGGTAGTCAGGACCCTTTAAATCGGAAGCCCACAACTCGCCACTAACAAATCCAACTATTACTCACGAACCAGAAAATTTTGGATGTCTATCAATTTAACCACTTAAAATAATTTTTCGTCAAAATTTTGAAGATAAAATCTATGTCCTAAAAACTAGAGCGTAGAAATGAAAAAGAAAAAGCGCGTCGAAAAATAAGAGTCGAAAAATAAGCGTCGTAAAATAAAAGTCAAAAAACTTAAAAGTCTAAAAACTTAAGACTAAAAGTTGCGTCTAAAGGTATTAAAGCTTAAAAGGAATTCTAAATCCAAAACGGCAATAACTTAAAAAGGTACTAAAATTTATTAAATACTAAAGCGATAAGCGACGTCGTAAAATTCTAAAGCGCCTAAATCTTTATCTAAAGAAAAAGCACTAAAGGGATTTTACGGCAAAGCCTAAAAATCTAAAAATATAAAATACTACGACAAAAACTAAGTTTAAACTAAATACGAACGATAAATATACAAATATTTAAAAATATACAATTTTTTTAAAAAATAATAAAATTACTTATTTTTATAAAAATATTATTTTTATATTATTATTTTATAAAAGTATTAATTTATAAAACTAATTAAAACTAAAAATAACAAATTGTAGTTAAACTAAACTAAATATATTAAATTAAAACCCTAATTAGATTTAATAATAAAAATTATAATTAATTAAAACCCTAAATTCGTAATTAATGCAGGCTGAGGTTTGCTGTCACAGCAGGCTCCGCGACTGCGGTGTTCTGTTCCTGAGGGGCTCCGCGACTGCGGAGTTTAATAGTAATAGGTTCGGTATTGGGTTAAAACAGTTCGGCCCAGTACGAATATTTATGTTTATTTTTTTTATTTTATAAAATAACAGAAAGATATTTTTTTATAAAATAAAAATAAACTTATATTTTAAAAATCTAAATAAAAATACTTACAAATTTTATAGACAAAAATCTTAAAAATATATAATTTTTTTTTAATTTAGATATTTAACTTTAAAACTTATATAAAATTATATTTTTTTTACAAAAATAGATTACAAACTTAAATAATATTTTTTTAACACTTAAATAAAATATTTTTACGAAATAAGAAATAATATATTTTTACAAAAATATAGTTTTAATAAAATATAGCATTTTTCACCGAGTTCCCGGCAGCGGTGCCAAAAACTTGATGTGTGCGAGGTGGTGTACAAAATAGTATTATTTTTAATATGAAATACGGCGAAATATGATACAATTTATACAAGTTTTATTATTTATTTACGGATGGGATATACTTAAATCTTGCTACAACACTTATAGGCAGTGTACCTAATCGTAGAGTAGTATAGTTTTTAGTAAGTCCGGTTCGTTCCACAGGGAGCTAGCTGAGTTTAACGCTATATATATTTTAAACTATATTTGTATAAATATATATATAAGTAGTATTATTATTATTATAAAAGGGGATTTTTACCGTTTAGGGACCGGTTTGTCGATTTTATGTCTTAAGTCACAATTAAAACCTAATGTAAAATATTAAATATAAATAAAACTTAATTTAAAGCGTAAAGTAAATGACTATAAATAAAAGTGCGATAATTAAAAGTGCAATAATTAAAAGTACAATAAATAAAATGACAGTAAATAAAAGTGCGATGAGATATAAAATAAAGGAATTATGCTTATTTAAACTTCCGTAATCATGATGTTCGACATGTTGATTTTAATTTATTAGCATGGGTTAATTGTCCTTTGTCCTGGATTATTCGATATGTCCATCTGGTTTTTGTCCATAATAGTTCATCGGTCATAATTATAAAATGCTCGTCAAATTAACCTTATTTCTGAAGTCAAATATTCCAACTAATCAGGGATTCGAATTGTAACAAGGTTTTAATACTTTGTCAATAATTACACCAGGTTATCGACTGCGTGTAATCCAAGGTTTTAATACTTTGTTAACAATTACACCAATTACCCTTGAATGTAATCCACCCCTATTATAATTAGTCCATGATACGTTAATTTATTCACTTGGCCAATATGAATAATAAATTACCCAATTCAATTGATTAAATTAAATGATTTATAAAAGATGTCATATAAACGTCACTAAATAGAACATGCATAATCATTTAATAATTATTAGATTAACTAATTTGAAGATATGTTCGACAGATTCCAATGAGTTGTCATTCAATTAGACAATACCCCCCATCTATTAATAGTCCATAGTCCAATGTTCACAAGTGTCGATCTTTTGTCCAAACCCAAATTATGGTACAAAATCCAATAACCCCATCTTAATATTTAGTCTAACATCACGATTACTTCGGCTCAAATAAGCATAATAATAACTTAGTTACGAGACATTAATTTAAAAAGGAAGAACATAGCTTACAGTGATTATTTATCGCGTAGTGTTACACGGACAGAGTTTTGACTTAAAACCAGTAAAACATTTCTTACAATAACCTTATTATTATTAAACTTAAATTAGAATTAAAATTAAAATTATATATATAAATATATATATATATATATATATATATATATATATATATATATATATAGACAGTGAGATTGAGATATAGAAAAAGGGTGCCTTTGATCGTACGAATTCGTTGGCTTTTATAGGCATTTTGGGACCAGGCAGCTCTGCGAGTTCGGAGTTTTTGTGCTTCAAAGCTCCGCGAGTGCGGAGGTCAGGAATCCAGCTCACCAATTGATTTAAACGTGGGTTGCTGTGAATATTATAATATATAATATATATATAATTAATTATATAATATATAATATATATAATTAATTATATATTATATTATATTCTTGTGCATAGTTGACTTATAATTTTAGCTCCGTTGACTCGCGCGTTGATGCTCGGTTCATGTCTCGGTTTCGGATTTTCGAACGTCTTTTCGTACGCTTAGATATCTTTTTCTTTGCGTTTCGCGACTTGTACTCTTGTCATTTTTAGACGTTTCTCATCAATAAATTGAACCACTTGGACTGTATCTTGTACATTTGAGCTTTTTGGTCATTTGCGTCTTCAAATCTTCGTTTTCGCCTTTTGTCTTCGCACTTATTTAATATAAACGATTATTACATAAAAATAGAACAATAGTAACTAAAAGCTTTACATATTGGAAGGATATTGATACTAAATATATGTTCATTTAGAGCACTATCAGCATGTATTCTCAGTCCTAAAAATAGTTAAAGTAAAAAATGGATGCTATAACTCACAGTGAATAAGCAGTAAAAGTTGATATGAAACGTATGCAGGTAGTAAGTCGGTCCGAAAGGTCGTCAGCCTATGTCAAAGTTCACTAGGTCAGTATGTTGTCCCCATAAGTTTAAAAGTGCGTAAATTAAGTTTAAGTGTCATCATCATCATCATCATCATCAAAGCTAAAGTAAGTTTAACAAGAATAGAGATCAAAACAAAAGGCTGATTTTGGACAGCTGTTACGACCTCTATACAAATCGAAAAGACGTGTAGCCAGTGGCCATGGCTCCGTATGTGAGTCCTCTAACTGATGTCCAATTTTCATAAACTAACTCATCTTCATTTGACTGTGGCGACGGTTTAAGTGCGAGTAGGTCAGAAATTTTAGCACAACGTTACAAGGGCGTAGTGGTTTTAAAAAAAAAGGCTATAAATCCTAGACCGTATATCGGATTTAGGTGATTCTTAAACGAAATGTCATCTACTCGAAACGAACTATCTGAAAATAAACTTTCCAGAAGCCTAGAGAGTCTGATCAGACCCTAAAAATAGTAAACAAGTACTCCAGTGGGATTCTTGGTGCTTGATGCTCATCACAGTTCTCATCCTTGATGCTTGTAGCTTCAAGTGTACAACTCATTGATATGTTAGCATCACTTTGACCAAGATTTAACCATAAACACACAATATGTTAAGACCAAGTAAGAATACAACTCACTTAAGAGTTTTAGAAGGATGATGATCCAAGGTTACATCATATTCTTAGTCTTAACACAAATACAAGTTCTATTTACAACTAAAGCTACAAACTTTCTTTCAATCAAACAAGTATGAACACAAAATTGATCAAATAAAGTAATGGAACCCTAAGCTAGAGAGTTTAGATCTTTTTCACACAAGTTATGAGATTACAAAGCTAGAAAGCTTGAATCTTTGGTGTTCTTGAAGATCTTGAAACATAAAGCTTAGATCTTCAAGTTACATGAAGATCATAAACATAAGTTTTGATCTTTATAACAAATAAGTGTGTGAAAAATAAGAATGAAATCAAGTGTGAAATGTGAGGAAATGGCTTGATATTTATAGGGGTGGGGAGGCCCTTTGGCCGTCGACTTTGGGGGGACAAAAGGGGGGATAAGTTGCTTTTTGATTAGTGGTGGTCTAAAGGTGGTGATTATTGTTAGAATCCCATGCAACATTAAGGATAATGGTAAGCAAAAATGCTAGTATGTTGGCTCTTATAAATGGACATTTGTCTTACATATAATTGGGTCATAATCCACTAATAATTGGGCTAATTAAATAGTCCACTAGCTAGAGTAGGGTGGGCTAAAGTCCAACAAGGTAGAAAGTCCAACAAGACTAACTAGTATGTTCTAGTAAATTACTAAGCTTAATTAAGCATCCAAAAATCCCAAGTAATTGTTATTATAAAATAACAATTAGTATTTCGTAGTCATAATATTCCGATTATGACCAAAGTTAAACGTGTACCGACAAACATAGCTCGTTCTAAACGTTAAGTGACACTAACGGTCGTAAAGGATTTTGGGGATCAAGTTAAGTAACCTACGTACTTAATGACACGTTTTAACATATAAATGAAAGTAATCCATATGTAGTAAGATCTCAGAGTATAATATAGCTCAGTACGCACAAATACGCAGTTTTGTGAAGGCACAAAGCACAAAAGCAAGTTAAAAAAGTCGGGTTGTTACACCTACTGGTGCTGAAGCTGGTACTGGCGAGCCTTCAATTGCTGCTAGTACTGGTCCTGATACAGCTATTATTGAGTCTGCTGCTGTTTCTGGAGATGAAGTTGTTGCTGGTTCCACTGCTCTTACTGTTAATGAGGATATAGCTACTGATGATCTTTCTGCTACTCCTCCTGTTATCTCCAGTGCTACTGCCTCAACTACTAATACTGAAGTAGTTGATGAAATGATAGTTGAACCTCCTCCTGCTCTTGACGAGGTTATTGATCAAGTTATTAAGGAGGTTCTAGTTTATGATCTTACTGGTTCTACTGGTATTCTGGCTGTTGCCGCTATTGAATCCAGAGAATTCATCACTATGGATGTTGCTGGTAATCTTAATGTTTCTGATACAACACCGGATACCTTCTTTCAAGGTGCTGCAGATATTGTTACTCCACCTTCTGCACAGTCACCTACTGCTGTTACTGGTTCACATGAACCACAAATGGATGCTGGTACCTGATGTGTGCGAGGTGTAGTACGTAATACCATTAATTTTACTACGAAATAATATTAAATACGCTACAATTTTACACAAGTTATTTATTTATTTATTGAATGGATATACCTAAACCTTGCTACAACACTTATAGGCAGTGTACCTAATCGTAGAATAGTGTAGTTTTTAGTAAGTCTAGTTTGTTCCACAGGGAGCTCACTAAGTTTAACGCTATATTTATTTTAAACTATATATATATATATATATATATATATATATATATATATATATATATATATAAGTAGTATTATTATTATTATTATAAAAGGGGGTTTTTACCGTTTAGTGACCGGTTTGTCGATTTTATGTCTTAAGTCACAATTAAAACCTAATGTAAAATATTAAATATAAATATAACTTAATTTAAAGTGTAAATTAAATGACGATAAAAAAAAGTGCGATAAATAGAAGTGCAATAATTTAAAGTACGATAAATAAAATGACGATAAATAAAATGACGGTAAATAAAAGTATGATGAGATATAAATTAAAGGAATTATGCTTATTTAAACTTCCATAATCATGATGTTCGACGTGTTAATTTTAGTTTATTACCGAGGGTTAATTGTCCTTTGTCCTGGTTTATTTGATACGTCCATCTGGTTTTTGTCCATAATGGTCCATCAGTCATAAATATAAAGTGCGAGTGTCCTCGTTAAATTAACTTTGTACCCGAAGTCAAATATTCCAACTAATTGGGGACTTAAACTGTAACAAAGTCTTAATACTTTGTTTAATAATTACACCAGGATATTGACTGTGTGTAACCCAAGGTTTTAATAACTTGTTAACAATTACACCAAGTGTCCTTGTATGTAATTCACCCCTATTTTAATGAGTCCATTGACTATTAATCCATTCCCGTGTCTGGTTAAATGAACAATTATTAGTATTTATAAATATCCCGCCCATCGTGTCCGATTGAGTGTATGTGCTTATTTATAGATACGTCAAATTGTAAATATCTATATTAAATTAACGAACTATCATTCAGTTAAACAAATATAAAACCCATTAATAGCCCATAGTCCAATTCCCACAAGTGTCGTTCTTTTGTCCAAACCCCAATTATGGTCCAAAACCCAATAACCCAGTCTTAATATTTAGTCCAACATCACGATTACTTCGGCTTAAATAAGCATAATAATAACTTAGCTACGAGACATTAATTTAAAAAGGTTGAACATAACTTACAATGCGTATTAATCGCGTAGTGTTACACGGACAGAATTTTGACTTACAAACTTAAAACATTCGCCACTATAACCTTATTATTAATATTAACTTAAAATTAAAATTATAAATATAAATATATTGAGAGAGAGTAAGATATATGATATGGTGTACATAATTCGGTAGAAAACGTTTCAATTTATAGGACTTGGCCTCACTTTAGCTGCCATGCGATCGCATGGATTTTGCGCTTCCAGGCCATGAAATCGCATGGCCTTCTGATCCAGCTCACAATCACTTGTCTTCTTGTTTGCCGACGTTTTTAGTTAATATATATAATATATATATAATTCTATGAATTATTTATATATTATATTATATTCATGTGCATAGTTGACTTGTAATTTTAGGCCCGTTGCATCGCGCGTTGATAGTTGGTTCAGGTCCCGGTTTCGGATTTTCGAACGTCCTTTCGTACGATTTAATATCTTGTACTTTGCGTTTTGCTGCTTGTACTCTTGTAATTTGAGACGTTTCTTATCAATAAATTGAACTACTTAGATTGTACTTTGTACTTTTTAGCGTTTTGGTTGTTTGCGTCTTCAAATCCTCGAATCTGTCTTTTGTCTTCACCTTTTATTATTTAAATGAATATCACTTGTAAATAGAACAATAGCAACTAAAAGCTTGTCTTTCTTGAAGGATAATGCTATGAAATATGTGTTCATTTTTAGCATTATCAGTACCTCGACTACTGTTACCACTGAATCTGCTCAGGCCTCGGTTTCTGGTGAAAAGCCTAAGTATGTTTGTCAAGTACCAGATCCAGATGAAGTGGTACCTAGATTTGTTTATAAGGGAGTATTCATTGCTCCTCGTGTTGCACTCCTGGTAGATCAGCTGACCATTGATCCTCAAACTGCTCTAGTTACAGCCACCAAACTATCCGATGAGGAGCTGACTCAGCTACTTACACAGCTGGACTAACCAGATAGAGAGGAGGTTTATGAGAGATTGGCCTCGCTTCAAACGTTTAATGAGCAGCCATATTACCACTACTTTGGTATGGCTCATGCTGCTTCTCCATGGCCTGGTACATGGAGGCCTCTCAAGTTCATCCGTGATCCAGATACTAGTAAATTTATTATGCAGAATATTCCTGATTCGCCAGTACCTTCTGATTCATCAGCCTCTTCCTCATCATCTTCTTCATCTGATGGTGATTCTGATATAGGTGCTGGTAAGGAAGAGCCGGTCATTCATGATAATGTGACTGGCTCCAAGGACAAACCAGTGGATCTGAATGATGATGCAACTAATGATGCTGCAAAGGATACCAGTGGTTCTACACCTTCGGGTGAAGGTAAAAATGATGGTGATCATAGTGATCATGGTGATGAGTCAAATTTTGACCTTCCACCTCCACCACCCCACGGAGGTACTCCCATTGCTACTGCTATTAAACAATCGTCAACCAGTACAGCTGATACTTCTGATATAGCTGGGTTGTCTACTCTGGCTACTTACAGAGCAATTGCCAGAATCACACCTGATATCACTAAAATAATCAGGGAAACTCTAGTTGATTGCATGGCTGAAGCTATTCGAAAAGCTGGTTGTATTACCACTTCTGTTATTGAAACCTAGCTACGTCAAGATACTGCCTTTGCAGATCTAGTAGTTGATGCCATTCGCCAACGTTATGAAGAATAAGAACAGATTAAGTAGCGAATCATCTCTCACAATGAGTATACTGACCATGACACCCGACTTCAAGCAGAACTGGATGCTTCCAATCAAAGGAATAGGTTTTTGAATGAAGAAAACAAGGTATTGGAAGAGATATTGGAGTCACGGGAACAGCAGATGGCTACCATGATTCCTGCTTCTGCTTATGTTACTATAGTGGACACAATGCAACGCATGGCTGCTCTTCAAGCTGATGTTAGAGCCGGTGTTAGTCAGTATACTTGCTCCGTATATTACCTTTTGATAAACTACCGTTCGGTTGTAAAGGAAAGCGTTGAACAAGCAACTGTTAAGGTAATGTCTAATGACATGCTTTTGATTATGGTCTATATCGTGTTGGATGCAATTATTATCCTTTGTAAGAGCAATAGTAAAGATCACCCTATAGTTTTTCGGTCTGGCACAAGGTCCTGTCTTCGACCACGCTATGCAACCACCGTTCTTACAGTTGACACCCGATTTGGTTCAGGTGACCTAATGAATTTCGGTGTATTCTCCGGATTTTACGTTCAATGGTAATGAACGCATTGAAAATGGGTTTTCAGAAAATAAATCGGTTTGTAATTTTGATCAAAATATTTTCTCGTTCAAGCTCGAGTTTAGATATCATCGAATTCCACGAGTTTGTAATTCTCAATCTTTAAAAGTCAATCTCAAGGATTGAGTAATATCAGGCTTAAAAGCTGATTTTTGATCTTTAAGGAGATTATCCTTTCTGGGGATCTGATTCATTAGTCTTATAAGCTAATTTTCACGGTGCCCCCAATTGTACGAGACAGATCCTCTCATGGATAGGATAAGTCTGACCACTTGGCGACCCTGTTTGATGCTGAGGTCCGTGGATTTTCAGGTGATTTTTGAGAAAACTTTTCAAGGTTTTTCTTAGTCTCTACAACTGGTCTGGATGACAACTTCCTGACCTAAATCAAGAAGCGCATGTCTTTTTCTCGGAAGACTTTACTTCCTTTTAAATTCCATTTATATTACAATAAACTGGGTAGAACTGATTAATATTGTCCAAAACAAAAGTATCTTCAATTATTTGTACAAAAATATGTGATATATGTTCTAAATAACTTGGTAAATTTTTCCCACACTTGGCTTTTATTTTTCTTTCTTTGCCTTTTTATTCTCTTCTATTTCATTTTAAATGAATTCAAGTGTTTTGGGTTGTTTCTCAATTTATGTCCTTTCCGAGGTAACAATAATTTCGGTGTTAACACCTAGTTTTATCGTTCATAAATATGTATAAACAAGATTTTGAGTTCATTTAGTTAAAAATTTTTAAAATTTTTACTAGAAGTGGGTAGTTAGTATATAAGACTAGGGCTGTTCTTTATTATTAGAGAGCACTAGATTCTAATACAACTACTGCGTTACTAGTAAAGTTTAACGGTGGCTATTAAACCAAGTGTATAAGTAAAAAAAAATTAAAACCGAAAGAATTTAATCAATTCCCACACTTAAGATCTTGCAATGCCCTCATTTACAAGAAATCAGTAACAATTTAAATTATTGAGGGTGATTAGCGTAGAAAAATGATTAAATTTTACCAAAGTTTCCAAACATATTGTTGTTTGTTTGAATGATAAATGGTGCACATCATTTGTTCATTCATGCAGTTGTTATTTCACATATATTTTGCATCTTGTCGTCAAAATTAGTTGCTTTTGCTGAACTTAATGCCAGTCTTTGAAAATGCATTGTTTTACCCTGTTGTGTACATGAGATAAAATACATACAATACAAATATAAGCATGCATGGTAATTTGAAATGAGACTTAATATCCCACTTTCAAATTACAAAAATGAAATATTATTACAAAATAATAAAAATGTTAAACATTACATAAAAGTATTAAAATGTTAAATGTTTAACATAAATAGATAAAAATAATAAAAGATAAGAAATCACCAATGGAACACTATTGATTTAGATAGGGATTCCAGTTCATATCATCGCTCGGGTTCCATGGTTGGTGATAGGTGTTCTGGTAGGCTTGGTTGGGGTCGTACAGGTCAAAGGGTGGTCGCATGTCGGGCTGATGTGGTGGATAAAAAGCAGGCCGAGTCGAGATGTAGTTATTTGGTACCTGATATGATAGCTGGCTCATGATTTGGTGCTGATGAACTTGCCAGCTATCGTGTTGGCTTCGCCTGGAAGTCTCATACGCATTCGCGGCTTGCCACTGCTCATACTGACGATACCTATCCTCATTACTCATTTCCACCTCATCTATATGCTGGAAAACGTCAGTAAAACTATCCCTAATGACATCCCTGATGTCATCTTCTTTCTTCATCTCCTCATCCGAACCCCTCTCTACCTGTGGTTGGGTGCCATGATATGGTATTGGCATATTGTGCCTCCATTTTAGTACCTTTGCACCCTGATAAACCTGCAAACCTATAGTATCGGTTTATTCCTCAACCACCATCATTGGACCCCCTTGTTCCCTATCTATACCTAAGTACTCTCCAATGAGAGTAACAAAAATAACTCCTCCTATTATTCCCCCGTCCTGTATTCCTTCCACAACTTTCGACAAATAAAAACCAACACAGTAGGGAATATTAACAAAGCCTCTAGTGTCTCGAATGCACTTTAGGTAAAATAAATCGTTTAGAGTCATTTTCTCATTGTTTTTACCTCTTTGTGTAATCGAGTTAGCTAAAAATCTATGTATTATACGAAGCTCTGCTTTATTAATATCTAAATAGGAGTGTCTTCCACCCCGCGTAAACACATTAAAATTTGACATACGCCTCCATACGGCGTTAGCGTCAAAATCTCTATCTACCCTCTCACCTTGATAAATTAAAGCTGTACAATCAGGTGATAATAATTCAGCGGGGGTGTAAATCTGTAAAGCTCTAGCCATGTCTATCATAGACATCCTGTACATCCTACCTCCAAGTAAAAATCTAAGAAAAGTCTTATCATCTAACCTATCTACATCCTTATTTAAGGCTATAGTACTCATTAGCTCAACACACCACTCCTTATATACAGGCCTACGAGTGGTAAATAAATGTTCCCAATCGAGAAAAGAAGAGCTGACATACCTTTGGATTAGATGCTACCTAACTGAGTTAGCTAGGTTGACCCTTACCAAAGGCTCCCAATCTATTATCCTTGGTACTTCTACATTTTTGGTCCAAAGCTTAAATTTGTTACTTTGGTACGTCGGGTAATCTCTCCAACTTCTATCAAACCTTAGATTGGGGTGTAACTCCTGTTCATGAATTCTTGAGTGTTCTATTACATGGTGAACGGGAAATATTACGTAGGCAGTAAAAAATTGTGGCTCCGGCTCATAGTATGGCACGTGTTGATCATAATGTTGTTGTTGTTGTTCCTGTTGTTGCTCCGGTTCGTGATATTGCATCTCTAGCTGTGGTTCCGGATCAGGTTGCCTAGACGATGATGATGCATCATCAGTATCGGTATTTCTCTTTTTCCTTCCAAATCCAAGAAAAGGCATGATCGTAGCGGATTGTAGTAAGAGATTTCGTGAATTTTAGTTGAAAAATGAAGATTTTTGGGTGATTTTTGGGAGTAAATCGCGTATGCATGTATGTGTGTTTGTGAGAGACAGAGCAGCTCGCTGCCTTTATGTTTCTGTCCTGGTTTTTGCCTCCATGCGATCGCATGGATCCCCCTTGCAAATCCCATGCGATCGCATGGGGTGGGGTATTTTTTTTTAAAAGGTTAAAATAAAAATAAAAATCTTTTTGGTCTTTTATCCCACTTTAATCAATCAAATATTAACAAAAATATACGTCCCTCTTTTTGGGTAAAGTAATTTCGTCTATATTACCTAGTTTTACTCCTGACGAATTTCTGAAATATTTTGAATTGATTGATTAAAGATATTTATACCTTATGAATAAACGGTAAATTTCGCAGTGATGTAATAAATTTTTGTATGTTATCAATAATTTCGGTTTCGCATAACTAATTTTATTGAATATCAATTTAATACTTTATAGCGAACGATTCAGCGTTTATTATCAGAAGGTTAAAAGCAATAAAATAAAAATAAAATTGTACATACTTACCTGTGAGATAGAATTCTCAGAGACCTGCTTTAGCCGACTCTTAGGAGAGTCGTGTAATTTGGTTTTCCATAGCTACATAAGCGTAACCTCGATTTTTCAATAACTTTTCTTCGAAACATATGAACGGTCCTTCTCTGCATAGAGTAACAAATTCGGTATTTGAATATGTTTGATTATTCAAACATTTACCTTCGTGTGACCATTTTCTGCATTTATGACATCTTTCAAAGTGTCGAACTCTTCTTTTTGTTGCGGATTTTGATTTTCCTTTACCAAAATGTGTCTTATAATGATTCTTCCTGAGTTCTTTCCTCACTTCGTCCATTTTGCCTCTTATGAATGATACCAGTTCACTCGGGAAGATGTTATTATTACATTTAGTAATCATAGCGTGTAGTAGTAGACCATGGTTCAGATCAAAGGAATTCTTCATCTCGTAGAACCTAAAAGAAATAAAAATTCAGAATGGAGGGAGAAGACTAGTTCTTTAGGGTCTGCTAGAGAAAGACCATTCAGATTCCATTTTCGAAAACTACACGAAAACAAAACATCTAACTTTAACAGAAATTCATATTATCCTTAAAATATTCGAATCTTCCCACACTTAGTTAGCTGTGGTGTCGAAATTGTGATTAACTTCATCTTCAACTTCCATTGGATTATCTATGTAATGTTTAACTCTGTGACTATTAACTTTAAATTCAATCCCATTTGAATTTATTAACTCTATTGTTCCGTATGGGAAAACTCTTTTGACTATGAATGGTCCAGACCATCTTGATTTCAATTTTCCAGGAATTGAATTGAAAAGAAGAACTCTGTCTCCTTCCTTAAATTCTTTTGAATTTCTGATTCTTTTATCCTTCCATTTCTTCGTTCTTTCCTTATAGATTAACGAATTTTCGTATGCTTCATGTCTTAATTCTTCTAATTCGTTTAGTTGACTTAATCGTAAACGTACAGCTTCATGTAAATCAAGATTACATGTCTCCAAAGCCCAAAATGATTTGTGCTCAATTTCTACTGGAAGGTGACATGCTTTTCTGTAAACGAGTTTAAAAGGTGTGGTGCCAATTGGAGTTTTGTAGGCTGTTCTAAAAGCCCAGAGTGCATCCTCCAATTTCATGGACCATTCCTTTGGATTTGATCCTAGGTTTTCTCTAGAATACGTTTTAATGCTCGGTTGGTATTTTCAACTTGTCCACTTGTTTGTGGATGTTAAGCGGTTGAGATTTTATGAGTAACTCCATATCTTTTGAGAACTTTCTCAAGTTGATTGTTACAGAAATGAGTACCCCGATCACTTATTAAAGCTTTCGGTGTTCCGAACCTTGCAAAAAGACGTTTAAAAAAGTTGACTACAACTCGTGCATCGTTAGTTGGGAGAGCTTGTGCTTTCGCCCATTTAGATACATAATCAATGGCTACGAGAATATAGAGATTATTATGAGATTTTGAAAATGGACCCATAAATCAATACCCCAAACGTCAAATACTTCACATACTTGAATTACATTTTGTGGCATTTCATCACGTTGACTTATTTTTCCGGCCCTTTGACATGCATTACAGGATTTACAAAGAAGGTGTGCGTCTTTGAAAATTGTAGGCCAATAGAATCCAGCATCGTAGGCTTTTCTTGCTGTGAGTTGAGGCCCATAACGCCCTCCTGTTGGTCCTGTGTGACAATGGTTTAAGATTTGACTAGCTTCATCTTCGAATATGCATCGGCGTATTATTTCATCGAGACAACTTTTAAACAAATGTGGATCTTCCCAAAAATAGTGTTTTATATCACTAAAGAATTTCTTTCGTTTTTCGTACGGCAACCCTTTTTCAAGGAATCCACATACTAAGTAGTTTGCATAGTCTGCAAACCATGTAATTTCATTATAATCGATTTTCAAAAGATATTCATCAGGAAAGTTATCTTGTATGGCCGATTCATTTAGAACTTCTAATTCAGGATTTTCAAGGCGAGAAAGATGATCAGCGGCGAGATTTTCTGCTCCCTTTTTGTCTCGGATTTCAATATCGAATTCTTGTAAGAGTAAGATCTAACAGATTAATCTTGCTTTGGCATCTTGTTTTGAAAATAGATATCTAAGAGCAGAATGGTCGGTATAGACCACCGTTTTAGCTAGAACGAGATATGAACGAAATTTGTCAAAAGCAAAGACAATAGCAAGGAGTTCTTTTTCAGTAGTTGTATAATTTGTTTGTGCTCCTTGTAACGTCTTACTAGCGTAATAAATAGGTTCAAATCATTTTTCAATCCTTTATCCTAAAACGGCTCCCATTGCAAAATCACTTGCATCGCACATGAGTTCAAATGGTAGATTCCAATTTGGAGTTATCATCATCGGTGCATTAGTGAGTTTTTCTTTAAGAATATTAAAATATTTGATGCATTCATCTGAAAAGATGAATGGATCATCCTTTTCTAGGAGTTTGTTCATAGGAGTGGCAATTTTAGAAAAGTCTTTTATGAAACGTCGGTAAAAACCAGCATGCCCTAGAAAACTCCTAACTCCTCTAATATTGGTGGGATGTAGAAGTTTAGCAATTACATCTACTTTAGATCTATCCACTTCAATTCCTTCCTTTGTAATTTTATGACCAAGAACGATGCCTTCTTTAACCATGAAATGGCATTTCTCCCAATTAAGTACTAGATTTGATTGCTCGCATCTAATAAGCATTCGTTAAAGATTAACTAGGCATGATTCAAAAGTATCACCAAATACTGAAAAGTCATCCATGAAAACTTCAATGCATTCTTCTATCATATCGTGAAAAATCGCCATCATGCACCTTTGAAAGGTTGCAGGGGCGTTGCATAGTCCAAATGGCATGCGTTTGTAAGCAAAAGTATCATAAGGGCACGTGAACGCGGCTTTCTCTTGATCCTCGGGTGCTATTGGAATTTGAAAGTATCCGGAGAAACCGTCAAGAAAACAATAGTAACTATTTTCGGCTAATCTTTCCAACATTTGATCAATGAAAGGTAAGGGAAAGTGATATTTTCTGGTGGCGTCATTTAATTTTCTATAATCAATACAGAGACGCCATCCTGTTACAGTCCTAGTAGGAATAAGCTCATCTTTTTCATTTGTAATGACAGTCATGCCACCTTTCATAGGTACACATTGAACTGGGCTTACCCATGGACTATCAGAGATTGGATAAATTAAACCTGCATCTAGCAGTTTAATAATTTCTTTCTTAACATCTTGCATATTTGGATTTAGTCTTCATTGGCGTTGCACATATGTTTTATGACCTTCTTCCATAAGGATTTTATGTGTGCAATACGAAGGACTTATACCTTTAATGTCATGAATCTTCCATGCAATAGCTGGTTTATGAGCTTTTAGCATAGAAATGAGTTGAGATTTTTCATTTTCCGTAAGAGAAGACGATATTATTACAGGTAATTCAGATTCACCATGTAAATAAGCGTATTCCAAATGGGTTGGAAGTGGCTTTAACTCTAATATCGGTGGTTCTTCTATCGATGATTTGTATCGATATATGTCTTCCTCTTTTAATATTTGAATTTCTTCTGTTGTTGGTTCGTATTCATTCGCCATAAGTGTAGCTAACATTTCAGCTTCATCAATTGGTTCAGTTCCTTCTCCTAAAGAACATTCTCCTGTTCCTTGTAATTCTGGAAATTCTTGTAACAATTCTGCATGTGAATCTATAGTTTGAATATAATAACATGTGTCATCTGCAGATTGCGGTTGTTGCATAGCTCTATCAACAGAAAAGGTAACACTCTCGTCCTCTATACTTAGGGTCAGTTTCTTACCAAACACGTCTATTATTACTTTAGTCGTGTTTAAGAATGGTCTTCCTAATATAAGAGGAACTCGAGAATCTTCTTCCATATCTAGAATAACAAAGTCTACTGGAAATACTAAGGTACCAACTTTAACTAGCATGTTTTCTATTATCCCTCTAGGATATTTTACTAATCTATCGGCTAGTTGTATGCTTATTCGTGTTGGTTTTAATTCTCCAAGGTCTAGTTTAGCGTATAGTGAATACGGCATTAAATTTATACTAGCACCTAAGTCTGCCAATACTTCTATTGAACTAAGACTACCCAGAAAACATGGAATTGTGAAACTTCCTGGATCAGAGAGTTTTTCTGGTAGTTTATTCAACAGTACTGCAGAACAATTAGCATTCATAGTAACAGCCGAGAGTTCTTCCATTTTCTTTCTATTTGTGATTAGATCTTTAAGGAATTTAGCATATCTTGGCATTCCTGAAATCACATCAATGAAAGGAAGATTTACATTTATTTGTTTAAACATATCCAAAAATTTGGATTGCTCGGCTTCAAGTCTTTCTTTTCTCATTTTACTCGAGTAAGGAAGCGGTGGTTGGTATGGTTTAACATAAGGTTTAGCCTTAACTGTGTTATCTTCATTAACCTTTTCAACTACCGGTTCTTTTTCCTTATCTTGCTCAGGCTGTGTTGCATGTGGAGTAGGAATATAGTCATCAAAAATTACAGGCATTTCAGGTGGTTTAAGTGTAATACCACTTCTTGTGGTAATGGCTTTAGCTGTTTCATTTCGGGGGTTTGCATTTGTATCGCTAAGTAGACTCCCCGGTTTTCTTTCACCTATCAACCTTGCTAGGTTGCTTACTTCTTATTTCAGATTTTGAATAGAAGCTTATTGATTTCTAAATGCTTGAGCATTTTGTTCATTAGTTTGTTTCTGAGATGTGAAAAACTGAGTTTGAGATTCAACTAGCTTTGACATCATGTCTTCTAAATTTGGCTTTTTATCAACGGTTTGTGGTGGTTTATTTGGAAAAATAGGTCTTTGCTGGTTGTAAGTATTGTTGGATACTTGTTGATTGCTAGGACCTTGTTGATTGTTGTATAGAACATTTCGGTTATAATTCTGATTTTGATTGTAGTTTGGTCTTGGCGGTTGATAATTATTTTGATAATTATTTCCAGGCCTTTGATTCATCTACGAAACATTCTCTATTTGTTCAATTGTTTGTTCAATACTGAGACAATCTTTTGTCAAATGTGGTCCTCCACACTGCTCACAACTAATTCGTATTGCGTGAATATCCTTAGTCATCTTTTCCATTCGTCTCTCGAAAGCATCTAACTTTGCGGAAATGGAATCAAAGTCATGGCTAGAATCGGCTCTAGCCGCTTTAGATGATCTAACGATGTCTTTTTCATGATGCCACTCATGTGAGTGTGAGGCTGTGTTATCAATAATTTTGTAAGCTTCAGTTGCGGTTTTCTTCATAATGGAACCACCAGCTGCTATATCGATGTCTTCTCGTGTAGTAATATCGCATCCTTGGTAGAATATTTGTACTATTTAATAAGTGTCTAAACCATGTTGAGGACATCCTCTCAACAATTTTCCAAATCTTGTCCACGCCTCATATAGAATTTCATTTGACTTTTGCGTGAACGTAACAATTTCTCCTTGAAGTCTCACGGCTTTAGATGCCGGAAAGAATTGTTTAAGAAAATTTTCAAATAAAACATCCCATGTTTCAATCGCCCCTTCAGGTAATGATTCTAACCAATCTTTGGTTTCTCCCTTTAAAGTCCAGGGAAATAACATGAGATAGATCTGTTCATCCTCAGCTTCTCTGATTTTGAATAGAGTACAGATCCTATTAAAGGTACGAAGATGTTCGTTTGGATCTTCCTTCGGCGCACCACTAAATTGGCATTGATTAGTTACCATGTGTAGGATTTGTCCTTTGATTTCATAATCTGGCGCATTAATGTCTGGTTGAGTAATTGCGTGACCTTGGCCAGTGCGTTTAGCTCTCATTCGGTCTTCCATACTTACAGGTTCCGGATTTTTCATGATTGAATTTGTTGAATCTGAATCACTAGGGGATTCTGATTTAATGGTTTCTTCCTCGACAATCTCTAGATGAGTGATTTGTGGTTCAGGAGGAATGATTAGTGGTTCTGGATCTCTGAATTGTCCTTGAATATCCTCCGGGTTCTCAATTGTGAGGTCGGGTTCAAAAAATGGATTATGGGAAATTTGAATCGGAGTACCTGGTCGACTTGATGACGATTCTAAAGAAAAATCAACGGCGACAATATTGTCTAGATGTCTTGATCGAGTTACAGGTGGTGAACGTACGAAAGGTGGTGAACGTTTTGTTCGGTGCATTCACTGAATATCCTATTAGTTATAAAGATAAAAATTATATAAGTTATCAAATTAATAGACTTTTCTGCTTTTGCCCACGTTTCGAATAGCCAAAAGATGCAGCAGGGAGCCAGGATCCTTTAAGGCAGAAAATCCACAACTCAGCCACTAACAAATCCAACTATTACTACGAAGCATAAAATTTTGGATGTCTATCAATTTAATCGCTTAAAATAATTTTTCGTCGAAGTTTAAAAAAAATAAAGAAAATTCTATGTCCTAAAAACTAGAACGTCAAGAAATAAGAGAAAGAAAAAGAGTGTGTCGAAAAAGTAGAAAAATAAAAGGTCGAAAAATAAAAATAAGAAAGTAAAGCGTCGAAACTTAAAAGTCTAAAAACTAAATATTAAAAATTTGCGTCTAAAGGTATTAAAGCTTAAAGGAATTCTATTTCTAAAATGGCAATAACTTAATAGGCACTAAAATCTATTAAATATTAAAGCAATAAGCGACGTCGTAAATTTCTAAAGCGCCTAAGTCTTAATCTAAAGAAAAAGCACTTAAGGGATTTTACGGCAAAGCCTAAAAATCTAGAAATATAAAAGATCTACGGCAAAAACTAATCTTAAAACTAGTTACGAAACAATAAATATACAAATTACGAATTAAACTAATAAAAAGATACAAAATATAAAAAGAAACAAAAAAAATGGCAAAATTACTTATTTTTATAAAAATATTATTATATATTATTATTTTATAAAAGTATTAATTTTATAATTAATAAAACTAATTAAAACTTTAAAACACAAATTTAATTAAAAACTAAACTAAATATTTAATAACTAAACCCTAATCTTAATTAATAATAATAATAACCGTAAACCCTAATTTGGTCGGACTAGGATCAAACCTGTCAGACACACTCATGCGATCGCATGAGTTATGTGTGTCTGGGCCATGCGGTCACATGGAGTGCAGGTTCAGATTAAGTGCAGGCCAAAAAAATGCAGGTTCGGCGTATATATATATTTTTTTACTTTTTACTTTATAATCTTTACTAAATTTATATAAGTAATATTTATTAAAATAAACTTAAATTTATAAGAATTAAAAAAAATACTTTTATAAAATATATTTTCTTTTTAAACACTTAAATAGATATATTATTATTATTATTATTATTATTATTATTATTATTATTATTATTATTATTATTATTATTATTATTATTATTATTATTATTATTATTATGTTTTTATATTTTTGTTTTTAATATTTAAAACGTGTTTTTACAAAAATAAATTAAAACTTAATAAAAAATCTTTTTTTTATATAGCGTTTCGCTTCGGCGTTAAGTTTTCCCCGGAAGCGGCTCCAAAAATACTTGAGGTGTGCGAGGTGTAGTAGTGAAATACTATTAATTTTACTACGAAATAATATTAAATACGCTACAATTTTACACAAGTTATTTATTTATTTATTGAATGGATATACCTAAACCTTGCTACAACACTTATAGGCAGTGTACCTAATCGTAGAATAGTGTAGTTTTTAGTAAGCCCGGTTCGTTCCACATGGAGCTCACTAAGTTTAATGCTATATTTATTTTAAACTATATTTGTATAAATATATATATATATATATATATATATATATATATATATATATATATATATATATATATATATATATATATATATATAAGTAGTATTATTATTATTATAAAAGGGGGTTTTTACCGTTTAGTGACCGGTTTGTCGATTTTATGTCTTAAGTCACAATTAAAACCTAATGTAAAATATTAAATATAAATATAACTAATTTAAGGTGTAAAGTAAATGACGATAAATAAAAGTGCGAAAAATAGAAGTGCAATAATTTAAAGTACGATAAATAAAATGACGATAAATAAAATGACGGTAAATAAAAATACGATGAGATATAAATTAAAGGAATTATGCTTATTTAAACTTCCATAATCATGATGTTCGACGTATTGATTTTAGTTTATTACTGAGGGTTAATTGTCCTTTGTCCTGGTTAAATTGATACGTCCATCTGGTTTTTGTCCATAATGGTCCATCAGTCATAAATATAAAGTGCGAGTGTCCTCGTCAAATTAACTTTGTACCCGAAGTCAAATATTCCAACTAATTGGGGACTTAAACTGTAACAAAGTCTGAATACTTTGTTTAATAATTACACCAGGATATCGACTGCGTGTAACCCAAGGTTTTAATATCTTGTTAAGAATTACACCAAGTGTCCTTGTATGTAATCCACCCCTATTTTAATGAGTCCATTGACTATTAATCCATTCTCGTGTCCAGTTAAATGAACAATTATTAGTATTTATAAATATCCCACCCATCGTGTCCGATCGAGTGTATGTGGTTATTTATAGATACGTTAAATTGTAAATCTCTATATTAAATTAACGAACTATCATTCAGTTAAACAAACGTAAAGCCCATTAATAGCCCATAGTCCAATTCCTACAAGTGTCGTTCTTTTGTCCAAACCACAATTATGGTCCAAAACCCAATAACCCAGTCTTAATATTTAGTCCAACATCACAATTACTTCGGCTTAAATAAGCATAATAATAACTTAGCTACGAGACATTAATTTAAAAAGGTTGAACATAACTTACAATGAGTATTAATCGAGTAGTGTTACACGGACAGAATTTCGACTTACAAACTTAAAACATTCGCCACTATAACCTTATTATTATTATTAACTTAAAATTAAAATTAAAATTATAAATATAAATATATTGAGAGAGAGTAAGATATATGATATGGTGTACATAATTCGGCAGAAAATGTTGCAATTTATAGGACTTGGCCTCACTTTAGCTGCCATGCGATCGCATGGATTTTGTGCTTTCGGGCCATGCGATCGCATGGCCTTCTGATCCAGCTCACAATCACTTGTCTTCTTGTTTGCCGACGTTTTTATTTAATATATATAATATATATATATATATAATTCTATGAATTATTTATATATTATATTATATTCATGTGCATAGTTGACTTGTAATTTTAGGCCCGTTGTGTCGCGCGTTGATAGTTGGTTCAGGTCCCGGTTCCGGATTTTCGAACGTCCTTTCGTACGATTTAATATCTTGTACTTTGAGTTTTGCGGCTTGTACTCTTGTAATTTTGAGACGTTTCTTATCAATAAATTGAACTACTTGGATTGTACTTTGTACTTTTTAGCGTTTTGGTCGTTTGCGTCTTCAAATCGTCGAATCTGTCTTTTGTCTTCACCTTTTATTATTTAAACGAATATCACTTGTAAATAGAACAATAGCAACTAAAAGCTTGTCTTTCTTGAAGGATAATGCTATGAAATATGTGTTCATTTTTAGCATTATCAGTACCTCTGCTACTGTTACCACTGAATCTGCTCAGGCCTCGGTTTCTGGTGAAAAGCCTAAGTATGTTTGTCAAGTACCAGATCCAGATGAAGTGGTACCTAGATTTGTTTATAAGGGAGTATCCATTGCTCCTCGTGTTGCACTCCTGGTGGATCAGCTGACCATTGATCCTCAAATTGCTCTAGTTGCAGCCACCAAACTATCCGATGAGGAGCTGACTCGGCTACTTACACAGCTGGACTTACCAGCTAGAGAGGAGGTTTATGAGAGATTGGCCTCGCTTCAAACGTTTAATGAGCAGCCATATTACCACTACTTTGGTATGGCTCATGCTGCTTCTCCATGGCCTGGTACATGGAGGCCTCTCAAGTTCATCCGTGATCCAGATACTGGTAAATTTATTATGCAGAATATTCCTAATTCGCCAGTACCTTCTGATTCATCAGCCTCTTCCTCATCATCTTCTTCATCTGATGGTGATTCTGATAAAGGTGCTGGTAAGGAAGAGCCGGTCATTCATGATAATGTGACTGGCTCCAAGGACAAACCAGTGGATCTGAATGATGATGCAACTAATGATGTTGCAAAAGATACCAGTGGTTCTACACCTTCGGGTGAAGGTAAAAATGATGGTGATCATGGTGATGACTCAAATTTTGACCTTCCACCTCCACCACCCCACGGACGTACTCCCATTGCTACTGCTATTAAACAATCGTCAACCAGTACAGCTGATACTTCTGATATAGCTGGGTTGTCTACTCTGGCTGTTTACAGAGCAGTTTCCAGAATCACACCTGATATCACTACAATAATCAGGGAAACTCTAGTTGATTGCATGGCTGAAGCTATTCGACAAGCTGGTTGTATTACCACTTCTGTTATTGAAACCCAGCTGCGTCAAGTTACTGCCTTTGCAGATCTAGTAGTTGATGCCATTCGCCAACATTATGAAGAAGAAGAACAGATTAAGCAGCGAATCATCTCTCACAATGAGTACACTGACCATGACACCCGACTTCAAGCAGAACTGGATGCTGCCAATCAAAGGAATAGGTTTCTGAATGAAGAAAACAAGGTATTGGAAGAGATATTGGAGTCACAGGAATAGCAGATGGCTACCATGATTCCTGCTTCTGCTTATGTTACTATGGTGGACACAATGCAACGCATGGCTGCTCTTCAAGCTGATGTTAGATCTAGTGTTAGTCAAATGGCCATGGGTGTTGCTAGGAATGAAGTCAGAACTTCAAATCTGTGTCTTAGGCAATATGGTGTGGACCTTGGTGCTCACCTATATCCTGCTGATGCTGACTAGAACAACTTTGCATATTCAGTTCCTAAGTCAGACAGTGATCTTAATGTAAGTGTTCTCCCTAGCTCTGCTTCTGTCTCTGCTGATGACAAAAAGGGGGAGATGAAAACTAAGAAACATAAAATAGAAAACAATCTGATGGGGAGCATGAGCATGAGAAAGCTCCTAAACAGCAGAGGAGATATGGTGATGATGGTGGTGATGGTGCAGATCAAGGAAATACTGGCCCTAAGCCCAGCAACGCTCATACTGAAGCAAGTGTCAAGGCTGCTGGTGAATCTCAACCCAGTATATCTGCCACATCTTTAGATGATATTGGTTCTGGCAGTAAGCCTAATGATGTATCTGAACTGGCTTTAGCTGAATCTTTTGTTGTCTCTCAAACCATTGAAAGAAAGATGAAAAGAAAAATGGAGAGGCATCAGAAGAGACAGCAAGACTTAAATGATGCCTTCAATGCTAGATTCGAGGCCTATGCTGCACGAAAAAGACATAAAATTGAGCATAGGAGAAGCCTCAATCGTAAAAACCTTGAAATTCACAATGAACTGATCAGCATTAATCAACACAAGAAAGATGTTTTAAAGAAAAACGCTAATTTCATGGTGAAGTATGAAAGAAAGAAGGCAAAGCTGTATGCTGAGCGAGTAGAGAGAATCAAAAAGATGACACCTGAAGAGATGCAAAGGTATTTGGATTCTAATAGGTCATGAGGAGAAAGAGCTGATGTGTTTATGAAATGGCTGGATGGTATGATGAAAACCAGCCAATCCTCTCAACCTGCTTCTTCTGCTCAGCCAGCTGCACAATCACAACTAGTAGAGATCATCAACCTTGAAGATGATGAAGAGAAACCAGTAGAGACAGATCTGTCTGCAGCTGAGGGGGAGTATCTTGCAATCACTCCTCTACTGCCTCTACAAGAACCAATATGAATACAAGAACCACCAGCTGAACCCAAGCCTATTGATAAACAAAGGGTAAAATCTGCCCTTAGGGACTACCAGCCCCTAAGAAAAGAGCCCTTATTCGAGGCAGCTGGTGAAGGTACTGTAGCAGTTGTACCAGCTGATACTAATCAGTCAGCTGGTACTGAAGACACAACAAGGAGTGCTGTGATTGAAGACCCAGCCAGAAGTGTGCTGCTGAGTGAAACAAGAGCTAAATACCCAGCAAAGGAGGATGAGCTGGGAGTTAAATCTGATAACGATTTTGCTGTTGCTGCAAATTATACTGTCTGGGGTAGTGGTAGCTCAACGTTTGTTCAATCACCACTACCAGTAGAATCACTTGCTTATTTTGATAGGACACTGGGTGATCTTCACTTTTATGAACCAGTGGGTCCTTCTGGCATAGTAGAATCACCTTTTGAATATCCTCCATCTTCCCCAAAACCAAATGATAAACATACTACTTGGCAAGATGACTTAGCTGCAAAAAGAAAGCCTGACATAAGAAAGATGATTCCAGATGAAAGAGAGGCTTATAGGCTTGAAATCACTGTTCTTGAGCTGCTAGAACAAAGAGCAGTAGAAATACCAGAAAGAATACGCCATATCAGACTGTTGTATCATCCACTTGACTAGCAATTCTACATTGATGTCATGGAGTTCAACATTGATATTGGTATGTGCTTATACAACAGTGGTCAAAGGCTCCACAATGATGAGGAGAAAGCCCTCTTTTATGAGGCTCTGCAGCTGGGTATGGACTTAGAAGAATATTGCAATGCCTTGACAACTGATGAAGGCAGGAAATTGATTGCAACAGCAAAATCCCTGAACATCACAGTGAATGAATACATTACAAGTATTCAACTTGAACAACAAAGAATGGATGATCCTGAGTATGCTGAAAGTCTGAGGCTTAGGGAAGAAGAAGCTAAACTGGCTGCTGACAGAAAACAAGAGGCTGCATCTCTCAAGTTAACAAAAGCCATAGTCAAAGCTCAGGACAAGGCTTTGGATAAACTGGAATCTGCTGAGAAGATACCTACAGAAGCTCCTATAGAAACTGAAAGAACAAAAGAGCTATCTGATCATTTCTTCAAGAGTAAGTATGTTGATGTGATGACCAGAAGATCTAATCCTGGTAAGATTATCAAAGTGCATAAAGGTACAAAAAGGTCCTTCAGTGTCAGCTGGGACAATGATGTCTATGATAGGGTAGACTACACTAATCTAAGAACCTTTGGATTCAGTGAATGGATGAAGATATTGCTGAAATGTCCCGTTCTTATTGATTAAAAACGTTCCATATTAATTGATTTCGTTGCGAGGTTTTGACCTCTATATGAGACGTTTTTCAAAGACTGCATTCATTTTAAAACAAACCATAACCTTTATTTCATCAATAAAGGTTTAAAAAGCTTTACGTAGATTATCAAATAATGATAATCTAAATATCCTATTTACACACGACCATTACATAATGGTTTACAATACAAATATGTTACAACAAAATAATTTTCTTGAATGCAGTTTTTACACAATATCATACAAGCATGGACTCCAAATCTCGTCCTTATTTAAGTATGCGACAGCGGAAGCTCTTAATAATCACCTGAGAATAAACATGCTTAAAACGTCAACAAAAATGTTGGTGAGTTATAGGTTTAACCTATATATATCAAATCGTAACAATAGACCACAAGATTTCATATTTCAATACACATCCCATACATAGAGATAAAAATCATTCATATGGTGAACACCTGGTAACCGACATTAACAAGATACATATATAAGAATATCCCCATCATTCCGGGACACCCTTCGGATATGATATAAATTTCGAAGTACTAAAGCATCTGGTACTTTGGATGGGGTTTGTTAGGCCCAATAGATCTATCTTTAGGATTCGCGTCAATTAGGGTGCATGTTCCCTAATTCAAAGATTACCAGACTTAATAAAAAGGGGCATATTCGATTTCGATAATTCAACCATAGAATGTAGTTTCACGTACTTGTGTCTATTTTGTAAATCATTTATAAAACCTGCATGTATTCTCATCCCAAAAATATTAGATTTTAAAAGTGGGACTACAACTCACTTTCACAGATTTTTACTTCGTCGAGAAGTAAGACTTGGCCACTGTTGATTCACGAACCTATAACAATATATACATATATATTAAAGTATGTTCAAAATATATTTACAACACTTTTAATATATTTTGATGTTTTAAGTTTATTAAGTCAGCTGTCCTCGTTAGTAACCTACAACTAGTTGTCCACAGTTAGATGTACATAAATAAATCGATAAATATTATCTTGAATCAATCCACGACCCAGTGTATACGTATCTCAGTATTGATCACAACTCAAACTATATATATTTTAGAATCAACCTTAACCCTGTATAGCTAACTCCAACATAAACATATAGAGTGTCTATGGTTGTTCCGAAATATATATAGATGTGTCGACATGATAGGTCAAAATATTGTATACGTGTCTATGGTATCTCAAGATTATATAATATACAATACAAGTTGATTAAGTTATGGTTGGAATAGATTTGTTACCAATTTTCACGTAGCTAAAATGAGAAAAATTATCCAATCTTGTTTTACCCATAACTTCTTCATTTTAAATCCGTTTTGAGTGAATCAAATTGCTATGGTTTCATATTGAACTCTATTTTATGAATCTAAACAGAAAATGTATAGGTTTATAGTCAGAAAAATATGTTACAAGTCGTTTTTGTAAAGGTAGTCATTTCAGTCGAAAGAACGACGTCTAGATGACCATTTTAGAAAACATACTTCCACTTTGAGTTTAACCATAATTTTTGGATATAGTTTCATGTTCATAATAAAAATCATTTTCTCAGAATAACAACTTTTAAATCAAAGTTTATCATAGTTTTTAATTAACTAACCCAAAACAGCCCGCGGTGTTACTACGACGGCGTAAATCCGGTTTTACGGTGTTTTTCGTGTTTCCAGGTTTTAAATCATTAAGTTAGCATATAATATAGATATATAACATGTGTGTAGTTAATTTTAAAAGTCAAGTTAGAAGGATTAACTTTTGTTTGCGAACAAGTTTAGAATTAACTAAACTATGTTCTAGTGATTACGAGTTTAAACCTTCGAATAAGATAGTTTTATATATATGAATCGAATGATGTTATGAACATCATTAGTACCTCAAGTTTAGTAGGTAAACCTACTGGAAGTGACAAGAAATGATCTAGCTTCAAAGGATCTTGGATGGCTTGAAAGTTCTTGAAGTAGGATCATGACACAAAAACAAGTTCAAGTAAGATTTTTACTCGAATTAAGATAGTTTATAGTTATAGAAATTGAATCAAAGTTTGAATATGAATATTACCTTGAATAAGAAAGATAACCTACTGTAGATAACAAAGGTTTCTTGATCTTAGATGATTACTTGGAATGGATTAGAAAGCTTGGAAGTAAATTAGTAAACTTGAAGGGATTTTTGAAGTGTTCTTGAAGTATTCTTCCTATTATGATTATAGCTTGATTCTTGAAGTGATTTTTGATGAAGATGATGATTAACTACTGGAAAAATACGTTTATAATAGTGTGTATGTGTGTTGAGAGAGAATTAGAAAGAGAATTGGAAGTGAAATGGAGTGAATGATGAGTGGTAATTGGTGAGTGGTGAGTGGGGTTAAAAGGAGTTCTAGTTAGTTGACTAGCTCATGGTAGAAGTTAAAATTGATTAGCCATACATGACATAATCAAGAGTGGAATCTCATCCTAGTTCCTATTGGTATATACCCATAGTAAGTACGTTTTGAAGCTGTGTATAATACGGGTAAGAATACGACTAGAATTCTTGATGAAAGAAAAGAATGAGAAAGTAACTGTAACCATTTTCGTTAAGTATGAGTGTTTTGATATATGTCTTGAATTCTTCCAAAAGTATTTTAATACATCTAAATACACTACATGTATATACATTTTAACTGAGTCGTTAAGTCATCGTTAGTCGTTACATGTAAGTGTTGTTTTGAAACCTTTAAGTTAGCGATCTCAATTAATGTTGTTAACCCATTGTTTATTATATCTATTGAGATGTTAAATTATTATATTATCATGATATTATGATATATTAATATATCTTAATATGATATATATACATTTAAATGTCGTTACAACGATAATCGTTACATATATGTCTCGTTTCGAAATCCTTAAGTTAGTAGTCTTGTTTATATGTATATAACTCATTGTTAATATAATTATGGAGATACTTACTTATCATAATCTCATGTTAACCATATGTATATCCATATATATATCGTCATGTCGTTTTTACAATTTTTAACGTTCGTGAATCGCCGGTCAACTTGGGTGGTCAATTGTCTATATGAAACATATTTCAATTAATCAAGTCTTAACAAGTTTGATTTCTTAACATGTTGGAAACATTTAATCATGTAAATATCAATCTCAATTAATATATATAAACATGGAAAAGTTCGGGTCACTACAGTACCTACCCGTTAAATAAATTTCGTCCCGAAATTTTAAGCTGTTGAAGGTGTTGACGAATCTTCTGGAAATAGATGCGGGTATTTCTTCTTCATCTGATCTTCACGCTCCCAGGTGAACTCGGGTCCTCTATGAGCATTCCATCGAACCTTAACAATTGGTATCTTGTTTTGCTTAAGTCTTTTAACCTCACGATCCATTATTTCGACGGGTTCTTCGACGAATTGGAGTTTTTCGTTGATTTGGATTTCATCTAACGGAATAGTGAGATCTTCTTTAGCAAAACATTTCTTCAAATTCGAGACGTGGAAAGTGTTATGTACAGCCACGAGTTGTTGAGGTAACTCAAGTCGGTAAGCTACTGGTCAGACACGATCAATAATCTTGAATGGTCCAATATACCTTGGATTTAATTTCCCTCATTTACCAAATCGAACAACGCCTTTCCAAGGTGCAACTGTAAGCATGACCATCTCTCCAATTTCAAATTCTATATCTTTTCTTTTAATGTCAGCGTAGCTCTTTTGTCGACTTTGGGCGGTTTTCAACCGTTGTTGAATTTGGATGATCTTCTCGGTAGTTTCTTGTATAATCTCCGAACCCGTAATCTGTCTATCCCCCACTTTACTCCAACAAATTGGAGACCTGCACTTTCTACCATAAAGTGCTTCAAACGGCGCCATCTCAATGCTTGAATGGTAGCTGTTGTTGTAGGAAAATTCTGCTAACGGTAGATGTCGATCCCAACTGTTTATGAAATCAATAACACATGCTCGTAGCATGTCTTCAAGCGTTTGTATCGTCCTTTCGCTATGCCCATCAGTTTGTGGATGATAGGCAGTACTCATGTCTAGACGAGTTCCTAATGCTTGCTGTAATGTCTGCCAGAATCTTGAAATAAATCTGCCATCCCTATCAGAGATAATAGAGATTGGTATTCCATGTCTGGAGACGAATTCCTTCAAATACAGTCGTGCTAACTTCTCCATCTTGTCATCTTCTCTTATTGGCAGGAAGTGTGCTGATTTGGTGAGACGATCAACTATTACCCAAATAGTATCAAAACCACTTGCAGTCCTTGGCAATTTAGTGATGAAATCCATGGTAATGTTTTCCCATTTCCATTCTGGGATTTCGGGTTGTTGAAGTAGACCTGATGGTTTCTGATGCTCAGCTTTGACCTTAGAACACGTCAAACATTCTCCTACGTATTTAGCAACATCGGCTTTCATACCCGGCCACCAAAAATGTTTCTTGAGATCCTTGTACATCTTCCCCGTTCCAGGATGTATTGAGTATCTGGTTTTATGAGCTTCTCTAAGTACCATTTCTCTCATATCTCCAAATTTTGGTACCCAAATCCTTTCAGCCCTATACCGGGTTCCGTCTTTCCGAATATTAAGATGCTTCTCCGATCCTTTGGGTATTTCATCCTTTAAATTTCCCTCTTTTAAAACTCCTTGTTGCGCCTCCTTTATTTGAGTAGTAAGGTTATTATGAATCATTATATTCATAGATTTTACTCGAATGGGTTCTCTGTCCTTCCTGCTCAAGGCATCGGCTACCACATTTGCCTTCCCCGGGTGGTAACGAATCTCAAAGTCGTAATCATTCAATAATTCAATCCACCTACGCTGCCTCATATTCAGTTGTTTCTGATTAAATATGTGTTGAAGACTTTTGTGGTCGGTATATATAATACTTTTGACCCCATATAAGTAGTGCCTCCAAGTCTTTAATGCAAAAACAACCGCGCCTAATTCCAAATCATGCGTCGTATAATTTTGTTCGTGAATCTTCAATTGTCTAGACACATAAGCAATCACCTTCGTTCGTTGCATTAATACACAACCGAGACCTTGCTTTGATGCGTCACAATAAATCACAAAATCATCATTCCCTTCAGGCAATGACAATATAGGTGCCGTAGTTAGCTTTTTCTTCAATAACTGAAACGCTTTCTCTTGTTCATCATTCCATTCAAATTTCTTCCCTTTATGCGTTAATACAGTCAAGGGTTTTGCTATTCTGGAAAAGTCTTGGATGAACCTTCTGTAGTAACCAGCTAGTCCTAAAAACTGGCGTATGTGTTTCGGAGTTTTCGGGGTTTCCCACTTTTCAACAGTTTCTATCTTTGCCGGATCCACCTTAATACCTTCTTTGTTCACTATGTGACCGAGGAATTGAACTTCTTTCAACCAAAATGCACACTTTGAAAACTTAGCGTACAATTCTTCCTTCCTCAATACTTCTAACACATTTCTCAAATGTTCACCGTGTTCTTGGTCATTCTTTGAGTAAATAAGTATGTCATCAATGAAAACAATGACAAACTTGTCAAGGTATGGTCCACACACTCGGTTCATAAGGTCCATGAACACAGCTGGTGCATTAGTTAAACCAAATGGCATGACCATAAACTCGTAATGACCGTAACGTGTTCTAAAAGCAGTCTTTGGAATATCATCTTCTTTCACCCGCATTTGATGATACCCGGAACGTAAGTCAATCTTTGAATAAACAGACGAGCCTTGTAGTTGATCAAATAAGTCGTCGATTCTCGGTAGTGGGTAGCGGTTCTTGAGGGTAAGTTTGTTCAACTCTCGGTAGTCGATACACAACCTGAATGTACCATCTTTCTTCTTGACAAACAAAACAGGAGCTCCCCACGGTGATGTGCTTGGTCGAATGAAACCATGCTCTAAAAGTTCTTGTAATTGGCTTTGCAGTTCTTTCATCTCGCTGGGTGCGAGTCTGTAAGGAGCACGAGCTATTGGTGCAGCTCCTGGTACAAGATCTATTTGAAATTCAACGGATCGATGTGGGGGTAATCCCGGTAATTCTTTCGGAAATACATCGGGAAATTCTTTTGCGACGGGAACATCATTGATGCTCTTTTCTTCAGTTTGTACTTTCTCGACGTGTGCTAGAACAGCATAGCAACCTTTTCTTATTAGTTTTTGTGACTTCAAATTACTAATAAGATGTAGCTTCGTGTTGCCCTTTTCTCCGTACACCATTAAGGGTTTTCCTTTTTCTCGTATAATGCGAATTGCATTTTTGTAACAAACGATCTCTGCTTTCACTTCTTTCAACCAGTACATACCGATTATCACATCAAAACTCCCTAACTCTACTGGTATCAAGTCAATCTTAAATGTTTCGCTAACCAGTTTAATTTCTGGATTCCGACATATATTATCTGCTGAAATTAATTTACCATTTGCTAATTCGAGTAAAAATTTACTATCCAAAGGCGTCAATGGACAACTTAATTTAGCACAAAAATCTCTACTCATATAGCTTCTATCCGCACCTGAATCAAATAAAACGTAAGCAGATTTATTGTCAATAAGAAACGTACCCGTAACAAGCTCCGGGTCTTCCTGTGCCTCTGCCGCATTAATATTGAAAACTCTTCCGCGGCCTTGTCCATTTGTGTTCTCCTGGTTCGGGCAATTTCTAATAATGTGGCCCGGTTTTCCACATTTATAACAAACTACATTGGCATAACTTGCTCCGACACTACTTGCTCCGCTATTACTCGTTCCGACACCATTTGTTCCTTTCGTTCTATTAACCCCTGGTCCGTAGACCTCACACTTCACCGTGCTATGACCATTTCTTTTACACTTGTTGCAAAATTTGGTGTAGAACCCCGAGTGATACTTTTCACACCTTTGGCATAGCTGCTTCTGATTGTTGTTGTTGTTGCAGTTATTATTGTTGTTGGGATGATTGTTGTAGTTGCTGTTGTTGTTGTTGTTGTTGTTGGGCTGTTTGTTGTAGTTGCGATTGATGTTGCGATTGTTGGGATAATTGTTGCGATTATTGTTGTAATTGCTGTTGTTGTTGTATTGGTGACTCTTATCACCGTTTTCCTCCCACTTTCTTTTGACTTGCTTCACATTGGCCTCTTCAGTAGTCTGTTCTTTAATTCTTTCTTCAATATGGTTCACTAGTTTGTGAGCCATTCTACATGCCTGTTGTATGGAGGCGGGCTCGTGTGAACTTATATCTTCTTGGATTCTTTTCGGTAATCCTTTCACAAATGCGTCGATCTTCACTTCCTCATCTTCGAATGCTCCCGGACACAATAGGCACAATTCTGTGAATCGTCTTTCATACGTGGTAATATCAAATCCTTGGGTTCGTAACCCTCTAAGTTCTATCTTGAGCTTATTGACCTCGGTTCTGGGACGGTACTTCTCGTTCATCAAGTGCTTGAATGCTGACCATGGTAGTGCGTACGCATCGTCTTGTCCCACTTGCTCTAGATAGGTATTCCACCATGTTAACGCAGAACCTGTGAAGGTATGCATAGCGTACTTTACTTTGTCCTCTTCAGTACACTTACTTATGGCAAACACCGATTCGACCTTCTCGGTCCACCGTTTCAATCCGATCGGTCCTTCGGTTCCATCAAATTCCAAAGGTTTGCAGGCAGTGAATTCTTTGTAGGTGCATCCTACACGGTTTCCTGTACTGCTAGATCCAAGGTTATTGTTGGTATGTAGCGCAGCCTGTACTGCGGCTATGTTTGAAGCTAGAAAAGTACAGAATTCCTCTTCATTCATATTCACGGAGTGTCGAATAGTCGGTGCCATTTCCTTCAAAATAGTCAAATGGAACAAGTTAATCATACAAAATATTAAGAGTAGTTAATAGTATTTCGTAGCATAATATGAACTCATTTATAAAAGCTTTTTCTTCATATTAGCATTTTATAAGTTTAAATTCGGGTAGTACCTACCTGTTAAGTTCATACTTAGTAGCTAATATACAATTCAACTACTACAATTCTATATGAAAAACTGATTATAATAATATTTCGCGTTCAAACTTTTATACAATATTTTACAAACTTACAATACCGTTTATTTTACATAAAGCATGAAATATAGCACACAATAACTTTGATACAAGATAGTTGTGAAGATAATTCTAGCTAGTACACAAGTCGTTCAGCAAAGGCAATAAAGACACGTAATTCATACGTCCAGAAACAAGTCATGCATTCTGGTTTTACTAGGACTACTTCCCATCCTTGGTCTTGTGGAACATAACCGTTATGGCCGTTGATAAGACAGCGTGTTGTAACGTCGTCAAAGGGGCGAGGGTTACGTAATGTCCAACAGTCCCATAACAATCTAAAAACCTCATTTCTTACCCTAATTACCGACTCCGTCACTTGTGGGAACGTTTTGTTTAATAGTTGTAGCCCGATGTTCTTGTTCTCACTTTGGTGAGAAGCGAACATTACTAATCCGTAAGCATAACATGCTTCTTTATGTTGCATGTTAGCCGCTTTTTCTAAATCACGAAGTCCAATATTCGGATATATTGAGTCAAAATAATTTCTTAACCCATTGCGTAAAATAGCATTTGGGTTCCCCGCAATATATGCGTCAAAGTAAACACATCGTAACTTATGGATTTCCCAATGTGATATCCCCCATCTTTCGAATGAAAGCCTTTTATAAACCAAGGCATTCTTGGAACGTTCTTCGAATGTCTTACAAACTGATCTCGCCTTAAATAGTTGTGCCGAAGAATTCTGACCGACTCTAGACAAGATTTCATCAATCATGTCTCCGGGTAGGTCTCTTAAAATATTGGGTTGTCTATCCATTTTGTGTTTTTATACTGTAAAATAGACAAGAGTTAGATTCATAAAAAAAATACATATTAATACAAGAAATTTTTACATATATCATAAAGCATAAGCACACTATATTACATATATTACACCACACGAATACAACTATCTTATTCCGACTCGCTTGTTTCTTCTTCTTCGGTTTTGGTTCGTTTTGCCAAGTTTCTAGGGATATATGATGTTCCCCTAATACGAGCCGTCGTTTTCCACATTGGTTTAGAAAAACCTGGTGGTTTAGAGGTTCCCGGGTCATTGTTACAACTTAAGGACTTCGGGGGTTGGCGATACATATAAAGTTCATCGGGGTTGGAATTAGATTTCTCTATTTTTATGCCCTTTCCCTTATTATTTTCTTTTGCCTTTTTAAATTCAGTTGGGGTAATTTCTATAACATCATCGGAATTCTCGTCAGAATCCGATTCATCGGAGAATTGGTAATCCTCCCAATATTTTGCTTCCTTAGCGGAAACACCATTGACCATAATTAACCTTGGTCGGTTGGTTGAGGATTTTCTTTTACTTAACCGTTTTATTATTTCCCCCACCGATTCTATTTCTTCATCCGGTTCCGATTCTTCTTCCGGTTCCGATTCTTCTTCTGGTTCCGACTCTTCTTCCGGTTCCTCTTCGGGAACTTGTGAATCAGTCCACGAATCATTCCAATTTACATTTGACTCTTCATTATTATTAGGTGAGTCAATGGGACTTGTTCTAGAGGTAGAAATCTATCACATAATATCAAACGCGTTAAGAGATTAATATATCACATAATATTCACATGTTAAAAATATATAGTTTCCAACAAAATTTGTTAAGCAATCATTTTTCAAGTAAATACGGTCGAAGTCCAGACTCACTAATGCATCCTAACAAACTCGATAAGACACACTAATGCAAAATTCTGGTTCTCTAAGACCAACGCTCGGATACCAACTGAAATGTCCCGTTCTTATTGATTAAAAACGTTCCATATTAATTGATTTCGTTGCGAGGTTTTGACCTCTATATGAGACGTTTTTCAAAGACTGCATTCATTTTAAAACAAACCATAACCTTTATTTCATCAATAAAGGTTTAAAAAGCTTTACGTAGATTATCAAATAATGATAATCTAAAATATCCTGTTTACACACGACCATTACATAATGGTTTACAATACAAATATGTTACAACAAAATAAGTTTCTTGAATGCAGTTTTTACACAATATCATACAAGCATGGACTCCAAATCTCGTCCTTATTTAAGTATGCGATAGCGGAAGCTCTTAATAATCACCTGAGAATAAACATGCTTAAAACGTCAACAAAAATGTTGGTGAGTTATAGGTTTAACCTATATATATCAAATCGTAACAATAGACCACAAGATTTCATATTTCAATACACATCCCATACATAGAGATAAAAATCATTCATATGGAGAACACCTGGTAACTGACATTAACAAGATGCATATATAAGAATATCCCCATCATTCCGGGACACCCTTCGGATATGATATAAATTTCGAAGTACTAAAACATCCGGTACTTTGGATGGGGTTTGTTAGGCCCAATAGATCTATCTTTAGGATTCGCGTCAATTAGGGTGTCTGTTCCCTAATTCTTAGATTACCAGACTTAATAAAAAGGGGCATATTCGATTTCGATAATTCAACCATAGAATGTAGTTTCACGTACTTGTGTCTATTTTGTAAATCATTTATAAAACCTGCATGTATTCTCATCCCAAAAATATTAGATTTTAAAAGTGGGACTATAACTCACTTTCACAGATTTTTACTTCGTCGAGAAGTAAGACTTGGCCACTGTTGATTCACGAACCTATAACAATATATACATATATATTAAAGTATGTTCAAAATATATTTACAACACTTTTAATATATTTTGATGTTTTAAGTTTATTAAGTCAGATGTCCTCGTTAGTAACCTACAACTAGTTGTCCACAGTTAGATGTACAGAAATAAATCGATAAATATTATCTTGAATCAATCCACGACCCAGTGTATACGTATCTCAGTATTGATCACAACTCAAACTATATATATTTTGGAATCAACCTCAACCCTGTATAGCTAACTCCAACATTCACATATAGAGTGTCTATGGTTGTTCCGAAATATATATAGATGTGTCGACATGATAGGTCGAAACATTGTATACGTGTCTATGGTATCTCAAGATTACATAATATACAATACAAGTTGATTAAGTTATGGTTGGAATAGATTTGTTACCAATCTTCACGTAGCTAAAATGAGAAAAATTATCCAATCTTGTTTTACCCATAACTTCTTCATTTTAAATCCGTTTTGAGTGAATCAAATTGCTATGGTTTCATATTGAACTCTATTTTATGAATCTAAACAGAAAAAGTATAGGTTTATAGTCGGAAAAATAAGTTACAATTCGTTTTTGTAAAGGTAGTCATTTCAGTCGAAAGAACGACGTCTAGATGACCATTTTAGAAAACATACTTCCACTTTGAGTTTAACCATAATTTTTGGATATAGTTTCATGTTCATAATAAAAATTATTTTCTCAGAATAACAACTTTTAAATCAAAGTTTATCATAGTTTTTAATTAACTAACCCAAAACAGCCCGCGGTGTTACTACGACGGCGTAAATCCGGTTTTACGGTGTTTTTCGTGTTTTCAGGTTTTAAATCATTAAGTTAGCATATCATATAGATATAGAACATGTGTGTAGTTAATTTTAAAAGTCAAGTTAGAAGGATTAACTTTTGTTTGCGAACAAGTTTAGAATTAACTAAACTATGTTCTAGTGATTACGAGTTTAAACCTTCGAATAAGATAGTTTTATATATATGAATCGAATGATGTTATGAACATCATTACTACCTCAAGTTTAGTAGGTAAACCTACTGGAAGTGACAATAAATGATCTAGCTTCAAAGGATCTTGGATGGCTTGAAAGTTCTTGAAGTAGGATCATGACACAAAAACAAGTTCAAGTAAGATTTTTACTCGAATTAAGATAGTTTATAGTTATAGAAATTGAATCAAAGTTTGAATATGAATATTACCTTGAATAAGAAAGATAACCTACTGTATATAACAAAGGTTTCTTGATCTTAGATGATTACTTGAAATGGATTAGAAAGCTTGGAAGTAAATTAGTAAACTTGAAGGGATTTTTGAAGTGTTCTTGAAGTGTTCTTCCTATGATGATTATAGCTTGATTCTTGAAGTGATTTTTGATGAAGATGATGATTAACTACTGGAAAAATACGTTCATAATAGTGTGTGTGTGTGTTGAGAGAGAATTAGAAAGAGAATTAGAAGTGAAATGGAGTGAATGATGAGTGGTAATTGGTGAGTGGTGAGTGGGGTTAAAAGGAGTTCTAGTTAGTTGACTAGCTCATGGTAGAAGTTAAAATTGATTAGTCATACATGACATAATCAAGAGTGGAATCCCATGCTAGTTCCTATTGGTATATACCCATAGTAAGTACGTTTTGAAGCTGTGTATAATACGGGTAAGAATACGACTAGAATTCTTGATGAAAGAAAAGAATGGGAAAGTAACTGTAACCATTTTCGTTAAGTATGAGTGTTTTGATATATGTCTTGAATTCTTCCAAAAGTATTTTAATACATCTAAATACACTACATGTATATACATTTTAACTGAGTCGTTAAGTCATCGTTAGTCGTTACATGTAAGTGTTGTTTTGAAACCTTTAAGTTAGCGATCTCAATTAATGTTGTTAACCCATTGTTTATTATATCTATTGAGATGTTAAATTATTATATTATCATGATATTATGATATATTAATATATCTTAATATGATATATATACATTTAAATGTCGTTACAACGATAATCGTTACATATATGTCTCGTTTCAAAATCCTTAAGTTAGTAGTCTTGTTTATATGTATATAACTCATTGTTAATATACTTATGGAGATACTTACTTATCATAATCTCATGTTAACCATATGTATATCCATATATATATCGTCATGTCGTTTTTACAAGTTTTAACGTTCGTGAATTGCCGGTCAACTTGGGTGGTCAATTGTCTATATGAAACATATTTCAATTAATCAAGTCTTAACAAGTTTGATTGCTTAACATGTTGGAAACATTTAATCATGTAAATATCAATCTCAATTAATATATATAAACATGGAAAAGTTCGGGTCACTACAATTGCAGTACTTCATTGATAAAGGTAAAAGTGCTCTTAAAGATACACTAAAACCTGAACTTCAAGAACTTTTTGATCCTGCTGACTTGCCTGAACTCTTCCCTGAAGCGTGGGCAGCCTTGAAAGTCAAAGAAGAAGAGCTATCTGATGAAGCAAAGGAGAAGGTTAAAGATAAAGATAGATAGCTTTCTTATGCTAAAATTTTATCTTTTATTATTTCATAATTCATTATACTATCTTGTAAGTTTTGTATATATTTATTGTAATGAATGTGAAATGAGTTTATCTTCAAAATCATATCAATTTATAAGATATAGATAACTCAGCAAAAGATCTCAAAACAAACCAAAAAGGGACAAATTTTACTGCCTATTTACATTAGGTTCTTTACTGCTGGCTTTAGTGTTTTACTCTTTATGTCATAGGTTTTGTCATCATCAAATAGGAGGAGATTTTTGAGTCCCCAAATGTAATTAAGGATTTAATTATGACAAAACAGCAAATATGTACACTAGAATGTTATGTGCAGCCAGCACAGGTTTGTTTATGTTTAGACAGCAAATATTGCTCTGTCAAGTGTTTAGTTTGCTGCCTAGTCTACCAGCACAAGGTAGACAGTATTCTTCAGTTAGAACAGGATGTGTCCCAACAATTCAAGAATATCAAGTGACTCAGCATTGAAGAACCAGCATGGCTGGAAAGCAGCTTACTACATAAGATAGCTATGCTCCATTACAAGCATAATGGTTTTCTGAGTGGTCTACATTAATTGTACTATTCAACAGAAGTCAAAGACAAAGTTGAATAGAAAAGGACACGCGTCAGCGACTGAAAAGTGACGTTACAAGACCACGTGAGAATGCAGAAGTTTAACGCATGTGCAGACATGTGTTATTCTTTGTCAATGCCTAGGGAACACAACATTCTATTTGTTTAATCAAATAGTGTTGCCAAACTGAATTGGGGTGTTCCTGCAAATAGCTACCAAAGAGGAAAGAAGAGAACACGCTCTCTGATATAGTTTTCCCCACAAATACAGACATCCTATGTAACAGTGGATAATAGAACAATTACACGGTTAATAGGACTACTATAAATTGATGTATCCACTATTGTAACAACTAGTGGTGTGGGTTTTATTTATTAAGAGTCTAAACGTGTAATAACTTTAGATAACCTCAATAGCTATAACTTAGGTGAATATGTATCAACCAACTATCATTCCGCCAAGGATAGTCGTGATTCTTTGTGATTTATATCAATAAAGAATAATTGTTGAAAATTACCTTTGACTCTTATCTAATTTACTTGCATGAATACTAATTTGCTTAAACTATTAAGATAATCAAAAAGAATTGTAGAATTATATTCACCCCCCTCAACAATACTCCTGTTGTTAATCAAGGGACCAACACTAACACTACTATTACTATTTATCTTTTAAGTAGCTCAAAATCAGTAAGAAATCACCAAGTTGACATTTTTTCGAACACTTGGTGTGCATTCTCACTTTTATTTCAAAATATAGTTCTTTAAGTAATCATTAACCAGTTAGACATCTTTAATCATCTCTTTCACTAACACTTAAGGTTTTGAACCTCAAATCAAAGCTTTCACAACATATAAGTCAATTTTGTAAGTTGCATGACATAAAACACATAAAAACCACCTTAATAACATGTAAACTTGGGTTTGTAAACCCTTTTAACTTATATTAAACCACTTAGGGCAGATTTATACCTTGATAGAAATGAAATCCTTCTAGTTTCCACTCTTCATATTAGTACTTTTAGTAAGAAAAATGCTCAAAACTCCTTTCTTCTTCTTCCTTTCTTGACTTCTCTCTCTAAAAACTTAAAGTGTGATTTTCAAGTGAGATGATTATAACATCCCGTCAAAATCCATTAACGGTGATGTTAACTTTGGTCCCAGTGCTTGGCTTGACTTCTACGTAACAGCAAAGTTCTACAGCGGAAGCAATTAACACCTGAGATAAAACATGCAAAACGGGTCAACATAAAGTTGAGTGAATTTATAGGTTTAAGTAAATAGTTCATCGTATGTCTCAGAAAACAGTTTTCACAAATTGTTTATCGAAAATTAGTTATCAAAATAGTTTATCAGTAATCGGTATCCGAAAATCAGTATTAGACCACAAATGTTTAGTATCAAAAGTTTGTAGAAACACCGTGTCTGGTTTCAAATGTTCGTAGACACACCGTGTCTAGTTTTAAATGTTTGTAGACAATACCATGTCTAGATTCATCATATGTTAGACCACGAGATTTCATTCAAAGCATTGTAAAAATTATACGTCTGTTATGAGCACTTGAATATAAAGTTTTAACCCGCGGATAGCTAATGCGTTACACGACTTCCTTTACCCTATATAGCATATACTGATCAAGTATATGGTTACGAATTAATAAGCACTCGTTCGTTGAGCGAGGTTTGTCAAACCTACGGATCCGTTCTTATAGTTCGAACCTTACGTATGTAATAAATATATTCAAGCTAAGGGCTTTTTGATCGAACTCATGTATATTCAGTTTTTATACTCGTGTCTAATGTGTAAAACAGTTTAAAAACTGTTTAGGAAGCAGTTCAAAAGCAGCATGTATCTCATCCCAAAAGTGTTAATGAAAATGGGACTGTAGACTCACCTTGAGTGCACTTGAACAAAAAACAAGTAACGAGTAGTCAGATTACTACGACCGAGTAATGTAACCTAAATATACCAATATATAGTTACATAAGTGTATTTCAATAGAGTGACTCACAGTACAGTTGTCCTATTGCTCAGACCGACTCACTTGTAAAGTAAAAGACAACAAAAGTCAAACTTGGTCAAGTTGGTCAACCTAAGTCAACTACATCATTAGGTCATGTAAATGATCTCAAAAAGTTAAACCAAGGCCAACTCATAAGTTTCACACATTCGTTTAGCAAATTAACGTTTACTAGTTTAGTTATCGTACGTGTTCAAAACGGTCATGCAATCGGACAAGTATTTTTCACAAATGACACACCAAGAAATTATAATAAACTCCAGATCACAAGTACATGTCATAAGCTTTCTTAAAAGACCAAGCACGCTATCATACGATTCATAGAACTCATGTAGCATGCAAAACTTTCTAGTTCAGTTTCTGTTTGCACATCAGTTTCATAAAAATTCTCATTTAATCTAGAGAATAGTAAATCACAAAAGGCCAATTTTAGATGGTCAATAACATCTCGAATTATCACTAGTAAAAAGGCCTAAGTAAACCATGTAGCCAATTTGTACAGTTTTTACCAACATGTCGAAATATCGGATTTAGACATAGTCCAGACCTATGGTTTCGGCACACATATAACACATAGCAATTAGAGTTTTCAGAGCTATACATACAAATGAGATATGCTACATAACATACATTTAACAACATATCCTAAAGATCAAGCTCTAAAACAATTTCTACTTCATGCTAGACCATTAAATATATAAATGAGAAAGATTCGACCCCATTCAGGTAGTCGTTTTCGGGGTCGATTATACGAGCATCAAGAGACAATTAGCACATGAGGTCTACATGAAATATCAGTTACTAATCATGTACTTTTCAAAATATAAAAGATTATTTTTCAGAAATCATGTTAAGTGGTCGTTTGACTCAAAAGAAAATCGTTGTTTAACAAGTTTTACCGTAAACGTTCGAGTAAGCATAAAATAAGTTTTACAAACTCAATAGCCATGATATCCTAGTACATTTTGTGTATTTTTCAATTATATATCTAAAAAACATCAGTTGATGCCCAATTATAAACACGTAAATTACGTTTTTCATAATAAATCATAATTACACGTCGAAAATTCGATTAAGCATAACTAGAGCTAAACATAACGAAATCGAGCAATTCTTGCGAGCAAAATTAATAATTTTTCGATGGATTTCCATCTAAAAACTTTATATTTAAAGAAAACAAACTCATCATATCAGTAGCATAGCAAAAACATTCGTGATTAAACCCTAACATGCAATCCGAGCATTATAACGACTAATAACGCATACAATTGCAATCAATTGAGCATTACAACATCTAGACTATGTAATCATGATAAAATATGAATTTAATGAATTAGGGTTACTAGAATCTACCACAAACAAGCAATGAAATTGTATCACTAGATAGAGAACAATGAGAGGAAGCACTTTCGTGAAGCATGATTTTCTAGAACTCAAAAATTGAAGGGGATGATGATGGTGGTTATGGTGGTCGATCATGGGAGGGAGGGAGAAGACCAAAAGAGCTGTCTGATTTTATGTTTCTAGGTTTAGGGATATTTAGATGCAATATTTATTCATTCCTTAATTAGTTGAGGGTCACATCACTAGTAACAAGTAACTATGGGCTAAAAACAAGACAAATTAAATGGGGTGGAGTGGAATTTTGGTCATATGGCCCACTAGGGGTGTACCATGGGCTAAATTGACTAATTGGATCATTCTATGTGTAGTCCGATAGGTGTCGTCAACCAAAAACGCGAACCGAATCGCTAAACGTTAATTTCTCGCGTTTTTAATCTAAAAAAATTCTAATAATTAAAATAATTTTTAAAATATAATAATTATATAAAATAATTATTGAAAGTGAATTATATTATGTTTTGGCTTGCTTGTTCACTAAGTGTGGTTCATTTCTATTTACCGTTAACCGAAACCGAATTCCCGAAATGTTAACCGGTCGTTAAAACGCATCTCACCAAGTTTAATTCATTAGATATATAATAAATTGAATAAGTTTTTCCCAAAGTTAATAATTATTAAAAATAACTATTTTATTAAAAATCGAGCGTTTCGCAGTCCCGAAAGACATCTGTTGCAGTTCTTAAAACTGTATCGTTTTCTCAGTATTTCAAAACATGAAATAAGTTTTCTGCTTAATATATTCTCATATTAATTATAGTAGTCCTCAAAGAACCAAGTATGCATTTAATTAAATTAAATACACAAAATTCAAGTAAGTTTCGTTAAATAACTTAACGGAAAGTTAACGAAGCTTAACGGTAATAGCAGGGTTGTTACAATGATGCTGGTGAAAATGACCTAGAAATCTGCCATAGATCTTTAGAAATACATCGGTTTCATAAAAATTCTCATTTAATCTAGAAAATAGTAAATCACAAAAGGCCAATTTTATATGGTCACGAACATCTCAAATTATCACTGGTAAAAAGGTCTAAGTAAACCATGTAGCCAATTTGTACAGTTTTTACCAACAAGTCGGACTTTCAGATTTAGACATAATCCAGACCTATGGTTTCGACACGCATATAACACATAGCAATTAGAGTTTTCAGAGTTATACATACAAATGAGATATGCTATATAAAATACATTTAACAACATATCCGAAGCTCAAGCTCCAAAATAATTTCTACTTCATGCTAGACCATTAGCTGTACAAACGAGACAGATTCGACTCCATTCAGGTAGTCGTTTTCGGGGTCGATTATACGAGCATCAATGAACAATTATCATATGAGGTCTACATGAAATATTAATTATTAATCATGTACTTTTCAAAATACAAAAGCTTATTTTCCAGAAATCATGTTGAGTGGTCGTTTAACTCAAAGGAAAATCGTTGTTTAACAAGTTTTATCGTAAACGTTCGAGTAAGCATAAAATAAGTTTTACAAACTCAATAGCCATGATATCATAGTTCATTTTGTGTATTTTTCAATTATCTATTCAAAAAAATCAGTTCATGCATCAATTCCAAACACATAAATTGCATTTTTCAGAATAAAGCATAATTACACATCGAAAATTCGATTAAGCGTAACTAGAGCTAAACATAACGAAATCGAGCGATTCTTGCTAGCAAAATTAATAATTTTTCGATGGCTTTCCATCTAAATACATTACATTTACAGAAAACAAACTCATCAAATCAGTAGCATAACAAAAAAAATCGTGATTAAACCCTAACATGCAATCCGAACATTATAACGACTAATAACTGATAGTGCTCCAAATGAATATATATTTAGTCGTAATATCATCCCAATATGTAAAGTTTTTAGTTATAATTATTCTATTTTTAAGTTGTAATCGTTTAAATAAATAAATGTGAAGACGAAGCACGAAGATTAAAGAATTGAAGAAAAAGTGCCACTAAAGCTTGAAAAGTGCCACTAAAGCCATAGTGCACTCAAAAGTGCCACTAAAAATGAGTTAAAGACTTGCGCGGATTTTGGGAGTTAAGGAAAATAATTTTTTGTGCAAATACAAGTTGCGAAACATAAAGTACAAGATATTAAAGCGTACGAAAAGGCGTTCGAAAATCCGGAACCGAGACATAAACCGAGCATCAACGCGCGAGACAACGGACCTAAAATTACAAGTCTACTATGCACAAGAATATAATATAATATATATAATTATATATATTTATATATATTATATTATATATTAGTTAAATCGAGCAGCCCACGTTTTTTAAAAGCAAAATATCTGATCCAGCTATCCATGCAATCGCATGGCCTGGAAGCACAAATTCCATGCGATCGCATGGCCCTGAAATGTTGGCCAAGTCTATAAATTGGAACGAATTCTGGCCAGTTTACGCACCTCTTCACACTCTTCTTTCTTTCTTTCTGTAATTCATATTTATATTTATATTTATAATTTTAATTTTAATTTAAGTTAATAATAATAAGGTTATTGTAATAAATGTTTTACGGGAATAAGGTTAATTTGACGAGCATCTTATAATTATGAACGATGGACTATTATGGGCAAAAACCAGATATGTATCAAATAATCCAGGACAAAGGACAATTAATGCAGAGTAATAAATTAAAATCAAAACGTCAAACATCATGATTACAGAAGTTTAAATAAGCATAATCCTTTTATTGTATTTTTCATCGTACTTTTAATTATTGTCATTTTATTATTTGCAATTTTATATATCGTCATTTAAATTTTGTCATTTATTTTAAGCACTTTAATTATTGTCATTCATCTTTACGCTTAAAATATAAAATCGACAAACCGGTCATTAAACGATAAAGCCCCCATTTTATAATATTACTACTTATATATATATATATATATATATATATATATATATATATATATATATATATATATATATATATATATATATATATATATATATATATATATATATATATATATATATATAAAAATATAGTTCTATAAAAATATAGTACGTAATCAACTAACTCCTTGTGTAACGAACCGGACTTACTAAAAACTATAATACTTTACGATTAGGTACACTGTCTATAGTGTTGTAGCAGAGTTTAGGTATATCCCATCTGTAAATAAATAATTAAAACTTGTATCATATTTCATCGTATTTTGTAATAAAAATATAGTATATTTCGTATACCCCCGCTGCACACATCAATAACGCGTACAATTGCAATCAATTGAGCAATAGAACATCTAGACTATGTAGTCACGATAAAATCTGAATTCAATGAATTAGGGTTACTAGAATCCTACCACAAACAAGCAATAAATTTATATCAGTACATAGAGAACGATGAGAGGAAGAACTTTCGTGAAGCAAGATTTTATAGAACTCAAAAATTGAAGGTGATGATGATGGTGGTTATGGTGGTCGATCGTATGAGGGAGGGAGAAGACCAAAAGAGCTGCATGATTTTATGTTTCTAGGTTTAGGGATATTTAGATGCACTATTTATTCATTCCTTATTTAGTTGACGGCCAAATCACAAGTAAGAAGTAACCATGGGCTAAAAACAAGACCAAATAAATGGGGTGGAGTGGAATTTCGGCCATATGGCCAACTAGGGGTGTACCATGGACTAAATTGACTGGTTCATTCTATGTGTAGTCTGATAGGTGTCGTCAACAGAAAACGCGAACTGAATCGCTAAACCTTAATTTCTAGCGTTTTTAATCTATAAAAATTCTAATAAATTAAAAATATTTTAAAAATATAATAATAATATTTAATTAATTATTGAAATTTAATTATATTATGTTTTGGCTTGTTTGTTCACTAAGTGTGGTTCGTTTCTAGTTACCGTTAACCGAAACTGAATTCTCGGAACGTTAACCGGTCGTTAAAACGCATCCCACCAAGTTTAATTCACTAGATATATAATAAATTAAATAAGTTTTTCCCAAAGTTAATAATTATTAAAAATAATTATTTTATTAAAAATCGAGCGTTTCGCAGTCCCGAAAGACATCTGTTGCAGTTCTTAAAACTGTATCGTTTTCTCAGTATTTTAAAACATGAAATAATTTTTTTTCTTAATATATTCTCATATTAATTATAGTAGTCCTCAAAGAACCAATTATGCATTCAATTAAATTAAATAAATAAAATTCAAGTAAGTTCCGTTAAATAACTTAACGGGCAGTTAACGAATCTTAACGGTAATAGCAGGGTTGTTACAATGATGCTGGTGAAAATAAACCTAAAAATCTGCCACAGATTTTTAGAAATCAGCCCCATCCAAAATTCTCATGTTTTTGGCAACTTGAGCCCTCTCATTTTCACACTGTTTACAAAACAGTCCATAAATTACAGCTAATCGATTTCCAGGCCTGTAACCATTGGGTCGGGCTCAATCTCTAAAAACTTATATCATAGAGTCGTAGCCCATTGAGAGACGGACATCTGGGCTTTTGAATTACCAAAAACGGGTTCCGGATGAGCAAGTTATGCCCAAAACTGTAACAGTGCGTGAAACGACTACTTAAACAACTTAAACTTTCATGAAATGTAATAAAATAAAATACATCGTGATTTGGGTTGTGACATCATATTCATGTGTCAAACTAATGACAAATAATAATGTTGTTTATGAAAGTGGAACTGTATGTATGAAATTTTTGAGTAATTATACTAATAGATTTAAAAGAAAGAGATGTATTAGTTGGAGTCAACATTTTAAGGTGTCAATTTGGGTATGGGTAGAAATTTTAGTAGAAGAGTTTAGAAGGTGATATGTGTATGTGTTAATTTTGTTATTAGGTGGCGGAAGAGATTGCTCATATCTTGTACCGATTAGTGAACGCCCGAATCCTCAAGGTGAGTATATATGTTGTATATAGGTCGCACGTTAACGACTTGCATATGAGCAAGTGGTGACGTGTGATTTGGATGGGGTTTTTATCCCAATTATGATTAGTTGACTAGCATAAGCTAGTACGATAGGTGGCAATAAGCCTTGTGCGGTTGTCACAAATTGTTTTAGGCTTCGGATCCGCTAGCATTATGTTTAGTAAGTGTTACTACTTTTGTATGTATGTATGCCATGCTTATGCTTAGTTGTTATATCTATTTATACATATATATTCACTAAGCTTTTGCTTATTCTGTTTAGTTGTATGATTGTTGTAGGTGAAGTTGGTTCAAGTGACATGGGCAAGATCTAGCTAGACGTTCAGAAGTAATCTTTGTTAAGTAGATGTTCCGGAATTAAATCCTGTGAAGGTACAACTACTTGAATGTGTAACACCCCTTTTGTTTCATTTGAATATGATTTTGGCTATGAATTGTTGGAAGCCTTTTTGTTTTCGGTAATGTATAACGGTTAGCTTTGTGAATTCGAAGATTTCGGAAAGGCATGAACTTTTAGTGTATATTTTCGAAACATGGGAGTCGAGTTCAAGTATTTGATGTAGTCATGTTTATGAAATGATTGTTTTATATCATAGAAACATGTTTTGATCAGTTGAAAGCATAAAATTTATCACTTAGAGACTTTTGGGTCAGGTGACGAAACGAGCCAAGTTGATTTTTGTATGTGCGGGCCTGGAATGGCTTACTACGCGTCGCGCAGATTGGTTCAGGGGCGGAGCCAGGAATCTAGATCGTTGGTGGCACAAAACAATATTGAATATAACGAGTGAGAAAATATTTAATTAACAAGCTAAAATTCAGTACAAATATAAAAACAAGTTATCATCTAATGCAAATATTCGTTACAATATTCCATTTATATATTAAAATGATCAATTCAAGTTTTACGTGAAATAGTGAATAAAATTAACAGGCGAACTGCATGAACTATAAATTCTTGATTCATCAGCATGTTTAATGAATTTGGGTCTATATATGAAATTAATATTATTGACTTAATTGACCAATGGGCTGGTATCACAATATGAAAATGGAGCGATACTCATACAAAGAATAAAAGTTCTAATATTACACTGCAATGATGAGTGGTGGCACAGGCACCCATAAATGAATACATAGCTCCGCCCCTGGATTGGCTGTGTGCCGCGTAGTATAACTGATTCCAGAACCAGTGCAGTCTTCTCTTTAGTGCGCGCCGCGCAGTAACATGAAAAAAGTTGAGTTAAGGGCATTTTACCACCGCAAATGAAACTAACGGCATTGACAAGAAACAAATAAAAGACTCAACACAAGCATACTAATTAACGAATCAAAATTACCAAACCACACAAAAGCTATAAAGAGACAAACCAACATACAAACCATCAAAAAAACCGAATCCAACCAGCACCGACGCCACAAATAGCCCCCAACTTATCCACCGTTAGAGATACTTTTTTACTCTTAGAACAAGGTTTGGTAAGTTTCCCGTCCACATTCCTAAAGTTTACCTCCCAGCCAAAATTAATGGAATTCGAATAAGAATGGACAACTGGTGAATCGAGCTTGGAGCAAAACAAACTTCCGCCTTCAAAAATAAAACTGAACAAACCCCCATTCAAGTCCCGAACCTGCTCCGCATGCCCGAACAAAAATTCATCATTAAATACTGATAACGCGCTAAAAGTCATGTTTTTAACCGTGCTATACGACCCATTTAATATACGTTATCGAATAAAACGCCTAAAAATTACCTTTTATTGGCTTATTTTGTAGAACTCATAAAAAAGAATTCAATGGCGCAAGAATCGAAGAAAACAGAGGTATAACGAAGAAACAAGAGCCAAAACAGTGAATGATCGAAAAACGCACCCCGAAATACGTATCATGCTACAAAATCGGCCAGAACCCTCCAAAAAATGGTACCGGGACCGACAACCACCGTAGGTGTCAGGACCGGCCTTAAGGCTCCCACCGGGACCAAGCAAGTTAACCTCGGTACCGACACCCACCATCGGTGTCGGGACCAAGGCCCTTTAAGATGGCCGAGACCCACATGCCAGGACCGAGGGGTCCACACTTCGGGACTGATATCGGATAAAAATTTACGTTTTTACTCCCGATATTAAGCCCTAAAACAATAAAGTAATTAACTTTATCGAAGAATTAAGTGTTTATTTGCTTTATTTGGTAGATCAATTGGTTATGAAGACGATGTAAGAAGAATCGAAGAAAACAGACTTAAAACGGAAAATCTAAAACGAAAACGATAAAAACCAAGTTAGGACCTCGGAAACAGAAAAACCAGAACCACACGGACATCATACACGGGCTGCCTACATGGGCTACCACAGAGCCACACGGTCTTCCATGATTTGATGTACCCGGATGTAACACACGGGCTGCCAAGCCACCCGAGCACCTTACCCGGCCCGTGTACCCGGTCTGCCACCTATACCCGGCCTCCACACACGGATTGACAGGGTCAGGATTACTATAAATAGGACCCATTTGTCATCCTTTTCCACACTCAATTCACTCTTAATCTCATCTTTCTCTCTAGTTTCTCTCTCTTGAATTATTAAATAATTATCGAATAGCAATAATTACCTAGAGTAGGTGGTAAACAGAGTCTGTAAACTATTGAAGGTGCGTCTGAAGTTATCACTTTTGTATTTTCTGAATTAGATTAATCTAGTGGTACTTGTACCCATTTATCTATATTCTATAATGTCTTCCATTATTATTATGATATATGATATTATTGCCATATTTAGCGAGAAGTTATCTTTAGTGTATGCTATGATGTAATCAGTTACGCTGCTGAAATATTGTTGTGAAATGTGTATGTTGTTTAGATGCTGTCCGATTATGTTTTAACTCAATCACTTTCTCAACTAATAGAACATAGTTACCGGCTCTGTTATTGGGAAGTCGTGAATCTCGATTCAGAGTACACTATCTGTGTCACCCTTTGGTAAGAGAACTCTGCTGGATGCATAGCTAGCTTGACAGAGGTACACCAGTTGTAGTAAGTCAACCTATGCTATGGACTACCGGTAGATGGCTCTTTCATAATGAAAACTCTGGCTAGGACTTGGAGTACACGGTTGGTCTTGAACCATGAAGTGTAGTCACTAGCATATAAACCTAGTACGTATATGCTGAAGTACAATGGTTGTCGTAAGATGTATTTCTGCTATGTATGGCCATGGAAAGGGTCTAGTTTTGACAATTACATTGCACCATAACGCGGTCTAAGCATTGCACTAAGCTTGAGGGATTCTTTAGTATATTAAGGAACTGTTTGTTTAAAATCCATAAAGAATTGGATCGTTAGGATAACCGAACGTGTTCATGGAGGTTACAATGTAACTTGACCATGGTGTTCTTTATGGTTGAACTCTTTTTAATAAGAATCTAACTACCTTTTATTAACCAATCGTTAACGAAAGCATCAAAACACATCACGTCTCTCGAATTAGGGATACCTTATGATCCTTCATTATGCAGAAGAAAATTCAGACTTTGTGAAACGTTAATATGCCGTCTTTTCCGAGCGCTCTTATTGATGAGCTGCACATTCCTTCATGTAGCTATGATTGATAGACGTCGGTGGTTGAGGGCATGGTTGTCTATTCAGAATCACCAAACCTAACGTAATTACCATGTGGCATGTCGGTTATCTGATAGGAGCGTCTAGGTACAACATAACGAGTCTAAGATCATCACTTATTCATGAGCCAACATTTCACAACCTCAATCAAGTAACTGGTGAAATCATAACACACACTTACTTTAAACTTATCGTCGATACAAATTTTATCTTTACCGCTATATTTATTTATATGTTTATCTTAGAAATTAGAAAACCAAAATTACCCAAACTACTCCTTAGAATAACTAGTCTACTAAATTTGCTATCTCGAAGGTTCGAATCTGTTGTTTTCTTAAACGAATGACCCTAGGTCATACTTCCCTTGCTCAATTATAGGAAGTTTTTGAGGTTTATTTATAGGCAAGAGAGACGGTTAATTGTGGTTGAACACGTGTGATAATCTAACTGTAGTAAAAATAGGTTACTAAAACGATAACACGTGTATCCCATCAATGCCGCTTGATTAGACATGCCTGCTCAATCAGCCTTCAAAGAAGTCTAATCGCATTTTCGTCATTATTTCTCCACATGTGCAAAAAACTAACGGTTGTAAAAAGATTTTAAAGACATGTTATCTTTTTTTAGAGTTCTACATGTTATAATTATTCTTTTAACAAACTGAATTCGGGGGACTTGATCATATGTGCGTGTGTGTAAATCTAATACATACGATATATAAGTATTAAAGGCGCACATATTGAATTAATAATAAGCACGGGAATATAAAGTGCAACGGCCAGCTTTGGTACACTATAGACAGAAATTTATGAACCTCATTTGGATGTTAGATTCTCTACGACAACAGAAAAACATCCTACATCAAAGGTTTGAAGTTAATTGTATATTAAAGAAGTATTGATTGAGAGATCACATGGATTGTTGCTAGTAGGACATGGTGAATTGGTGATTCTACATTCCAAGGTGATGATCTTGGAATGATTATCATAAGGTCCTTGAAACGTAACAATAATCTCAACATCTTTTGCACTCAAATTTGTTTTGATCTACATGATTGAAATTGGTTCGACCAATCACGAAACGAGATGTTAATCGATAATGTCACTAAAAAGTTGGATACTCTTTTTCCATTTATATCTTTGATTAGATCATTGGGGAGATTAAAATTTTGTAATACATTGGAGCATCCTATTAGTAAGGCAATGTGAGTTTGATTTTCAGATTCTATTATGTGTTTAGCAAAACTCTACACTTAGTGAGAAGGCCGGATTAATCGATGTGATATATGGTAAAGTTCATTTAAGGTTTAGCATGTTGAGTATTTACTACAAGCACGACTGCGTCTGTTTCTCCCGCAATTTTCGCACACACATTTATCTATTTCTTGTTATAAACTACTTTATAATTTACGGAGTATTTATTATTAATTTGATTCTAACATTCAATGTAATCATGTGCATTCTTAAATGTTTATAACTCATCATATATACATGCACCCCTAATATGCAAAACGTATAATGTTTTACATCATATCACATGCTCCCTCGTCACTATATTATTGTCCACTATTCCATTTTGAAATGTTCCAAATTAATTGTCCACTTCCATAAATATAAAGGAAAGAAGATATTTCATTGGTGGATCTGGAGAGAGAAGAAATTTCATTGGTGGAGAAATAAAGTTAGTGGAATTTCCTAAAACTGTGTGTTTTTTGTCTGGTGACAATAAATATGGGACGGAGGGAGTAATAAATTATAAAATTATATACTAGAATTCTTAATTAAGAATTTGAGATCGTGAAAATCTGCCATTAGAAGAATTATTTCCCAAATCTCGATAAGATAATTATCAGTTGTGGTAAATTCACGAATATGTTCATCTAATAATTATCAGAGGTGTCTTCAAGCATAGGCAAGATACGCAACCGCCTAAGGCTCAAAAATTTAGAAAGACCCAAAATATTGAATATGTAGATATTTTTCTCAATATATTTAATTAAATCAAATAAAAAATTGTCAATTAAAGTTAAAATAAAATACTTTATTTTTAATAGTTAAATACATTGTAAGTAAATAAATAGATAAATTGGAGTATTATTTTATTATGCGTAGTAAAAAAATTTAACGTATATGTGGACTCATTTTTATTTTTGTCTAGAGCTTTTAAATTGTTGGGACGGCCTTGATAACTATATCATATTATCATATATCGTCTCGTTAGTATGTTGAGATTATAGTTCTATGTTTGTTTGTTGTGGTGTGTTTTGTTTCTTAGGTCGTCGAAGTACGTTCTTGATTGTTTCTAGTTAGTTTTAACTAGTTGTGTAGCCCTCGCTTCGCGCTGGGGGCTCCGCTTTGAATGCGAGTTAAAAAAAAAGTATTGATCTATTTTGTAAAAAAGAATTTTTTTCGACATCTAACATTGAAGGGTTGTTCCTTTTGTGAAAGTTGCTTCTTTTAGCATTCGGGTTTTATTTTAAAAAAAAAAGCTAGTAAAGTGGAGGTTCGATTTGTATTTTAATAAAAGTTAGGGGGTTAAGTTTGTGAAATTTGAAAAAAAAATTCTTTTTTAATAAAGTGGGAGTTCGATTTCTATTTTATTAAAAGTTAGGGGTTAAGTTTGTGAAAATTGAATGTTAGTAAAAAAAAAAAGTTAGTAAAGTGAGGGTTCGATTTGTATTTTAATAAAAGTTAGGGGGTTAAGTTTGTGAATTTTGGGAAAAAAATATACGTATAAAGTGGGGGTGCGATTTATATTTTAATAAAAGTTGGGGGGTTAAGTTTGCGAAAAGTGGGAAAAGGAATAGTACTATTCATTTGCCCTTTGCCTTTTAGATATAGGTATATAATTTCGAGCTAGTTTGATGTCCTTATTGTAGTTCATGGTTAGGGTGGGCTGATTCACTTTGTTGAATGCGCCTTGATTTATATAAAGTTACTAGTTTTTGAGCCCGTGCGTTGCACGGCTACTCAAAATCTGTTTGAATATTAGTTATATAAATACATAAAAAAAAATTCTCTAGCGATCTTGGTTCACTATAATGACATATAAATGAATAACGACACAATAATGAATATGTATCATAAGTAATCTACTAATTTACAAGTGGTAATTAATCTATATGGCTTGCTATAGAGTAAGGGGATGTTTACTTTTTTTCTTAAAAAAAATATATTTTACTCGTGGGTTGTTATAAGGATAGATTTGTTCTACTATAATTAAACATATTTTTAATTATCGGTTAGTTACAACGATCTCTTACAATTACCCATACTAATTGCTCTCATTTATTTTATTAATTTCTTTATTCTCTAATATTGTTATTAATCATTTATTTAATGAATTTTAATCACAATTATTAAAAATTTGACAAGTGTAAATTTCACTTGTTATTCATCCCTTAAAATATGGTTTTATTGACAAGTAAGCTAAACAAACCTCTTTTTTATATAAGTATATAGATAGATTGTTATTTTAAAAAACAAAAATAAATTTACTCTTCTTTTTTCTGAAAGACAAACACAAACACAAACACAAAGCACAATTTTTCACACGAATATATATAAAAATGTTCACCACGTAACTTGAATTCATGACTTCAAGGTCATGGTGATACCTCGATACCGTCAACCCAATGCCCTTTGGTTGTATTTAAGCTTCTACAACTTACTGTTATTGCCCTATTTAGACCAGCAGAAACATCATAATCGAATTTGCAAGGAATATCATAATATTCATTCTCTCTTCAAGCTACATATACATAAACTTTTATTTAAATTCATTATGAAATTGCTAACAATCAATTGTTTGTGGAAGAAGTTTGGTTACAAAAAATTGTCTAGTGTAACAACTAGCGTGTCTATTTTAAACATGTCTAGTGTAACAACTAACATGTCTATTTTAAACCTGTCTAGTGTAATAACTAACGTGCATGTTTTAAACCTGTTTAGTATAATAACTAGCGTGACTTTTACAAAACTAAAAACGTTTTCTGAAGATCATGTTTCTCCCTAAGGATCAAATTTTTTTATGGCTCATACATCACTTGGTTATCCTCTCACTTCCTCAACAACGACCACAAATTACAACAACCACATACCAACCTTTACCCACAATTTTCTTTATTTTGCTCATCTTGCCCTAGGCCACAAGGATGGCTTTTTTAAAAGCAAAATAATTGCACCGTGCCGCTATCCTAAAACACAATGATTAGTTGTGGATCACACGTTCCTTCCAACTTGTTCGGCTTATGTGCTTATATGGTACTCGTCATTATATCAGCCTTATCTTCATGATGTATTCACTTCACAAACACATCATGAGGGGAAAAAAATGCTAAAGTTGATACTCATACAAGAAATTTCATTGTCTTCCTCATTAATTCAAAAATTCACCAATACAAGTTTTGCAAATACAATTCAAGTTCTACACCAAGGCAAGATCTTCAACAAATCAGCTACAACAAGTCTACCAAACAAGCAAGCTCCCGCATCAACACCTTAAAGATCAAATCAAAACAAAGAAACAACGAATGTCCAATTTAGGGGGAGCAAGATATAATGCATCAATTTAGGGGGACCAAGAGAATATCTCACATCTCAAGCTTTGTCGTTAAAGCTCTCTCTTATCAATAAGTCAAGATAACAACACTTCTCAATTACTCAAGATAACACAACCAAGAAATGTACCACGATTAAGAGAATATCCAAAAGAAGAAGATTCTCAACATGACTCAACATCTACCAAATACCAGTTTCACAACGACAAAAGAACTTTCAAAAGAAGAAGTTCCCAACAAATGCAACTTAACATCAACTACTCAATTACATAAAAACAAGGCGTTAATGATAATGAGAATTTTCGAAAGAAGATCTTTTCTATATTTCAAGAAAAGTCTCACAAGATTTCAAGACATCATTATCATACAAGAAGACAAAAGACAAGAAGAAATCAAAGCACAAATCACATTAAAGGGGGAGATTGTTAGGTCATAAATATATTGATGTGATTTGTATATAATGTATAGTGACCGAAATTCCCTTAAGTGATGTAAATCGACAATATCACCCTCATTCCCTTTCTTATGTAAATGGTGAGTATGTGTACTATAAATACTCACCCTTCTCTCTTTGGTGAGACCTCATAAGCCACTTACGAAGCCTTCATAACTCACGCACCTTTACACCTTAATACACACACAAACACTCTTAACTTGTAACCATCTCACAAAATGAATTTTTGACACATTGAGATCTATTACTACTGCATTCATCTCAGATTCATACTCATTAACATTCAGATTCATACACCACATATATATTGATATCGATACATACACTATAATACAAACTGCAAAGAACGGAATCAAGCATACATAACCTTTCATTGTATGTATTACTAATATTATCACTACAATACATGCTATTATTGTTCATGCGAATTTTTATTGATTTACATACAATTTGCTTTATTAGTGGATTTGTATAACTTAATGGAGTTAATATTAGTAGTGGTGTCTAGCTTTGGTGGTTCGAGGTTTGATGGTACTCATAGTTCACTTCGATAGTCTTTTTTTCAACCATATTTTTTTTTATTTATATTATGCTCACTCCCAACTTTTTTAATTCAATTTCGGTCCTCCAACTTTTTATTTTACAATTTCGGTCTCTAAAAGACAACTTTCTCACTTTTTAGCCTCTTTTATTTTCAGACGTATTTTTCTATTTGTATTATGTTCACTCTCAACTTTTTTCAATTTCGGTCCTCCAACTCTTTTTTCAATTTTGATCCTCTAACTTTCTTTTTACAATTTCGATCACAAAAAGACAACTTTCTCACTTGTTGTTTTATAATTGTTCCATGAATATTTTTATAATACTTTTTTGCAACTTTTTACAACTTTTTTTTTTATTTTCTATACAAATTTTTTAATTATAATGCAGTTTACTATTAATTAACAAAAGTATTCAAATTGTGTGTTTTTTTATTACTTCAATCTATGACCATTAGATTAGGTTGGGTTCCTCTGTTTAACGAAATATTATCCTTTTAGTTATGTTAAAGTTATTAACGAATAAATGTTTTAATTTTAAACATATAACTGTGTACAATAAAAAACTTCCTGTCAATACCATAAAGACATTCGACAATGAAAACAATCGCAGCAACGCGCATTTGATCAACCGCTTGTTGTTTATCATTATAAAATTATCATAATAATAAAGAATCATAACTTTACTTCTTTCATGTGAAAAAGAAAAGAAAAAGAAATAAATCCTAAGTCGTGTGTTAAGGAAAATGAATGAGAAATAAATATCCCTCGAGTCAATCCATGGAAGATCGAATTCAAACCGGGGCAATTAAATAATTACTTTACCCGAAATAACCCGAAAGTTGCAATAAATTCTCCACCACCACTTTTGCACTCAAACCCTACCATGCCTTCTTGACTTTTAAATCTTCCTTATTTATTCTATATCACCAACACCAACTTTTTCCTTAGAATATGTGCAAACACAGTTATAAATATTTTCATTTATTTTCCAATATTTAACTCATATTATCCATCCCCTTCAACACTCTCTCTCTCTCTCTCTCTCTCTCTCTCTCTCTCTCTCTCTCTCTCTCTCTCTCTCAACTTCATATACATACAAACCCATATCTCTCTCTTTTTGTGCTCTTATAAGTCCATGATCATATCACTCTTAGCATGCATTAGTATGATTGGCTAGCTGTCTTCTCTAATAAAGATTCAAGTAAGATTTCAAACACTTGCTACTTTTATGTTTTGTTTTTCTTTAATCGTATCATTTTGGCCGAACGTTTTTTCGAAAGCAATCTCTTTATCTTCAGTCCGGATGACTTCCAATTCCTTGCTAAATAGAAGAAGAAATGATCGTTTACATCTTATCTTCTCATTTGTTTTTTCTTTTTTGTTTTTGAATGATATTGAAATTAAAACCTCTAGCTAGGTTTTTCGAACATGTAATACAATTCATGCTCAATAAACCACACTATCCATGTTATGATGGAGTAGCAAAATTCATTGTATATCTTAAACTTGCTTTTTCTAATATGTGCTTAAGGGATCACAGGTGAATTTTGTATATGTATTTAGTACTGTAACATATTATATATTATACGTAGTACTTATTAATTGCATAAAAAATATGTGCATGAATGTGTTTATTATATTGTTGTGTGTGTGTGTGTTTATTTGCTTGTTTTAAATAAAGTAATTATTATTGTTAGTGTAATTGAAAGTGAACAGAATTGTTGTTGCAGGGTTAGGTGAGGAGTCTATGGCTATAAGAAGAGATGTTTTGTTTGACTAGACCTTTCATTCTTCTTCACTAAACCAAAAAAAGCAGAAAGAACAAAGAAAAGCAAAGCAAAATATCTCTTTTTTGTCTCTGACTGACTGATCACTTAATTGTTAAGTTCATTCAGTCATCATTATCATCAATCATTCATTCATAAACAGTAGTTATAAGTATGGCTTCATCAAATAGGCACTGGCCTAGTATGTTCAAATCTAAACCTACCTGCAACACTACTACTCACCACCACCAATGGCACCCTTCTACTCATGACTCCAACAATCTTATCTCTTCTGCCTGCCACAGATCCCTTTACACTTCTGGTATGTTTTACTATCTTTCTTTCCACTGTTGTTTGTACTAATTACATAAACTTTCTTTTTTTAAGACTTAATTTATGTAATTATAATTATAATAATTATTATTGTTATGGAATAATGTTTTAGACATGAGTCTTTTTCATGTACTTTTTAGAATATTTCATCTTATGACACAAAACATTAGTTGAATATATGTAATTTATCACATTTGTAGAAAAAAAAAAGTGTACTTCTATATTTTATGATTTCAACAAAGAATTACAAAATCATACCGCCATGAAAAATAAGATAATACGTAGTATAAGATATAAATTCAACATTAGTTGAATATATATATATATATATATATATATATATATATATATATATATATATATATATATATATATATATATATATATATATATATATATATTACATTTATCATATTTCAGTCATGTATGTTTGTAGCAAAAAAAAGTGTTCTTGTACATTTTTTGATTTCAACAAAGAAATTACTTAATATAATTTAAGATATAAATTCAAAATTAGTTGAATACATTACAAATACCAGATTCAGTCATGTATGTTTGTAGCAAAAAAAAGAGGGTTCTTGTACATTTAATCATACCACCATGAAAAAAAGATAATATAAGATTAAATTCAAAATCTTGACTTGTAGTAACATTTTATGAAAGAAACTTAACTGAAGATTACAAAAATTACAGGTTGTGAAGAGAGAAGCCCGGAGCCAAAGCCAAGATGGAACCCAAAACCCGAACAAATCCGGATACTTGAATCCATATTTAATTCGGGTATGGTGAATCCACCAAGAGATGAAATCAGAAAAATAAGAGCTCAACTTCAAGAATATGGTCAAGTTGGTGATGCCAATGTTTTCTACTGGTTTCAAAACAGAAAATCAAGAAGCAAACACAAAACTCGCCACCTTCAAAAACCTCAAAATTATCATCAATCTTTGCCTGTTTCACCAGCTTCAAAACTCACTACACCTTCATCATCTTCATCTTCTGAAAAATCATCTTCAAAATCCATTGAGTTTTATTTGAACTCCCCAACTGCTTCAGTTAACCAACAACCACAAACCTATAACTTCAATGGGTACACTCAAGAACCATTTTATTTCACAAATATGCAACAACCACAACAAAGTACTACTATTACTAATAATAGTACTTTCACTCAAGAGTTATGTTTCTCTGAATTGGGAAAGGTGATTAGTACTAATCAACATCATAATCAGACAGTTGGGAGTGGTTCTGGAATGTTGTTAACTGATTTAATGATGATGACTAATAAACAAAATGGGATCACTAAAAATACTGATAATATTAATATAAAAAATGATAATAATAATAATAATAATAATAATAATAATAATAATAATAATAATAATAATAATAATAATAATAATAATAATAATAATAATAATAAGAGTGTTGAAGGAGATAAAATGATGAAAATGTGTAGCTACAATTATACTACTACTACTAAACCATCACCTCCTCCTACTTCTACTGTTCCTCCTAATCCTGCTACAAGTTCTGTTGCATCAACTATACATGATATTCAAGGTACCTTTTGTTTTTTGCTTTACTTGCAATACAAAAGATCATATCTTTTTATACATTATGATTTACTTTATGTATTAAATAAAAGAAATGGGGATGCAATATATTTTTGTGCCAAGGACTGCTATAGCTGGTTATATAGTCATTAAAGAATACCGTTACAACATATTATAATATTATTTTTGTATTTAAAATATGAAAATAACTAAAAAAATGTACAAAGTTGACACTATAGGGAATTTTTATGTTTACAAACTTTAAGGTTTCCTGTAAATCCCAAAGTTAACAAAACAATCTTTTGTGTATGCCCAAATGTTTTATGTAAATTTTGAAATGGTCTTGACTCTTGAGTATTAAACCCTAAAAATAATTAATATAATAATAAGACTAAAATAATTAACTAACTATATGGTCTCCTTGTTATCTTTATACAAGTTTTGCACTTGTTATGTGGGTAACTTTCAAGTACCATATCCAATATATCTAATATCATATGTTATCATATGTAGTTATAACATTTTAAATTATATACAATTCATACTCATATATTGTTTGTCAATAAAGAAAAATTAATTGACTAACATTGACGATTAATTATTAGGTGCAGGTGTGGATGGACCAGGACATGGGAAATCGACTGTGTTTATTAACGATGTTGCGTTTGAGGTATCAATGGGTCCGTTTAACGTGAGAGAAGCGTTTGGTGATGATGCTGTGCTGATTCACTCTTACGGACAGCCAGTTATAACCAACGAGTGGGGTGTAACTCTTCAATCTCTCCAACATGGTGCATTTTATTACTTGGTTCGCTCGTTTTCATATGATCATTCCAGCACCATCGACAATTGGTACGAACTTCATTTCATTCTTAATTTCTATCCGTGCATCATTATTGTACTCCTCATTGTATTAATTCTTATAAGAGCGACAAACTTACAACTTAACTACAACTATTAATTGTTGAGAAAAGTGACACCGAATTATAGCAAACCGCTAGTAATAATATGAAAACGATAATAAAGGAACATCGAGATTTAACGTGGAAAATCCCAATAGGGTAAAAATCACGGGCAATGAAAGAAACGTTTCACTAATAAGAATAATAGGAATTACACTTCTCTCTAATTACAAGGATAAGCACTAATCTTTATATCTCTTGTAATTAGGAGACTAAACACTCAAACTCTCTATTAACTCTTTTAGTACATAAGATTGAAGAAGTATTTTGGGATGCAAGAAATGTGTCTGCATGAAGGCCTATTTATACTAATACAATATGGGGTTGGTGAGCTGTGAATGCAAATTCACAAAAGTCTTATGCAGTATAGTAAGTTTTCAACAAAATAGTAATACCACAAAATACATGTGGCAATTGACTACTTCCATCCATGCACTATTCCACCGTCCATTATTATTTCAACAATCTCCCACTTGAAGATTTGATTGAAACCAAATCAATCTTCACACGATAATCCTTCCTTGCCAATGATGTTGCTTACATCTCTGCTAGGTCGCATGAGGAACGGCACCAAATAAACTTGTCACGGTTGATTGACTTTGTTAGAAAATCAGCCACATTTTTATCAGTATGAATTTTCTGCACATCCACGGTTCCTTCTTCCACTTTCTCACGAACGAAGTGATACTGAACTCGTATATGCTTTGTCTTTGAATGAAATGCCGGATTCCTTGCAAGATGCAAGGCACTCTGGTTGTCACAAAATAGAGTGATATTCTCTTGTTTGTACCCGAGTTCCTCCAACAACATCTTCAACCATACCGCCTCTTTAGTAGCTTGAGTAGCTGCTACATATTCTGCTTCTGTTGTTGAAGTGGCTACAACTGACTGCAGTTTTGAAACCCAGCTTAATATTCCACCACAAAGTGTGAAAACATATGCAGTAGTAGATTTACTTTTATCGATATCACCTGCATAATCTGAATCAGCATACCCTTTGACAATAAATTCCGGTTCCCCATAACATAATGCAACATCTAAGGTTCCCCTGATGTATTTAAGGATCCTCTTTACCGCATTCCAATGCTCTTTACCAGGATTCGCCATGTACCGGCTAACTACTCCCACTGCATGTGCAATGTATGGTCTTGTACATATCATTGCGAACATTAAACTTCCCACTGCTGATGCATACGGTACTCGAGACATCTCCTTCCTCTCGTCTTCACTGCTAGGACACATAACGGAGGATAACTTGAGATTAGTAGGAAGTGGGGTTGAGACTGGCTTACTATCTTGCATATTGAAATGCTCCAAGATTTTCTTCAAATAATTCTTTTGAGAAAGCCAAATCTTCCTATTATCTCTGTCTCGGTGAATTTGCATCCCTAGAATCTTGTTTGCGGCACCCAAGTCTTTCATTTCAAAATCCCTAGCCAATTGAGCCTTCAGCTTATTAATACGATCTTTGTTGGGGCCTGCAACCAACATGTCGTCTACATATAACAGCAAAATGACAAAATCATTGTCTCCAAACCTCTTGAAATATGCACAAGGGTCTGCATAAAGTCTGTTATATTCAAGGCTCATTATGAAAGAATCAAATCTCTTGTACCAACATCTCGGGGCCTGTTGGAGACCATACAGAGATTTCTTTAACCTGCAAACCAAGTTCTTTTTTCCTTGTAGTTCAAAACCTTCTGGTTGAAGCATATAAATTTCTTCTTCAAGATTTCCATGAAGAAATGCAGTTTTCACATCTAGCTGCTCTAGATGCAAATCAAATGTAGCACACATCGCTAGAGCTACTTGAATTGTTGTAAGTCGAACCACAGGAGAAAATATTTCATTAAAGTCCGTACCTTCTTTCTGAGCATATCCTTTAACCACCAGTCTTGCACGATACCGCTCCACTTGATCATCGCCATTTCGCTTGATCTTATACACCCATTTATTTCCAATAGGTTTTCTACCTTTCGGCAATGGCACAAGCTCCCATGTTTTATTTTTATGAAGAGCTTCAATTTCTTCCTGCATAGCTGTCATCCACTGAGATGCATCTGAATGATTCAGTGCCTCGCGAAGAGTTGTTGGCTCTCCTTCATCTGTTAGAAGAAAATATGTAACATTGCTTTCCATAATATAATCCGAGTGCTACCCTGGACGTTTTTGTTCCCGATTAGAAATACTAGTCGCTGGAGCTTCATCAGCGACTACTTGATTTTCATCGTGCTCTGGTACAGCTTCAGAAGAATCTTTATGAAATTCATTACCCACCTGTATAGGCATAGTTTCTTTTGAAGTGCTAACAACTTCAATATCTTTGTCTTCTATAAAGATAACATCTCTGCTGATGACTACTTTGTGGGCAATGGGGTCCCACAAACGATACCCCTTAACTCCATCAACATACCCCAAGAACAAACACTTTCTGGACTTTGGATCCAACTTTGTCGTTTCTTGAGAATTGTACATTGCGTACACTGGACTTCTAAATACATGAAGGTCGGAGTAATTAACTGGTTTTCCAGTCCACATTTCCATCGGCGATTTCAACTCAATTGCAGTTGATGGTGACCGATTTATCACGTAACAGGCAGTACTTACCGCTTCTGCCCAGAATGATTTTCCCAAGCTTGAAGTTGCAAACATCGCCCTTGTTCTATCTAATAAGGTTCTGTTCATCTGCTCTGCCACTCCGTTTTGTTGAGGAGTGTATGCCGTCGTGAACTGCCTTTTGATACCTTCTTGTTTGCAGAACTTATCAAATTCATCACCAGTGTATTCTCCTCCATTATCAGTCCTTAAACACTTGATCTTTTTACCAGATTCAAGTTCAACCCGCGCTTTGTAAACTTTTAAAAATTCAAACACATCCGCCTTTCTCTTGATTGGGTACACCCAACATCTCCTAGTGTAATCATCAATAAATGATACAAAATTCTTTGCTCCTCCTAGGGATTGAACTGGTGCTTGCCACACATCAGAGTGAACCAATTCTATAATCAATTTACTTCTAGAATTTGATGTGTTAAACTTCAGGCGATGCTGCTTGCTGATTACACAATGCTCACAGAAAGGTAGCGATACCTTTGTAAGACCAGGAATAAGATTTCTTTCAACAAGAATCTTCATACCTTGTTCAGACATGTGTCCAAGCTTTTGATGCCATGTCATAGCAACTTTATCACTTGAACTATTCGAAGCAACAAATGCTTCCGATTCCTGTACCGTCTCGCCTTTCAGAATGTATAAATTAGCACTCACCTTTTCTCCTTTCATAAGTACAACCGCGCCTTTCTTGATTATCATGATCATCTCATGTATCACCATCTTACAACCAAGATCATCCAATTGTCCTAAAGACAATAAGTTCTTCTTCAAACCCTCCATGTATCGCACACCTTGAATAGTACGAACTGTACCATCATGCATCTTCATAACGATATCTCCAATTCCAATGATCTTTAGTTCATGATCATTGCAACTGTATACAGATCCTCCTGAGATACGTTCATATTATTTGAACCATTCTCTTCTAGGGGTCATGTGAAAAGTAGCTCCCGAGTCAAATAACCAGGCATCAACAAATGTCTTTCTGCCTTCATTTGCTACCACCGCCTCACTAACCAAAGCAGTCCCATCATCTGAAGTGCTTGCAATATTTTCTTGAGGATTTGAGTTATTTAAACTCCGACAATCCTTCTTCAGGTGACCTTTCTTGCCACAATTGTAGCATGTATAGGTCTTCTTCTTTTTAGACTTTGGTTTACCATGATTGTGACTCCCACTTGGGCCATGTTCCGTTGATCTCCCTCCTGACACCACCAAGGCCTCCACTTGTCGTGAACCGGCCTGTTTGTCCTCCTTGTTATTGCGCCGATTTTCTTCTTCTAGAATAGCAGCCGCAACTTCATCATAGACTAGATACTCCGAGAGAACATTATTGGTTAAGTTAATAATGAGTTGATCATACGAATCAGGTAGACTCTGAAGTAAAAGTTCAGCACGTTCTTTTGGCTCTATATTGCAGCTTAATGAAGCGAGTTGAGAAAATAGAGTATTCAAAGAATTAATATGCTCATTAACTGAAGTAGATTCGTTCATGCGTAGCGCATAAAGTTTCCTCTTAAGGAATATCTTGTTGTGTAGTGATTTGGTCTCGTACAATTTTACGAGGTGATCCCAAATCTCTTTCGCCGTCTTCTTTTCTTCTATGCTAGACAAAACGCCATCTGCTAGTGCCAGATGAAGATTTGCGATAGCCTGGCCGTCCATCTCTTCCCGTTTTTCATCAGTGACTTCGGCGGACCGTCCACTGATGGCCGCCAAACACTTATCCTTTCTCAGGATAGCTTTCATCTTTAGTTTTCATAACGAGAAGTTACTCCCATTGAACTTTTCAATTTCAAATTTTGTAGACATTGCTATAATTACAATCTTCTTTTCGACAATACTAATTTTTTTATGAGAAATAGTACCCGAGAACTTATCGAGTGAAATTAATCTTACTTATTTTCTGATGTGGACGATCCACGCCCGTGGCAACCACAGAGCATACGATAAGTAGATTAATAATACACACTATATATTAGACCTTAGCTCTTGATACCACTTGTTGAGAAAAGTGACACCGAATTATAGCAAACCGCTAGTAATAATATGAAAACGATAATAAAGGAACATCGAGATTTAACGTGGAAAACCCCAATAAGGTAAAAATCACGGGCAATGAAAGAAACGTTTCACTAATAAGAATAATAGGAATTACACTTCTCTTTAATTACAAGGATAAGCACTAATCTTTATATCTCTTGTAATTAGGAGACTAAACACTCAAACTTTCTATTAACTCTTTTAGTACATAAGATTGAAGAAGTATTTTGGGATGCAAGAAATGTGTCTGCATGAAGACCTATTTATACTATAATACAATATGGGGTTGGTGAGCTGTGAATGCAAATTCACAAAAGTCTTATGCAGTATAGTAAGTCTTCAACAAAATAGTAATACCACAAAATACATGTGGCAATTGACTACTTCCATCCATGCACTATTCCACCGTCCAATATTATTTCAACATTAATTGTATTGTATTACACAAGCACACATCCTATCATGCACATATAACATATGGAGTAACATACGGAGGTATTTAATAAGAAAGGGTGCATGATTATATGTCTGTTAGAAATAGACTAATTATCAGATTAAGTGACAAAAAAACATCAATTTTACTTATTGAATTAAGAGCGGTAAAAAACAAATTATTGAGTTGAAAATAAACAGCCCCTATACTCTGTTATATATACACATATAGTATTTACTAATCACATCATCTATATTTTTGTGGCATGGAGTGAGTTATACTAAGATTGAAATAAATGGTTGTAGATGATTTATATATAGAAAAGATGCTTGTTTTTATGAAGGGTTTATAGATTAGTTTACACCACTATATATATGATGATATTTATCACTTAAAATTTCAAAAAATATTTAAGTTTGATTACGGCATATAGTGAAATGATATTGTGGTAATCATAACTAGCTAGTGTAATGCAACTTTTTTGGTTGATTGCAGATATAGTAGACGTATGGGAGTAGCAGAAGAGATGGTGAAAAGAGTTGTCAATTTGTTGTTTATGTCATTTCAAATAGTAGTAGCTATGTTTAATTTGCACCTCTAGTTTGATCTAAATAGTGTAATGTATCACTAGTAATTCCTGCCCCAAACTTTGTTTCTTTTGATTGTAAGCAAGGTAGTATGTTATAGATATGGATAACGGCAAGGGTTTCTTATCTTTTGTTATGTTATGTTATAAGTTACTATTTATTTTCATATTATTATAATGAAATAATTTCTTCTTTTTATCACGAGCATCAAATTTAAGTGTAATTTGTTTCAACCAAATTGAAGTCACAGTTTTATTTGATAGAATTTATAACTTTGTACCTCGTAGTTTCAGGGTTATTCTTAAAGTATCTAGTGTATTTGCAACTTACTCTCGATCCGTTGGAACTTCAATGAAGCTTTTCATCTTTATACTTTATACTTTATTATGAAAGTTATTACCCCGTATTACACGCATCATATCTAATTTTAATTATTTTATATTTTATACTAATTTTTTTAATAAAAGTTTTTACAATCGATTTGTCAACTTTAAAAATATGCACAATGCTCTCTTAAAAATCATAATGCGTAGTATCATTTTCAAAAGGAAAATATTACTGTAATTTGTTTTGTATATTTAAAATTTTGTGCCTTCATTATGAGTTCTGGACGGTTGACCATCTGACCCTCTGCTCGAAAACGGCTATGATGATTATTATATAATGCTTTGATGATGCATAGTAGACATAACTCGATCACAAGAGTACTATGTGTTAAATTGCATGTAAAAGAGATGTATTTTCCTCGTTTTTAGTCATCTTTAGTAGGGTTTATATATGCTTGTTAAGTTATGTGAAAGGGGTTGGATTGGGTTGTTTCTAATCAAAGAGAATATTAAAGTGAAGGGAGATTTTTTTAATCACATATTTAGTAGATCCTATGAGAATATCTAAGTCAAGTCTTATCGTAAGGCTTGAGTAGTCATTCAATTTCCTGTTTCAGCACATGACATAGTCACTTACACTTCAAATCATATGTAGATAAATACAAATTATACACATGACTTCATGGATTTGTAAAAGGGAGATGATATGTACACAACTCATTTTTGTTATGCACACAATCATCATGCTTTACAGTGTTATACATGCTTTACAGTGTTATAGTACAACACTATAAAGTATGATAATTGTGTACATAATAAAAATGGGTTGCGTACATATCACTCCCTTTTGTAAAAGGGAAGTAATCCCTCCACCACTTCATTTTTGCCATCCACCAATAAATGTTTTAGGACTATTTTACCCTTTTATCTTATTTCTCATATCACACCCTTCTTTCAATTTAAATTAAATTATTTTCATTTCCACTTATAATTAAAACCCTTTCCTCAAGAGATTTTACATTGTATCAATTTTCAATTGAAAGTGTGACAACCTAGAAATTTCTGATCAAATTTAAACTTTATTTTTATGTTATTTCGATACGATAAGCAAAGTTTGTTAAGTTAAATCTCAAAAAATTTAAACTGTGTCATACATTCATATAACCTCGACCAAATTTCGACGATTCACGAACCCATATATGAATATGAATATGAATATGAATATATATATATATATATATATATATATATATATATATATATATATATATATATATATATATATATATATATATATATATATATATACATATATATATATATATATATATATATATATATATATATATATATATATATATTATAACTTTGAAAATGATAATAAGTATTAAACGTATAATACTTTACAGGAACGTATTTGTTCCCATAGTTGTATCGAGGGAATTATAAGATAACATCAAATGATTGAGTTATCAAAATTCATTATGATATGATTTACGTGTCTCTGTTGAGAGGTCCACTTTGATTTAGAAAACCTTCCTTTTTAACGGTATTCGAAATAATTGGTAAAGTGATTTACATGTAACAACAAAAGTTAGTGAAAATTCCTGTTTGATTTGTAATTCATGCTTTACAATACTTTTCTCGTGATTTTAATAAGATAATTATTTTAACTTTCATCTTATTTAATGGGAATGTAAGAACGAGGAATTAAATAACTTAGACGTTGAATATCGACAAGTTAAGTAAATTGACATTTTGCATTAAAATGATTTCCTACGTTTATCTAACCATTTAACTTTATCTCATGCTTCATCATCAAACGATAATTTAAAAACTTGAAAATCTATTATGAGATATATACGATCCTACTACTCTAAAATATTTTATGATATGATGATTTTCCTTATTTAAACCTTTTAACAAAATGATTCATAAATATATTTAGCTTTGAAAATAAATTATAATATTTATTTGATTTAGTTTCAAATGTACTAAGAACATTTTCAGTTTAAAAGAAACTTAATTATTAAAACACTTTATAAGATAAATTGTTATGAATTTTGAAGAATTTAATTAAAGCTTCGTATTATAAATTTGTAAATATTTTTTTTAAAAGATAAAGATATTTTCGAAACGATTTTAAACGATATAAAGGACTTCGAAATATATTTAGTTTGGGAAAAATTATATATTATATTATTAAATAAATATTTCAAAAATTTATATTTCGAAATGAAAGTATATATATATATATATATATATATATATTTTATAATATAATAAAATTTATCATTAATCTAGTTATAAAATGTTTTATCTAAACAATACTATTATATATATATATATATATATATATATATATATATATATATATATATATATATATATATATATATATATATATATGTACATATGTATATATAACGAGACGTCGATTTATAAAAGCAAATGACCAAAATACTCAATTGAATAAGTTACACTTTGAGTGGGATAGTCTTTCATTGATTTGAGTCCAATTATTGATAAAGGTACACGCCGCGTAACGTAAAGTACCAGTTTTCTACACGTACGAAAATGCGTTCGAGAAATCAGAACCGGGACGTAAGTCAGACATCAACGTACAAGTCATCGAAACTAATTTTATGTTTTAACTATGCACATAAATATAATATAATATATAAATAATTATATAAATTAAATATATATATATTATTATATAATAAAAATCGTCGGCAGAATGGAAACAAAATGAAGTTTGTGCGTACCAGCTGGCCATGCGATTGCATGGCAAATGGGCATGGAACCCATGCGATCGCATGGGGTTCCATTTCAGCCAACATCTTTAAAAGCTCGACGAAATTCTGTGTTACACACACACTTCATTCTCTCTACCTTAATTACTCTGTATTATATATATTATTTATATTATATATATTATTAATATTAATATTATTATTATTATTATTATTATTATTATTATTATTATTATTATTATTATTATTATTATTATTATTATTATTATTATTATTATTATTATTATTATTATTATTATTATGTATTACATAAAATACTACGACGAGGTTCTGGCCAAGTATTTACAAAACGGGTTTTTCGAGCGAGATAGAGTTAAGGAAATTATGGGTTATAGCTATGGAGGTTATGGGTATGGTTCGGGGGTATAGCTCGTGAGGTCAACCTAGTGTTTATCATCTTCGTTGCGTCTACGCACTTTCCTGCAATATTGAATCTCAATATTGATACGTGAGCACTCATATCTTATCTTTGATATACTAATAGTGTATCCCAGACTAGGGCTCGAGTATATATATGATCATGCATGTTTGTATGCTTAATTTCGTCGTTAGATAGTTTTGATGAATTATGAATTTGATACATATACTACTGAGATAAGGTATATGATATGCATGTCGTTGAAAAGCTGGCGAAAAATTAATAACTTTCATTTAGAAAGCGTATGGTTTCGATGAACGGATTAATTAAAAGTTATAGTCAATTGAATTATCTATAATTTTAAGTATTATCGTTAAAATGATTATTATTATTACTATCGTCGTTATCATTATCGTTATCGTTATCGTTGTTATTATCGTCATTATTATTATTATTATTATCTAATAATCAATATTATTAATATTACTATTATTATTATTATTATTAGTATATTATTAAAATAATTAATATGTTTATCAAAACTATCATTTTATTATTCTTATCGTTATTATTAAAAGTATCATTAATATTAAAACTATCATTTTTATTAAAATTATGATTTTAATAGAAATATCATTGTTATTATTAAATATCATTATTATTATCATTTTAGTATTATTATTATTAAAAATTATCATTTTGAATAGAATTATTATTATTATAAAATATTATTATTATTACAGTTAATAATAAAAAGTATCATTATCATTAAAATTATCATGATTAGAATAATCATTTTATTATAATTAATAATTAATATCATCATTAGTAAATATAAATATTGTTATTGTTATTATTAGTAGAATAATAATAATTATTATTATTATTACAAAATAATACAACTTTTACTCATTATTATTATTATTAATATTATTTTATCGAATAAATATGTGATACAAAGATATTTTTACCACACGTAATATAATTACATTAATAATACATACCACTATATTTTTATGATATTAAGTGAACTTAATAAATTTTATTACTTGAGATATATAAAAAAAAATATTTTTATCATATATAAATTTTAATATAAGTTTTATTAATAAATGACTTGTATTAATTACTCTAATAATATCTGATAAATATATGTAAATACATATAACGACTATATTTAAATTGTATAATAAACATGTATAAATTTTGGAAGCCATTTTGGGTCAAGTCGACTTTTGTTGACTTTTGCATGATAATCTCGAGCATTAGGATTGTGATACACTATGACTTGACCTAAATTGTTAGACAGATATTGACCAACATATAAATATATATAATTAATATAGGTTCGTGAATCCAAGGCCAACCCTGCACTTGTTAGTGCCGTCATTTGCATAATTGCTACAAAATACAGTATTGTGAGTTTCATTTGCTCCCTTTTTAAATGCTTTTGCAATATATATTTTTGGGACTGAGAATACATGTGCTGTTTTTACAATTGTTTTACGAAATAGACACAAGTACTTAAAACTACATTCTATGGCTGAATCATTATACCGGATATCACCCTTTTAGCTTGGTAGCCTAAGAATTAGGAAACAGACCCCCTAATTGACGCGAATCCAAAAGATAGATCTATTGGGCCTAACAAACCCCATCCAGGTTATGGATGCTTTAGTACTTCGATTTTATATACAGATGAGTGTACCTGTATATTTGGGGATATTCTAGATGCATTTGTTAATGTCGGTTACCCAGGTGTTCACCATATGAATGACTTTTGCAGATGAGTGTTCCTGCAGTTAACTATGAAAATGAAATCTTGTGGTCTATTAAAACTATGGAATGATTGATTACGATAAACTACTGAACTCACCAACCTTTTGGTTGACACTTTAAAGCATGTTTATTCTCAGGTATTAAAGAAATCTTCCGCTGTGCATTTGCTCATTTTAAAGATATTACTTGGAGTCATTCATTGTATATTTCAAAAGACGTTGCATACGAGTCGTTGAGTTCATCAAGATTAATAATAAGTCATTCATGAAATGTCCCGTTCATATCGATTATAAACGTTTCATATTAATTGGTTTCGTTGCGAGGTTTTGACCTCTATATGAGACGTTTTTCAAAGACTGCATTCGATTTTTAAAACAACCATAACCTTTACTTTATCGATAAAGGTTTAAAAGACATAGCGTAGATTACCAAATAATGGTAATCTGAAGTACAACGTTTACATACGACCATTACATAATGGGTTACGATAATATATTACAACAATTTATTTTACGAACACAGTTTTTCTTTAAACATTATCATACAAGCATGCTGACTCCAAATCTTATCCTTAATTTAGCATGCAACAGCAGAAGCTCTTAATAATCACCTGAGAATAAACATGCTTAAAACGTCAATAAAAATGTTGGTAAGTTATAGGTTTAGCCTATATGTATATCAATTTGTAATAATAGACCACAAGATTTCACTTTTCATAAACATCCATCTCATATCAGGCCTTTTGCAAACTGCATAGAGATAAAAATCATTCATATGGTGAACACCTGGTAACCGACATTAACAAGATGCATATAGAATATCCCCATCATTCCGGGACACCCATCGGACATGATAAGCTCGAAGTACTAAAGCATTCCAAATTCCAGAATGAGGGTTGTTAGTTCCCGTAGATCTACCTTTAGGATTCGCGTCAATTAGGGGCGAGTTCCCTAATTCTTAGGCTAGCAAGCTAAAAGGGGCATATTCGATTTCGATCACTCAACCATAAAATGTAGTTTCACGTACTTGTGTCTATTTTGTAAAACATTTATAAAACTGCATGTATTCTCATCCCAAAAATATTAGATTTTAAAAGTGGGACTATAACTCACTTTCACAGATTTTTACTTCGTCGGAATTTAAGACTTGACCACGGATCGATTCACGAACCTATAACAAATATATACATATATATATCAAAGTATGATCAAAATATATTCTCAACATTTTTTATTACGTTTTAATGATTTAAGTTTATTAAATTAGCGGTCCAACGTTAGTAATCTACAACTAGTTGTCCATAGTTAGATGTGCAGAAATAAATCAATATATATTATCTCGAATCAATCTACGACCCAGTGTCTACAAGTCTCAGACTCGATCACAACTCAAAGTATATATATTATTTTGGCATCAACCACAACCCTGTATAGCTAACTCAAGCATTACTGCATATAGAGTGTCTATGGTTGTTCCAAATAATATATATAGATGGTTCGATGATAATGCTAAAAACGAACATATATTTCATAGCATTATCCCTCAAGAAAGACAAGCTTTTAGTTGCAATTGTTCTATTTACAATTGATATTCGTTTAAATAATAAAAGGTGAAGACAAAAGATAGATTCGACAAATTGAAGACGCAAACGACCAAAAAGCTAAAAAGTACAAAGTACAATCAAAGTGGTTCAAATTATTGGTGAGAAACGTCTCAAAATTACAAGAGTACAAGCCGCAAAACGCAAAATACAAGATATTAAATTGTACGAAAGGACGTTCGAAAATCCAGAACCGGGACCAGAGTCAACTCTCAACGCTCGACACAACGGACTAAATATTACAAGTCAACTATGCACATGAATATAATATAATATATAATTAATTCTTAAAATTATTTATATATTATATTATTATTTAAAAACCGTCGGCAAGAAACAAACAACAATATGTGAACTCTCCCAGCTGGCCATGCGATCGCATGGCCAGGAAGAAGGAAAACCATGCGATCGCATGGCCCCAATTATCAGGCCACATCTATAAATTTCGCGTGTTTTGGATCAAATTAACACATCTTTTTCTTTATCTATCTCTCACTCGTATATATATATATATATATATATATATATATATATATATATATATATATATATATATATATATATATATATATATATATTAATTTTAATTCTAATAATAAGGGTATGTTAGCGAATGTTTTAAGGGTGTAAGTCGAAATTTTGTCAGTGTAACGCTACGCTATTTTTAATTATTGTAAGTTATGTTCAACCTTTTTAAATTAATGTCTCGTAGCTAAGTTATTATTATGCTTATTTAAGCCGAAGTAATCGTGATGTTGGGCTAAATATTAAAATTGAGTAATTGGGCTTTGGACCATAATTGGGGTTTGGATAAAAGAACGACACTTGTGGAAATTAGACTATGGGCTATTAATGGGTTTTATATTAACTTAACGATACCTCGTTAATTTAATATATAGACTTATAATTTGACATATTTATATATAACCACATACGCTTGACTGGGTACGGTGGGCGGGATATCTATAAATACCAATAATTGTTCATTTTACCGGACACGGGATTGGATTAATAGTTAATGGACTAGTTAAAACAGGGGTGGATTACATTCAAGGATAATTGGTGTAATTGTTAACAAAGTAGTAAAACCTTGGACTACACGCAGTCGATAACCTGGTGTATTCATTAAACAAATATTAAGACCTTGTTACAATTCGAATCCCCAATTAGTTGGAATATTTGACTTCGGGAATAAGAATAATTTGACGAAGACTTTCGCATTTTATGATTATGACTGATGGACTATTATGGACAAATCCGTATGGACATATTGAATAATCCAGGACAAAGGACAATTAACCCATGGTAATAAACTAAAATCAACACGTCAAACATCATGATTACGGAAGTTTAAATAAGCATAATTCATTTATTTCATATTTAATTGCACTTTTAATTATCGTACTTTTATTTACTGTCATTTTATTTAATTGCACTTTTAATTATCGTACTTTTTAATTATCGCAATTTTATTTATCGCACTTTTATTTATCACAATTTCATTATCGTTATTTACTTTAAGCTTTAAATTAAGTCTTTTATATATTTAATATTTTACATTAGGTTTTAACTGCGACTAAAGTTTTAAAATCGACAAACCGGTCATTAAATGGTAAAAACCCCCTTTTATAATAATAATACTACTTATATTTATATATATATTTATTTACAAATATAGTTTTAAAAATATAGCGTTAAACTTGGCGAGTTCCCTGTGGACGAGCCGGACTTACTAAAAACTACACTATTGTACGATTAGGTACACTGCCTATAAGTGTTGTAGCAAGGTTTAGGTATATCCATTCTATAAATAAATAAATATCTTGTGTAAAATTGTATCGTATTTAATAGTATTTTCGTAGTAAATATATAACTATTTTGTATACACCTCTACGCACATCAAGTATTTTTGGCGCTGCTGCCGGGGACAAGTTAAACGCCGAAAGCGCAACTCTATAAAAAAAGGATTTTTATTAATTTCTTAGTTTACTTTTGTAAAAATACGCTTTTGTAAAAATACGTTTTAATTTTAAAAAAAAATACAAAAATATAAAAAAAAGAAAAACAACATATATATATTTTTAAGAGTTTGTTTAAAATATATAAAATTATAAAGTTTTTATTTTTATTTAAAAATTAAAGTTTTTATTTAATATATATATATATATATATATATATATATATATATATATATATATATATATATATATATATATATATATATATATATATATATATATATTGTATTAATATAAAACAGAAAAAAAAATATAAAATTGTATGAGGCCCGGTACTGTAGCAGCCCAACCTGGTCCGAAACCCTACTCCATGCGACCGCATAGATTTTTAACTCCAATCGCATGCGATCGCATGACTAGTTCTGACACACAGCTCTGAACCTAGTACACCAATAATTACGGAGTTTTAATTATTATTATTATTATTAAACCCTAATTAGGGTTATATTTTATATTAATTAGTTTAGTTTTAGTATTTAATTTGTATTTTTAGTTTAATTAGTTTTATAAATATATAAAATTAATACTTTTATAAAATAAATAAATAATATAAAAATAATATTTTTATAAAAATTGTACTTTTTACAACTTTAAGTTTATTTTTTATATTTTGTATCTTTTTATTTGTTTTAGCGTAATATTTGTATTTTTCGTTCGTATTTAGTTTTAAGTCATAGTTTTTGCCATAGTTATTTTTATTTCTAGATTTTTAGGATTTGCCGTAAAATTCCTTAAGTGCTTTTTATTTAGACTAAGATTTAGGTGCTTTAGAATTTTGCGACGCCGTTTTATAAATTTTAGTACCTTTTTAAGTTATTGCCGTTTTGGAGATAGTATTTCTTTTAAGCTTTAATACCTTTAGACGTAACTTTTAATTTTTAGTTTTTAGACTTTTAAGTTTCGACGCGCTACGTTCTTTTTATTATTTTTCGACCTTTTATTTTTCGACGCGCTCTTTTTCTTTCTTATTTCTCGACGCTCTAGTTTTTAGGACATATAATTTTCTATTTCTTCTCTAAAATTTCTTCAAACTTCAACGAAAAAATTATTTTAAGTGGTTAAATTGATAGACATCCAAAATTTTCTGGTTCGTAGTAATAGTTGGATTTGTTAGTGGCTGAGTTGTGAGCTTCCGATTTAAAGGGTTCTGGCTCCCTGCTGCATCTATTGGCTATTCGAAACGTGGGCAAAATCAGAAAAGTCTATTAATTTGATAACTTATATAATTTTTATCTTTTATAACTAATAGGATATTCAGTGAATGCACCGAGCAAAACGTTCACCACCTTTTATACGTTCACCACCTGTAACTCGATCAAGACATCTAGCCAATATTGTCGCCGTTGATTTTTCTTTAGAATCATCATCCAGTCGACCAAGTACTCCAATTCAAATTTACGATAATCCATTTTTTGAACCCGACCTCACAATTGAGAATTCGGAGGATATTCAGGGACAATTCAGAGATCCTGAACCATTAATCTTTCCTTCGGAACCACCAATCATTCAAACGGAGATTGTCGAGGAACAACCCATTAAATCAGAATCCTCAAGTGATTCAGATTCAACAAATTCAATCATGAAAAATATGGAACCTCTAAGTATGGAAGACCGAATGAGAGCTAAACGCACTGGCCAAGGTTACGCAATTACTCAACCTGACATTAATGCGCCAGATTATGAAATCAAAGGACAAATCCTACATATGGTAACTAATCAATGCCAATTTAGTGGTGCACCGAAGGAAGATCCAAATGAACATCTTCGTACATTTAATAGGATCTGCACTCTATTTAAAATAAGAGAAGTGGAGGAACAACAGATATATCTCATGTTATTTCCCTGAACTTTAAAGGGAGAAGCCAAAGATTGGTTAGAATCGTTACCTGAAGGGGCAATTGATACATGAGATGTTTTAGTTGAAAAATTTCTTAAACAATTCTTTCCGGCATCTAAAGCCGTAAGACTTCAAGGAGAAATTGTTACGTTCATGCAAAAGCCAAATGAAACTCTATATGAAGCGTGGACCAGATTTGGAAAGTTATTAAGAGGATGTCCGCAACATGGTTTAGACACTTGTCAAATAGTACAAATATTCTACCAAGGATGCGACATCACTACAAGAAAAGACATCGATATAGCAGCTGGTGGTTCCATTATGAAGAAAACCGCTACTAACGCTTACAAAATTATTGATAATACTGCTTCCCACTCACATGAGTGGCATCAAGAAAAAGATATCGTTAGATCATCTAAAGCAGCTAGAGCCGATTCTAGCCATGACTTTGATTCCATTTCCGCAAAGATAGATGCTGTCGAGAGACGAATGGAAAAGATGACTAAAGATATCCACTCAATACGAATTAGTTGTGAGCAGTGTGGAGGACCACATTTGACAAAAGATTGTCTCAGTATTGAACTAACAATGAAACAAAGAGAGAATGTTTCATACATGAACCAAAGGCCTGGAAATAATTATCAGAATAATTATCAACCGCCAAGACTAATCTACAATCAAAATCAGAATTATAACCGAAATGTTCCATACAATAACCAACAAGGTCCTAGCAATCAACAAGTATCCAATAATACTTACAATCAGCAAAGACCTATTTTTCAAAATAAACCACCACAAACCGATGATAAAAACCCAAATTTAGAAGACATGATGTCGAAGTTAGTTGAATCTCAAACTCAGTTTTTCACATCTTAGAAACAAACCAATGAACAAAATGCTCAAGCATTTAGAAATCAACAAGCTTCTATTCAAAATTTGGAACAAGAAGTAAGTAACCTAGCAAGGTTAATAGGTAAAAGAAAACTGGGAAGTCTACCTAGTGATACAAATGCTAACTCCCGGAATGAAACAGCTAAAGCCATTACCACAAGAAGTGGTATTACACTTAAACCACCTGAAATACCTGTAATTTCTGAGGACGCTATTCTTACTCTACAAGAACCACAACCTGAGCAAGATAAGGAAAAAGAACCGGTAGTTGAAAAGGTTAATGAAGATAACACAATTAAGGCTAAACCTTATGTTAAACCATACCAACCACCACTTCCTTACCCGAGTAAAATGAGAAAATAAAGACTTGAAGCCGAGCAATCTAAATTCTTGGATATGTTTAAACAAATAAATGTCAACCTTCCTTTTATTGATGTGATTTCAGAAATGCCTAGATATGCTAAATTCTTGAAAGATCTAATCACAAATAGAAAGAAAATGGAAGAACTCTCGGCTGTTACAATGGATGCTAATTGTTCTGCAGCGCTGTTGAATAAGATACCAGAAAAACTTTCAGATCCAGGAAGTTTCACAATTCCATGTTTTCTGGGTAGTCTTAGTTCAATACAAGCATTGGCAAATTTAGGTGCTAGTATAAATTTAATGCCGTATTCACTATACGCTAAACTAGACCTTGGAGAATTGAAACCAACACGAATAAGTATACAACTATCAGATAGATCAGTAAAATATCCTAGAGGGATAATGGAAAACATGCTAGTTAAAGTTGGTACTTTAGTATTTCCAGTAGATTTTGTTATTCTGGACATGGAAGAAGATTCTCGAGTTCCTCTCATATTAGGAAGACCATTCTTAAATACGGCTAAAGCAATAATAGACGTGTTCGGTAAGAAACTGACCCTAAGTATAGAGGAAGAGAATGTTACCTTTTCTATTGATAGAGCAATGCAACAACCGCAATCTGCAGATGATACATGTTATTATATTCAAACTATAGATTCACATGCAGAATTGTTAGAAGAATTTCCAGAATTACAAGGAACAGGAGAATGTTCTTTAGGAGATGGAACTGAACCAATTGATGAAACTGAAAAGTTAGCTACACTTATGGCTAATGGATATGAACCAACAACAGAAGAAATTCAAATGCTAAAAGAAGAAGACAGATATCGATATAAATCATCGATAGAAGAACCACCGACATTAGAGTTAAAGCCACTTCCAAACCATTTGAAATACGCTTATTTACATGGTGAATCTGAATTACCTGTAATAATATCGTCTTCTCTTACTGAAAATGAAAAATCTCAACTCATTTCTGTGCTAAAAGCTCATAAACCAGCTATTGCATGGAAGATTCATGATATTAAAGGCATAAGTCCTTCGTATTGCACACATAAAATCCTTATGGAAGAAGGTCATAAAACGTATGTGCAACGCCAAAGAAGACTAAATCCTAATATGCAAGATGTTGTTAAGAAAGAAATTATTAAACTGCTAGATGCAGGTTTAATTTATCCAATTTCTGATAGTGCATGGGTAAGCCCAGTTCAATGCGTACCTAAGAAGGGTGGCATGACTGTCATCACAAATGAAAAAAATGAGCTCATTCCTACTAGGACTGTAACAGGATGGCGTGTTTGTATTGATTATAGAAAATTAAATGACGCCACCAGAAAAGATCACTTTTCATTACCTTTCATTGATCAAATGTTAGAAAGATTAGCCGAAATAGTTACTATTGTTTTCTTGACGGTTTTTCTGGATATTTTCAAATCCCGATAGCACCCGAGGACCAAGAGAAAACCACGTTCACGTGCCCTTATGGTACTTTTGCTTACAAACGCATGCCATTTGGACTTTGTAACGCCCCTGCAACCTTTCAAAGGTGCATGATGGCGATTTTTCACGACATGATAGAAGAATGCATGGAAGTTTTCATGGATGACTTTTTAGTCTTCGGTGATACATTTGAAACATGTCTAGTTAATCTTGAACGAATGCTTATTAGATGCGAACAATCATTTCTAGTACTTAATTAGGAGAAATGCCATTTCATGGTTAAAGAAGGCATCGTTCTTGGTCATAAAATTTCAAAGGAAGGAATTGAAGTGGACAGAGCTAAAGTAAATGTAATTGCTAAACTTCCATATCCCACCAATGTTAGAGGAGTTAGGAGTTTTCTAGGGCATGCCGGTTTTTACCGACGTTTCATAAAAGATTTTTCTAAAATTGCCACTCCTATGAATAAACTCCTAGAAAAAGATGCTCCATTCATCTTTTCGGACGAATGTATAAAATCTTTTAATATTCTTAAAGAAAAACTCACTAATGCGCCGATCATGATAACTCCAAATTGGAATCTACCGTTTGAACTAATGTGCGATGCAAGTGATTTTGCAATGGGAGCCGTTTTAGGACAAAAGATTGAAAAACGATTTCAACCTATTTATTACGCTAGTAAGACGTTACAAGGAGCACAAACGAATTACACAACTACTGAAAAAGAACTCCTTGCTATTGTCTTTGCTTTTGACAAATTTCGTTCATATCTTGTTCTAGCTAAAACGGTGGCTATACCAACCATTCTGCTCTTAGATACTTATTTTCGAAACAAGATGCTAAACCACGATTAATCTGTTGGATCTTACTCTTACAAGAGTTTGATATAGAAATCTGAGATAAAAAGGGAGCAGAAAATCTCGCCGCTGATCATCTTTCTCGTCTTGAAAATCCCGAATTAGAAGTTCTAAATGAATCGGCCATACAAGATAACTTTCCTGATGAATATCTATTGAAGATAGATTATAATGAAATTCCATGGTTTGCAGACTATGCAAACTACTTAGTATGTGGATTCCTTGAAAAAGAGTTGTCGTACCAAAAACGAAAGAAATTCTTTAGTGATATAAAACACTATTTCTGGGAAGATCCACATTTGTTTAAAAGTTGTCCCAATGGAATAATACGCCGATGTGTATTTGGAGATGAAGCTAGTCAAATCTTAAATCATTGTCACACAGGACCAACAGGAGGGCATTATGGGCCTCAGCTCACAGCAAGAAAAGTTTACGATGCTGGATTCTATTGGCCTACAATTTTCAAAGACGCACACCTTCTTTGCAAATCCTGTGATGCATGTCAAAGGGCCGGAAAAATAAGTCAACGTGATGAAATGCCACAAAATGTCATTCAAGTATGTGAAGTATTTGACATTTGGGGTATTGACTTTATGGGTCCATTTCCAAAATCTCATAATAATCTCTACATTCTCGTTGCCATTGATTATGTATCTAAATGGGCGGAAGCACAAGCTCTCCCGACTAACGATGCACGAGTTGTAGTCAACTTTTTAAAACGTCTTTTTGCCAGGTTTGGAACACCGAAAGCTTTAATAAGTGATCGGGGTACTCATTTCTGTAATAATCAACTTGAAAAAGTTCTTAAATAATATGGAGTAACTCATAAAATCTCCACCGCTTATCATCCACAAACAATTGGACAAGTTGAAAATACCAACCGAGCTTTAAAACATATTCTAGAAAAAATCGTAGGATCAAATCCGAAGGAATGGTCCATGAAATTGGAGGATGCACTCTGGGCTTTTAGAATAGCCTACAAAACTCCAATTGGAACCACACCTTTTAAACTCGTTTACGAAAAAGCATGTCATCTTCCAGTAGAAATTGAACACAAAACATTTTGGGCTTTGAATGTAGTGACCCGAACTTTTCCATTTTTATATATATTAATTGAGATTGATATTTACATGATTAAATGTTTCCAACATGTTAAGCAATCAAACTTGTTAAGACTTGATTAATTGAAATAGGTTTCATGTAGACAATTGACCACCCAAGTTGACCGGTGATTCACGAACGTTAAAACTTGTAAAAACTATATGATGACATATATATGGTTATATATATAGTTAACATGATATTATGATAAGTAAACATATCATTAAGTATATTAACAATGAACTACATATGTAAAAACAAGACTACTAACTTAATGATTTTGAAACGAGACATATATGTAACGATTATCGTTGTAACGACATTTAATGTATATATATCATATTAAGAGATATTCGTACATCATAATATCATGATAATATAATAATTTAAAATCTCTTTTGATATTATAAACATTGGGTTAACAACATTTAACAAGATCGTTAACCTAAAGGTTTCAAAAAAACATTTACATGTAACGACTAACGATGACTTAACGACTCAGTTAAAATGTATATACATGTAGTGTTTTAATATGTATTCATACACTTTTGAAAGACTTCAAGACATTTATCAAAATACTTCTACTTAACAAAAATGCTTACAATTACATCCTCGTTCAGTTTCATCAACAATTCTACTCGTATGCACCCGTATTCGTACTCGTACAATATACAGCTTTTAGATGTATGTACTATTGGTATATACACTCCAATGATCAGATCTTAGCAGCCCATGTGAGTCACCTAACACATGTGGGAACCATCATTTGGCAACTAGCATGAAATATCTCATAAAATTACAAAAATATGAGTAATCATTCATGACTTATTTACATGAAAACAAAATAACATATCCTTTATATCTAATCCATACACCAACGACCAAAAACACCTACAAACACTTTCATTCTTCAATTTTCTTCATCTAATTGATCTCTCTCAAGTTCTATCTTCAAGTTCTAAGTGTTCTTCATAAATTCCAAAAGTTCTAGTTTCATAAAATCAAGAATACTTTCAAGTTTGCTAGCTCACTTCCAATCTTGTAAGGTGATCATCCAACCTCAAGAAATCTTTGTTTCTTACAGTAGGTTATCATTCTAATACAAGGTAATAATCATATTCAAACTTTGGTTCAATTTCTATAACTATAACAATCTTATTTCAAGTGATGATCTTACTTGAACTTGTTTTCGTGTCATGATTTTGCTTCAAGAACTTCGAGCCATCCAAGGATCCATTGAAGCTAGATCCATTTTTCTCTTTTCCAGTAGGTTTATCCAAGGAACTTAAGGTAGTAATGATGTTCATAACATCATTCGATTCATACATATAAAGCTATCTTATTCGAAGGTTTAAACTTGTAATCACTAGAACATAGTTTAGTTAATTCTAAACTTGTTCGCAAACAAAAGTTAATCCTTCTAACTTGACTTTTAAAATCAACTAAACACATGTTCTATATCTATATGATATGCTAACTTAATGATTTAAAACCTGGAAACACGAAAAACACCGTAAAACCGGATTTACGCCGTCGTAGTAACACCGCGGGCTGTTTTGGGTTAGTTAATTAAAAACTATGATAAACTCTGATTTAAAAGTTGTTATTCTGAGAAAATGATTTTTATTATGAACATGAAACTATATCCAAAAATTATGGTTAAACTCAAAGTGGAAGTATGATTTCTAAAATGGTCATCTAGACGTCGTTCTTTCGACTGAAATGACTACCTTTACAAAAACGACTTGTAACTTATTTTTCCGACTATAAACCTATACTTTTCTGTTTATATTCATAAAATAGAGTTCAATATGAAACCATAGCAATTTGATTCACTCAAAACGGATTTAAAATGAAGAAGTTATGGGTAAAACAAGATTGGATAATTTTTCTCATTTTAGCTACGTGAAAATTGGTAACAAATCTATTCCAACCATAACTTAATCAACTTGTATTGTATATTATGTAATTTTGAGATACCATAGACACGTATACAATGTTTCGACCTATCATGTCGACACATCTATATATATTTCGGAACAACCATAGACACTCTATATGTGAATGTTGGAGTTAGCTATACAGGGTTGAGGTTGATTCCAAAATATATATAGTTTGAGTTGTAATCAATACTGAGATACGTATACACTGGGTCGTGGATTGATTCAAGATAATATTTATCGATTTATTTCTGTACATCTAACTGTGGACAACTAGTTGTAGGTTACTAACGAGGACAGCTGACTTAATAAACTTAAAATATCAAAATATATTAAAAGTGTTGTAAATATATTTTGAACATACTTTGATATATATGTATATATTGTTATAGGTTCGTGAATCAAATAGTGGCCAAGTCTTACTTCCCGACGAAGTAAAAATCTGTGAAAGTGAGTTATAGTCCCACTTTTAAAATCTAATATTTTTGGGATGAGAATACATGCAGGTTTTATAAATGATTTACAAAATAGACACAAGTACGTGAAACTACATTCTATGGTTGAATTATCGAAATCGAATATGCCCCTTTTTATTAAGTCTGGTAATCTAAGAATTAGGGAACAGACACCCTAATTGACGCGAATCCTAAAGATAGATCTATTGGGCCTAACAAACCCCATCCAAAGTACCGGATGCTTTAGTACTTCGAAATTTATATCATATCCGAAGGGTGTCCCGGAATGATGGGGATATTCTTATATATGCATCTTGTTAATGTCGGTTACCAGGTGTTCACCATATGAATGATTTTTATCTCTATGTATGGGATGTGTATTGAAATATGAAATCTTGTGGTCTATTATTATGATTTGATATAGATAGGTTAAACCTATAACTCACCAACATTTTTGTTGACGTTTTAAGCATGTTTATTCTCAGGTGATTATTAAGAGCTTCCGCTGTCGCATACTTAAATAAGGACGAGATTTGGAGTCCATGCTTATATGATATTGTGTAAAAACTGCATTCAAGAAACTTATTTTTATGTAACATATTTGTATTGTAAACCATTATGTAATGGTCGTGTGTAAACATGATATTTTAGATTATCATTATTTGATAATCTACGTAAATCTTTTTAAACCTTTATCTATGAAATAAAGGTTATGGTTTGTTTTAAAAATGAATGCAGTCTTTGAAAAACGTCTCATATAGAGGTCAAAACCTCGCAACGAAATCAATTAATATGGAACGTTTTTAATCAATAAGAACGGGACATTTCAGTTGGTATCCGAGCGTTGTTCTTAGAGAACCAGAATTTTGCATTAGTGTGTCTTATCTAGTTTGTTAGGATGCATTAGTGAGTCTGGACTTCGACCGTGTTTACTTGAAAAATGATTGCTTAACAAATTTTGTTGGAAACTATATATTTTTAACATGTGAATATTATGTGATATATTAATCTCTTAATGCGTTTGATATTATGTGATAGATGTCTACCTCTAGAACAAGTCCCATTGACTCACCTAATAATAATGAAGAGTCAAATGTAAATTGGAATGATTCGTGAACTGATTCACAAGTTCCCGAAGAGGAACCGGAAGAAGAGTCGGAACCGGAAGAAGAATCGGAACCGGAAGAAGAATCGGAACCGGATGAAGAAATAGAACCGGTGGGGGAAATAATAAAACGGTTAAGTAAAAGAAAATCCTCAACCAACCGACCAAGGTTAATTATGGTCAATGGTGTTTCCGCCAAGGAAGCAAAATAGTGGGAGGATTACCAATTCTCCGATGAATCGGATTCCGACGAGAATTCTGATGATGTTATAGAAATTACTCCAACTGAATTTAAAAAGGCAAAAGAAAATAATAAGGGAAAGGGCATAAAAATAGAGAAATCTAATTCCAACCCCGATGAACTTTATATGTATCGTCAACCCCCGAAGTCCTTAAGTTGTAACAATGACCCGGGAACCTCTAAACCACCAGGTTTTTCTAAACCAATGTGGATTACGACGGCTCGTATTAGGGGAACATCATATATCCCTAGAAACTTGGCAAAACGAACCAAAACCGAAGAAGAAGAAACAAGCGAGTCGGAATAAGATAGTTGTATTCGTGTGGTGTAATATATGTAATATAGTGTGCTTATGCTTTATGATATATGTAAAAATTGCTTGTATTAATAAGTATTTTTTTTATGAATCTAACTCTTGTCTATGTTACAGTATAAAAACACAAAATGGATAGACAACCCAATATTTTAAGAGACCTACCCGGAGACATGATTGATGAAATCTTGTCTAGAGTCGGTCAGAATTCTTCGGCATAACTATTTAAGGCGAGATCAGTTTGTAAGACATTCGAAGAACGTTCCAAGAATGCCTTGGTTTATAAAAGGCTTTCGTTCGAAAGATGGGGGATATCACATTGGGAAATCCATAAGTTACGATGTGTTTTCTTTGACGCATATATTGCGGAGAACCCAAATGCTATTTTACGCAATGGGTTAAGAAATTATTTTGACTCAATATATCCGAATATTGGACTTCGTGATTTAGAAAAAGCGGCTAACATGCAACATAAAGAAGCATGTTATGCTTACGGATTAGTAATGTTCGCTTCTCACCAAAGTGAGAACAAGAACATCGGGCTACAACTATTAAACAAAACGTTCCCACAAGTGACGGAGTCGGTAATTGGGGTAAGAAATGAGGTTTTTAGATTGTTACGGGACTGTTGGACATTACGTAACCCTCGCCCCTTTGACGACGTTACAACACGCTGTCTTATCAACGGCCATAACGGTTATGTTCCACAAGACCAAGGATGGGAAGTAATCCTAGTAAAACCAGAATGCCTGACTTGTTTCTGGACGTATGAATTACGTGTCTTTATTGCCTTTGCTGAATGACTTGTGTACTAGCTAGAATTATCTTCACAACCATCTTGTATCAAATTTATTGTGTGCTATATTTCATGCTATATGTAAAATAAGCGGTATTGTAAGTTTGTAAAATATTGTGTAAAAGTTTGAACGCGAAATATTATTATAATCAGTTTTTCATATAGAATTGTAGTAGTTGAATTGTATATTAGCTACTAAGTATGAACTTAACGGGTAGGTACTACCCGAATTTAAACTTATAAAACGCTAATATGAAGAAAAAGCTTTTATAAATGAGTTCATATTATGCTACGAAATACTATTAACTACTCTTAATATTCTGTATGATTAACTTGTTCCATTTGACTATTTTGAAGGAAATGGCACCGACTACTCGACACACCGTGAATATGAATGAAGAGGAATTCCGTACTTTTCTAGCTTCAAACATAGCCGCAGTACAGGCTGCCCTACATACCAACAATAACCTTGGATCTAGCAGTACAGGAAATCGTGTAGGATGCACCTACAAAGAATTCACTGCCTGCAAACCTTTGGAATTTGATGGAACCGAAGGACCGATCGGATTGAAATGGTGGACCGAGAAGGTCGAATCGGTGTTTGCCATAAGTAAGTGTACTGAAGAGGACAAAGTGAAGTACGCTATGCATACCTTCACAGGTTCTGCGTTAACATGGTGGAATACCTATCTAGAGCAAGTGGGACAAGACGATGTGTACGCACTACCGTGGTCAGCATTCAAGCACTTGATGAACGAGAAGTACCGTCCCAGAACCGAGATCAATAAACTCAAGACAGAACTTAGAGGGTTACGAACCCAAGGATTTGATATTACCACGTACAAAAGACGATTCACAGAATTGTGCCTATTGTGTCCGGGAGCATTCGAAGATGAGGAAGAGAAGATCGACGCATTTGTGAAAGGATCACCGGAAAGAATCCAAGAAGATATAAGTTCACACGAGCCCGCCTCCATACAACAGGCATGTAGAATGGCTCACAAACTAGTGAACCAGATTGAAGAAAGAATTAAAGAACAGACTGCTGAAGAGGCCAATGTGAAGCAAGTCAAAAGAAAGTGGGAGGAAAACGGTGATAAGAATCACCAATACAACAACAACAGCAATTACAATAATAATCGCAACAATTATCCCAACAATCGCAACATCAATCGCAACTACAACAAACGGCCCAACAACAACAACAACAACAACAACAGCAACAGCAACTACAACAATCATCCCAACAACAATAATAACCGCAACAACAACAACAATCAGAAGCAGCTATGCCAAAGGTGTGAAAAGTATCACTCGGGGTTCTGCACCAAATTTTGCAACAAGTGTAAAAGAAATGGTCATAGCGCGGCAAAGTGTGAGGTCTACGGACCAGGGGTTAATAGAACGAAAGGAACAAATGGTGTCGGAACGAGTAATGGCAGAGCAAGTAGTGTCGGAGCAAGTTATGCCAATGTAGTTTGTTATAAATGTGGAAAACCGGGCCACATTATTAGAAATTGCCCGAACCAGGAGAACACGAATGGAAAAGGCCGCGGAAGAGTTTTCAATATTAATGCGGCAGAGGCACAGGAAGACCCGGAGCTTGTTACGGGTACGTTTCTTATTGACAATAAATCTGCTTACGTTTTATTTGATTCGGGTGCGGATAGAAGCTATATGAGTAGAGATTTTTGTGCTAAATTAAGTTGTCCATTGACGCCTTTGGATAGTAAATTTTTACTCGAATTAGCAAATGGTAAATTAATTTCAGCAGATAATATATGTCGGAATCGAGAAATTAAACTGGTTAGCGAAACATTTAAGATTGATTTGATACCAGTAGAGTTAGGGAGTTTTGATGTGATAATCGGTATGGACTGGTTGAAAGAAGTGAAAGCAGAGATCGTTTGTTACAAAAATGCAATTCGCATTATACGAGAAAAAGGAAAACCCTTAATGGTGTACGGAGAAAAGGGCAACACGAAGCTACATCTTATTAGTAATTTGAAGGCACAAAAACTAATAAGAAAAGGTTGCTATGCTGTTCTAGCACACGTAGAGAAAGTACAAACTGAAGAAAAGAGCATCAATGATGTTCCCATTGCAAAAGAATTTCCCGATGTATTTCCGAAAGAATTACCGGGATTACCCCCACATCGATCCGTTGAATTTCAAATAGATCTTGTACCAGGAGCTGCACCAATAGCTCGTGCTCCTTACAGACTCGCACCCAGCGAGATGAAAGAATTGCAAAGCCAATTACAAGAACTTTTAGAGCGTGGTTTCATTCGACCAAGCACATCACCGTGGGGAGCTCCTGTTTTGTTTGTCAAGAAGAAAGATGGTACATTCAGGTTGTGTATCGACTATCGAGAGTTGAACAAACTTACCATCAAGAACCGCTACCCACTATCGAGAATCGATGACTTATTTGATCAACTACAAGGCTCGTCTGTTTATTCAAAGATTGACTTACGTTCCGGGTATCATCAAATGCGGGTGAAAGAAGTTGATATTCCAAAGACTGCTTTCAGAACACGTTACGGTCATTACGAGTTTATGGTCATGCCGTTTGGTTTAACTAATGCACCAGCTGTGTTCATGGACCTTATGAACCGAGTGTGTGGACCATACCTTAACTAGTTTGTCATTGTTTTCATTGATGACATACTTATTTACTCAAAGAATGACCAAGAACACGGTGAACATTTGAGAAAGGTGTTAGAAGTATTGAGGAAGGAAGAATTGTAAGCTAAGTTTTCAAAGTGTGCATTTTGGTTGGAAGAAGTTCAATTCCTCGGTCACATAGTGAATGATATTGCTCTAAACATACATATTATTCGACGCAATATCACTTATATTTCATAGGTTTTCACCATCTACAAAGACATTCAATGAGCATTTCACGAGAAAAATGATAAAAGTAGACAAGAGCTTGATATTCGAAGAAACGACGATAAAATGATAGTTTTAACCAAATTTATATCAAGAAACGTTTATCCGAATGAAAGTACAAGATAATTGAAGAAAAGAGTTCAAATGGAAAGTGCCAAGTCAATTTAACGTCAACACGGGATCAACATAGAACAAACGAAAAAGAAAAATAAAGAAAACTGCCATTATCTCTTACGCGAATCGTGTAGATCTACACGAAACGCGTAGTAATTTAGCCTTACGCGAATCGTGTGACCTCTACACGAAACGCGTAATGTTAGGCCGAGTTTAATCATGGATCAGAAATGGGGCGGCTGCTTTTGAGATTAAAAACTATTCTTTTTCTTAGTGCTACAGCAAATAGGATGGCTTTTGACTCAACTACTACTTCTATTTCAATGATAAATAAGAAGACATCACATATCAAGGAGACAATTTATTATACACACATACAAATTATTGTCATTTATTTTTAGCACTCTGTATCATTTTCATTTTAATCTCAAGGTTCAATATTTAGGATAGTTTCAAATATTAAGGGGGTATTGTTCGTGATTAAGGGTGTTATTGTACGCGTGAAAGGGGTGTTATTATTGTAATTTTCTACCGTTTGAAGTTAATGAAAGTGAAGAATTTTTAGTAAGTTTACTCTGTTAAAATTATCGTTGTTATTATGTTTACATATCTATATTTTTATGTTTACCCTAGTGTAATGAATAGCTAATTTTCCATAGTGTTTGCTTAGATGTAGAGCCCCTAGTGAAATGGATTGTTATCAATTGTAAAAGTTAAAATGTAACTTAGGTATTTTTAATATTGAGCCTAGTTAAAAGAACCATTATTGTGTAATTAGGTATTTAACCCTTGCCACTTAATTTATTAAATTTAAATAACGAAAGTTGTTTTTATTTATATAAATTAAGCTTCAACATTAAAATGATCTAGACGAAATTATGGATAAATTATTAACACCAATTTAGAAATAAACTTCGGTGGTTTGGGTAATATCAATAATTATATGATAGTGAAATTGTAAAAAGGGAAACCGTTACGATTTGGGTATTGGCGAAAGTCAAAACTAGGCTAGGTCTCAATTTAAATACTTAGAGAATAGTAGCTATCTAAAAAAGAATCCGATGAAAATTAGATTTTATTTAGTTAGTCGTAACCTTATATTTACTCGAAAGAAAAATATAAAGTTAATACTAAAACATTTTAATAGGGCTTAAAACTCAAAACAATCCATGGACCTAGGGGTGACACATTTAAGTAAACACTCCCATTTATCCCATTATTATTTCTTGTAAACGTATTATTATTATTATTATTTACGAATTATTATTATAAAATATAAAAGATTACATAAAAATACTTAAAATTCGTACCAGACTGTTTGTCACATCGTATAAGTCATACGCGAATCGTGTATGGTATACGCGAAACGCGTATGCCTGTAAATCAAACTGTACGATCAGAATCACACAATTCGCGTAGGTTTTAAATTATACGCGATACGCGTATAAATACGCGAAACGCGTAAGGTAATAACGCGGCTACAGTACCAGTTAGGGTAAAATTAGGGTTTTAATTATTTAATTATTTATATTTAGGTTATTACTATATAATTAATATTAGTTATTATAAAATACCTTAATACATGTTTTAACCTTATAATTAGTGTTAATTAAAAGTTTATAACTTATAATTAGTTTGTAATTAGTTAAATTACTATTCCTAATAATTTATATTAATATAATTAAAACTTGTCATTTAGTTAATTTAAATAAGTTTATATTATAATTACTCAAAACAAAATTCTAAACATATAGTTTTATTAAAAATTACTATTTTACTAATTACCATCTAGTAATATAATTAATGCATCATAATTAGCATAATTTCATTTAGTTCCTTTTTAAGTTATTTATTGTAATCTTGTAATTTTATTTATGAAGTAAATTAGTTAAGTTATTTTCTGTTACTGTTATATTATAAATTCCTAATCCAAAACCCCCTTTAATTAAGTTTGACATCAAAGACTATTAAAAACCATTAAACACTCCATCTCCCTGTGAAACGAATCGGATTTACCAACAAACTAAACTACATGAATAGGACTAGTTGCCTATATATGTGTGAAATCAACCTGAATTCAATAAAATACCACATATACAATAAATCAATTCGTGTAACAAAATAACTCAAATCCGTTCATAAATAAAGGTTACGATCCAGCACATCAACTTTTTGGCGCCGCTGCTGGGGAGTTGGCAGTTAAATAAATAGATAATTTTTCTGATTCGTAGTAGTAGTTGGATTTGTACGTGGACCGGGTTGTTGGATCACCAATTTTATTGGTCAATAGAAGGATCCTGCCCCTCTGCTGCATCTTTTGGCTATTCGAAACGTGGGCAAAATCAGAAGGAAAATCTGTTTGTTTAAGGGTTTTTATCATTGTTTTTATGTTATTCGATACTCTCGAGGAAATTCATTTCCAAGAAAGTTCAAAGTTTTTGAATAAATCCTTTAATTCTTTGTACAATTTCCCAAATTGTATGATCCGTTCAATCCTAAACTCGTTAAACTTAATCCGGAACCTCAAAGAATTAATAAAGGACAAAAACAACAAAAAGAAATAGGAAGTACTAGTAATTTTAAAACACCGAAAAACACTAAAAAAAAGAGAAACAAATAGGTAACCCTAGATAAACCTTTAGTGAAGTGATCTCATAATAGAAATTAATGTATGAACTTACGTTCCTCCAATGCTAAATTAACTCCTTCACATCCTGAACCCGAAAGAAAATTCCATGAACGCTTAAGAGCTCAAGAAGTAGAATCTCTTGCTAAAAATTTAGAGTCACTTTTCTTAGAATCCGACTCTGAACCAATAATTCAACCAATCATAGAGCCGATTATTAAAGAAGAAGAAGAAATGGCTGATACAAATCAAACGATGGAAGCATTAATGAAGGCCACAAGAAAAGGTCAAGGCCACGCAATCATCCAACCCACGATGAGTGATGGCTTTGAAATAAAAGGTCAATTTTTACACATGGTAACTAATACATGTCAATTCGGTGGAGCCCCAAATGAGGATGCTAACGAGCATCTTCGTAAGTTTGTAAGCATTTGCAAGCTTTTCAAAATCAAAGATGTCACCGATGAAGTTGCATGTTTAAAAATCTTTCCATGGTCCTTAAAAGATGATGCAAGAGATTGGCTAGACTCATTACCAGAAGGTTATATTGAAAACTGGAATGATATGATGGATAAATTTTTGTCAGAATTCTTTCCTGCTTCAAAAGCAGCAAAATTACAAAGTGACATAAATCACTTTAAACAAAAGCCTAATGAAACTCTTTATGAAGCTTGGACCCGATTCAATAAAATGCTTCGAATATGTCCTCAACACGGGTTGAATACATTCCAAAAGGTCCAAATATTCTATAAAGGAGTCAATGTGGCAACTAGAAAAGATATAGATGTTGCAGCCGGAGGTTCGATCATGAAGAAAACACCTGAAGACGCTCACACAATCATTGCTGATTTAGCTTCCCATTCCCATAATTGGCATCAAGAAATAGAATTCTCTAGATCATCAAATGTTGCTAGTATTGAAAGCAATGATGAAATTGCTTCTTTAAAAGTTCAAATAGCAAATCAAGCAAGGCAAATCGAGAAAGTAACCAAGGAAATGCATGCTATCAGAGTAGGATGTGAACTATGCCAAGGTCCCCATCTTACTAGAGATTGTGAACAAAGTACAATGGAAGAGCAAGCAAATTTCTTAGGTTACTTACGAAAAGGTGAAATGAACTTCAGTGATTTTCCAGCTATAGAAGCAAACAACCGAAAATATCCTCCTATAAACAGCTATCAAGTAGGAGGACCTTCAGGATCAAATAATAATAACTATCAAAATAATAATAACTATCAAGGAGGAAATCCAGGTTACCAAAATAACCGGAATTTCCCAAATCAAAATCAAAGAAATCCGCCACCAGGCTATAATAACCGAAATCAACCTCAACGAAATTATCAAAATAATTTCCAACACAATCAGCCACAACCACTAGCACTTATGCAACCACAACCATTAGCAATTATGAAACCTCAACCTGAGAGGAAATCTGGTTTAGAAGATCTCTTAAGAGATTTTATGGTTAAGCACGAGCAAAATGCAGAGCTCCAAACTCAGCAAATCCGAAATCAACAAGCCACAATACAAAACTTAGAAAGGAATGTTGGAAGGATATCACAGTTACTATCAGAGAGACCACCAGGTACTCTCCCCTCAAATACTCAAGTGACTCCCAACAACCCCCAAACAAGGAACGAGCATGTAAATGCTATAACTACTAGAAGTGGTTTAACTACTAAACCGGAGACTCTTAAGTCCCCGGAAGTTCCTTTATGTCCTTCTGTTTTACAAATTCCGGTTGATGAAAATGAGCAAGTTGACAAAGAACAAGAGAAAGATGATCCACCTGAGGTCATACCAAAGAAAAGTGAAGAACCAACAGTAAAGGTGCATAAGGAACCTATTCCGTACCCAAAAGCATTAAAAAGGACAGACTCGCAAGGCGATATGAGAAATTTGCGGACATGATTAAGCAAATTAGCATTAACATGCCACTCGCGGAGGTTCTTAGGGATATGCCCAATTACGGGAAGTTTTTAAAGGATCTCATATCCTCGAAGGGTAAATACCATGACGTTTCTGCCACATTCCTCGATGAGGAATGTTCGGCCATCTTAAAGAAACAAAATGTACCTCCAAAATTAGGAGACCCTGGTAGTTTTATCATACCATGTATGATGGGTGATTCGGTGGTTTACGATGCACTAGCCGACCTAGGTGCAAGTGTTAACTTAATGCCTTACTCGTTATATTTAAAACTTGACTTAGGAGACTTAAAACCAACCCGAATGGGTATTCGATTAGCAAACCAATCATTTGATACTCCCATAGGTATAGCCGAGGATATACTTGTAAAAGTTGGCTCACTTATCTTTCCCGTCGACTTTGTTATTCTAGAAATGCAAGAGGACACAAAAGTTCCTATCATTTTAGGACGTCCTTTCCTAAACACTGCAGATGCTATCATTAATGTCCAAAAAGAAAAATTGAGTCTAGGTGTGGGAAACGAGAGAATAATTTGTCACATTGACAAAGCCATGAAAAGACCCACTTCTACCGATGACTCTTGTTTTCAAATTGATGTTATAGATCTTTGTGTCGAGAATGAATTGAAGGAGCTACTTGAAATTGATATCCCGGGGTTAGCCCCGGTAAGTGAGAATGAATACTTCAATATTGATAAAGATTTTGATGAGTTGATGAAGGTGGTCACGAATGACGAGACCATAATAGAAGAAATTCCCATGGAAGAGGAATCGTTTGAGGAAATCAAAAATGAAGATAGATTTCGTATAAAAAATTCCTTAGAAGAACCACCCGTACTAGAGCTTAAAGAGCTACCCAAACACTTGGAGTATGCTTATCTCGAAGGTACATCTAAATTACCAGTAATTATTGCTTCACATCTTTCAGATAATGAGAAGGATAAGCTAATTTCTGTATTAAAAACCCATAAAAAGGCTATAGCCTGGAAAACAACCGACATTCCGGGAATAAACCCGTCTTATTGTACACATAAAATTCTCCTTGAGAATGACTACAAACCCGTAGTACAAAGACAACGCAGGCTAAATTCCAACATGAAAGAGGTTGTTAAAAAGGAGGTCGTCAAGCTTCTTGACGCCGGGTTAATCTACCCCATCTCCGATAGTCCATGGGTTAGTCCAGTACAAGTAGTACCCAAAAAGGGGGGTACAACCGTTATATTAAATGAAAAGGACGAACTCGTCCCAACTAGAACAGTTACCGGCTGGAGAGTCTGTATTGATTACAGACGTCTAAATGATTCCACTAGAAAGGATCATTTCCCGTTACCTTTTATTGATCAAATGCTTGAACGATTATCGGGAAAAGAATATTATTGCTTTTTAGACGGTTTCTCCGGTTACTTCCAAATTCCAATTGATCCCAACGACCAAGAAAAGACCACATTCACTTGTCCTTTCGGTACCTTTGCCTATCGCCGCATGCCGTTTGGTTTATGCAATGCACCCGGAACCTTTCAAAGGTGCATGATGGCAATCTTTGATGACATGGTAGAGGATTGTATGGAAGTCTTCATGGATGACTTTTCCGTATTTGGAGACTCCTTTGAATCGTGTCTTTTCAACCTTGAACGTATGCTTATCCGATGTGAGAAAGCAAACTTGGTCCTAAATTGGGAAAAATGCCACTTCATGGTGAAAGAGGGCATTGTACTTGGTCACAAAATATCTCGTGCGGGAATAGAGGTAGATAGAGCTAAAATTGAAGTTATCTCTAAGCTACCTAAACCATCAAATGTTAAAGCAATTAGAAGCTTTCTTGGTCACGCAGGATTTTATAGGCGATTTATCAAAGATTTTTCTAAAATCGCCCGCCCATTGACCAAACTTCTTGAAAAGGATGCTCCATTTGACTTCGATTCTAATTGCGAGAATGCATTCTCGATTCTAAAGTCAAAACTCACACAAGCTCCCATTATGGTATCTCCAGATTGGAGTATGCCATTTGAGCTAATGTGTGACGCAAGCGACTATGCTTTAGGTGCTGTTTTAGGACAACGTCCCGATAATCATTTTCTTCCGATTTATTATGCAAGTAAAACTCTAACGGGAGCCCAAATTAATTATACCACCACGGAAAAAGAACTCCTAGCGGTTGTTTATGCATTTGATAAATTTCGGTCATATTTGGTGTTGTCCAAGACCATTGTTTACACGGACCATTCGGCACTTAGGTATTTATTCTCGAAACTAGATGCAAAACATCGTCTCATACATTGGGTTCTTTTACTTCAAGAATTTGACATTGAGATACGTGATAAGAAAGGAGCCGAGAATCTAGCTGCCGATCATTTATCCCGACTTGAAAACCCCGAATTAGATAAACTTGATGATACAATCATCAAAGATACATTTCCTGACGAATCTCTAATGAGGGTTGAAAAAGAATCTGAAATCCCATGGTTTGCCCATTTTGCAAACTATCTTGCTTCAGGCATTCTACAAAAAGGACTTACTTATCAGCAAAAGAAGAAATTCTTTGCGGATTTAAAGTCTTATTTCTGGGAATACCCAGACCTATTTCGTGTTGGTGCGGATCAAATAATTCGCCGTTGTGTGTACGGACAAGAAGCTCAACAAATTCTTGAGCATTGCCATCAAGGGCCAACCGGCGGTCATTTCGGACCAAACCACACTGCAAGAAAAATCCTTGAATCGGGCTTTTATTGGCCCACGATCTTTAAAGATGCCCATGATTTCGTTCAGACTTGTAACGCATGCCAACGAACGGGTAACATCACTAAAAAGGATGAGATGCCTCAAACCGGCATCCAAGTTTGTGAAATCTTTGACATTTGGGGAATCGATTTCATGGGACCCTTTCCAAGTTCACATAAGTGCAAGTACATACTAGTAGCCGTTGACTATGTATCCAAATGGGCTGAAGCAAAAACTTTGCCTACAAATGATGCTAGAGTGGTGGTAAACTTCTTGAAAAATCTCTTCTCACGCTTTGGAATCCCAAAAGCACTCATATCCGACCGAGGAACACATTTTACCAACAACCTTCTTGAAAAGGTGTTGAAGAAGTATGGCGTAACTCATCGTTTCTCTACTCCGTACCACCCGCAAACAAGTGGTCAAGTGGAGAACACGAATCGTGCTTTAAAACGCATACTTGAGAAGACGGTTAATAACAACCCTAAAATCTGGCAACGCAAGTTAGATGACGCGTTGTGGGCTTTTAGGACTGCGTATAAAACACCAATAGGTACCACACCATTTAGACTTGTCTACGGTAAAGCGTGTCATCTACCTGTTGAAGTTGAACACAAGGCATACTGGGCTATGAAAGAATGTAATACTGACCTTGTACAAGCCGGAGAAAATAGGTTATTACAACTTAACGAACTAGATGAATTAAGATTACAAGCCTACGAAAATTCTAAAACATATAAAGAAAAAACTAAAGTATGGCACGATGCACGATTAAAAAAGAAAGAATTTGAACAAGGGGATAAAGTATTGGTATTCCAATCACGTTTCAAGTTTTCACCTGGTAAACTTAGATCCCGATGGACTGGGCCATATATAATAAAACAGGTTTTTCCATCTGGATATGCAGAGTTGTATGGTAAAGACGGTGGAACTTTCAAAGTGAACGGACACAGACTCAAGTTATACTTTGAAGAAATCAATACTACAGAAAGAGACGAAACCACCTTCTACCCTAAAGACAAATAAATTCAGGGTAACTCTAAGGTTTTAAACTCCATTCTCGATTTTTATTCTTATCTTTAAGAGTGGGGTTAGATTGGTCTTTCCCTAGCAGACCCTAAAGAACTAGTCTTCTCCCTCCATTCTACCTTTTTAATTTTTTTTTGTTTTTATTGTGTAATTTCAAGATGCGCAGTCAGTATATCTACAACCATTTCATTTTAAAGTGCGATAAGATTTTATCGAGGGATGTGGTGTTAGATATTAAGAAAAGATGCGATAAGGCGAGGAAAGAAGAAAGACAGAAACTAAATGAGATAAACTATGCAAAGAAAATCTAAATGACCTAAAAGGCGTAGAGCACGTCATTTGGGTAAATGTGTGAAATGTGGAAAACCGGCTCACTCCGGAGATTGCCCAAAGAACCAAACGGACTCTAATTACGAGTACGTAACCTTATGCCGAGAAGGGCCTTTAAAATGTGCAGAAGAAAACCTCTTAAACCAGCGAGGTTACGCCTACGAAGCAATGGGGAGCGAAATAATGCGAATCCACTACGAGGCGAGCCAACGAGGCTTCACTCTTTAAATCTTTTTCTCGCCAATTGTGTGTTTGTGCATTTTTGTGTGTAATGTTTTGGTGTGTTTGGTTTGTTTTTGTTTGTTGTATGTTCTATTAAAACGGTCTACCATTTAAAAGTGATGAACCTTGAGTTCAATATGTTTTCATTAAAAACGATAAATGTTAAGTGTTACAACTGAATTATCGTTTTTCAAATTGTACGAAATTTCTTATTGGATTCATAAGATATCTGTTAAATAGTAAACCACGAAAACAAAATAAAAATTTAAAAAAAAAAATCCTTTCTACTAAATTGAAGGTGAAACGCCTTGAGTTTAACTTGTTTCTTTGAAAATGAAAATGTTTAGGTGTCACAACTGAATTTTCATTCTTCAAATTGCACAATTTTTTTTTTTTTTTTGTTAAAAGTCTACAGTAGATTGCAAAATATACCTTTTTATCAATAACCGTAAAAATATATAACTTGTAAATCTTTGTCGTGGATAATGATAGGTTTAACGACCGAATTTATCTCTACCTAATCGATAGGAAACAAAGTTTTAAGTTTGAAAATTAGTTGATCTAGGGGTATACAAAAAAATAGAGTGTATTTTAATTTGTGTAATTTTTATTTTTCATGTACTTGTTTTAAAATTAAAAATGTTAATAATTTTAACACAAAAATAGAGTGTTTTTATTTTATTTTAAATTTGTTTTCGAAAAACTTTAAAAACTTTAACTTTTGATGGATTGAATTTTATAAATTGAAATTAAAATTTTATAAACGGATTAAGATCAGGTGTAACAACCGAATTTCCGTTACAAATATAAATCTATAAAAGATATTTTAAAAATCAATTGTTTATAAGTTGAAAAAAAAAAAAAATTACAGACAAAGCATACGCGAATCGTGTAGACCTACACGAAGCGCGTGGAATTCAAAGCATACGCGAAACGCGTAGACTTACGCGAAACGCGTAAGGTCAAAAACACTGAACATAACAGATCGGGCAGCAGACCTGTTTTCACACTCTAAATTTTATCTTTTCTCTGCTGTGGACGAGAAGAAAACACAAAAACCCGAAAATCACACCCAAAAACTTAAATTAACACTTTCAATCTTCCCCAATCCTTCAATCTTTCAACATGCCTAGATTGGTAAGGGTCCTAAACCCATTTTACCTCATGTTCTTCAAGTTTTTCATTATTTTTCTTTATAGCTTTAATCCGATTTATATGCATGTTTTTGTTGAATTTTACTTGATTAATGCTATATCTATGTTGTTAGTAGGATAATAAACCCGATTAGCATAAAAAAATGATGTTTAATTGGTTTTTTTAAAATTAGGGTTTATACAAAATTGGGGAAAATTAGGAAATTGATACTGAGGTGTGTTATTTTGGTTGTAATTAGTTGTTTTTGAGTGTTTTGTTAGTAGTTAGAACTTTTGAACATGATTTTGATTGTTTGATATTGTGATTTTTAATTTTAGCCTAAATTTGATAATTTTTGTAAATATCATGAATCAAGTATGAATTGTAATGTTGTTAAGGATTATTTAGAAGCTGAAATACAAGCAATGTGATTGAATTGAATTCGATATACTTAGAAAAATTACATGTGTTCACTTGTGAGTTAAACTTTGCATATGAAACTTGATTTTTGAATTATGATTTTTGGTTTGTTTCTGGTTTATTTTGAATTATAGAACTAAATCTTCCAATGTTGTTGAAATAGATTGATTCATGTGGTGATGAAACAAGCTTGTTTGTTGAATTTAAACTCTTTGCTAACATTGACACATCCTATTGGGATGATTTCCTTGTTTTTAAAATGTTATGCAGGGACCATTTAGAATGAGGGCATTTAACCAACAACAAGCACAAGATCAAGTTACCCCCGAAATGGAACAACAACTCTTGAACCTACACCCGATCCTGCAATTTCCTAACGAATTACATCAAAGGGTGCAAAAAGTTAAGGATTTACTCATTCTGGTAAATCGAACCATCTCTCCAATTTACGTTGTTGATTGGGATCCCCTAGGAGACCCAGTCAATTTAGATACACCGATAAGGGAAATTTTAACCCAAAGTTTCACGAATGAATTTGGGGAAATTAGGTATTATAATGACTTTGAGAGATTGTTTAGGTTAAATTCTCCTGTATATAGAGAATGGTGTTTAGAATTTTATTCTACCGTTAGGATGAATATACACCCGGAAAATATCGAAGATACTAGTTTCCTACAATTTAGATTGGGTGGTGTAGATAGAGTAATGTCCCTAGGCGACATGACTATGGCCTTAGGGATTTATGACGGTAATGAGATGAATGCTCCAGGTTTTTGGGAATATATTTTTACAGGAGCTAGGTATACAGGAGATTATGATTCTTTGAGTGTCTGGCGCTCTTTTCCCCAAAAGAATACTTATGTAGCAGGCCAAGAATCATACCTTAAGATCACTGATGTTCGCTATCGAATAATTCATAAATTTATAGCGAACACAATTAACCAAAGGGCATTCCTTAATACAGATAAGATTAATTATGTTGACCTTTGGTATTTAGATGCAATCAGAGATAGGGATACATTTATTAGTATACCCTATGGAGTGGCCTACTTTTTAGCCCACTTTGGTAAGGGTGCTCGAGGATCCAGTGACATGTCGGGGGGTCACTATGTCACGTGTTTGGCAGCCTGGTTCGGTCTCGACCCGAACGAATTTGACCCTCCAATCCAACCAATAGATCAACCGGTTCGTAATTTGGGATTGGAGGTGTATAGGACAGCTAAGGCTATACGTGTAAGGGGTGGGGTACGTAGTTTAAGGCAACAGGAAGTTGCTGCTCACGCACCTATGGAGGAGGATGATGAACCCGCGAGGGAAGCTAGGAGGAGACGCAGAGAGACAGATCAGGCTAGCTCGTCTCATACAGGTACTTCTGATTTCGATATGCTCCAAAACTCGTTTAACGCATTAAGTTTAGATGTACGTAATTCATATCAAAACTGGGGAGCGAGATCAGAAGATCAGTACACTGCTTTATCTCGACAATTAGGGGACATTAGGCATACCCAGCTAGATCAATATAATATGCTGTCCAACATCCGATATGATCAGAGGGGAATGGGAAATCAATTAGAGTGGGCGCACCAACAGGCATATCTATACGCGTCTAACCCGCAAGCTTACGCACCCTCAGCCTTTCCATCATATCCCCCATGGCAGACACCCAATGACCCTCTACCTCCACCCTATGACCATAACGCCGCCATAGCCGCGAGTCAGGATGCATATAGGCGTTTCTACGAGGAACAACGCCTATACGAGCAACGGCAGCGACAACAACAGGAGGAGGGCGAACGAAGAGGACCATTTTGGAGCCCATTTGACTAGTTCTATTGTTTTAAACATTTTTTATTTTTATGGTGTGTAATAACGTTATTGTATGGTGTGTTTTAATACTTTTGTGTTTCTTATGTTTTATTATATATTAGCAAGAAAGTAGTGTGGGGTAAAATTGTTTTGTACGATTGATGTACAACCCCATGTTTTGTGTGCTTTTACATGGTTTTGACAGGTACAGAAGAAAATGCAATTAGACAAAACGAAACATCGAATTACATTGTGATACAAACGTTGGATAAAATCATAGGTAAAACAATTTGAAAATCCAAATCGGTTAACAAAGGAAGTTTCAAATACTTCACACTATTTGCCCTCTCAAATTTATACATTATTATCTGATTTTATGTAATGAGGGCATTACATAATCTTAAGTGTGGGGTGGGAATATATAAATTCTCGAGAACTTATAAGTTATTGGTTTTTATGAAAATTTGAAAATCTTTAAACAAATATAACAAATAAATTTTTAAGGTAACTACGAGCGAGTAAAGCATAGGTGTCAAAAACCGAAATTATCGTCTCAATACATTAAAAACACATAAGTTTATTTGTTTAAAACCTATAAAAGAAAACCAAGTATAACAAGAATTTATAAAACCTTATGTTGAGAACCATATATCACATGTTTCTATGAAGTTATTGCAGATATCATTGCTTTGGAACGTATAAACTTGAATATTCCATTATTACGAGTAATAGAGGATGAATCAAGTCCATCCCGTAAGGAAGTAAAGTCTTCCAAATTGACACACTTGCTAACTTATGTTAGAAGATGTAGTCCAGAACAGCTGTAAGTTGACGAAAAATCTTGTAAAGTCATCCCTAAAATCGGCTGGAAATCCACCTAACCTCAGCATCAAACAGGGTTTTTGGTGGTCAGACTTATCCTAACCATGAGAAGGATATGTCTCGTACAATGGGGGGGCACAATGCAAATTAGCTTTTAAGACTAATGAATCTAATCCCCAGATGGATAATCTCCGTAAAGATTAACCGCATCTATGTTTGACCGCGGTCAACATACATATGCCATAACAAATTGAGGTGTGCAAACTCATGGTTCACCGATGATATTTGGACACGATATAATTTTGTTCTAAAAACTTATGCTATTTTATGAATTATATTTGTGTAAAACTATTTTTGGACATTTGGCTTCAAGTTCCATGATACTACAATCATGGGGGCGAATAGCTTGCTAATCGCCGACTGAGACTTCGGTTTTCAGTTACCCTCAACCGGAATTTGAGGTTAAAACCGGAAAACGTGTCTAGTGTAAAAACTAGCATGACATTTTAATAAATCATAAAACGTTTTCACAAGGTCCAATTTTCCCTAAGGATCCAAATTTTTAAACCCTAATCACGAGTTTCATGTTTGTTTCTATTGTCAGAATTTCGTTTCGTGTGGTGTGCGTGTGATCCAATAAATACTGTGTTGTGTAATATATTTCATATAGCGTGTGTTTCATTTCGTGTAGTGTGTGTTGTGTGATCTAATGTTCGATAATAAAGATATATATAATGTTCTAATTCTGTTCAAGGATGTAATTGCTTGAGGACAAGCAACGTTCAAGTGTGGGGTATTTTGATATTGCTCTAAACATACATATTATTCGACGCAATATCACTTATATTTCATAGGTTTTCACCATCTACAAAGACATTCAATGAGCATTTCACGAGAAAAACGATAAAAGTAGACAAGAGCTTGCTATTCGAAGAAACGACGATAAAACGATAGTTTTAACCAAATTTATATCAAGAAACGTTTATCCGAATGAAAGTACAAGATAATTGAAGAAAAGAGTTCAAATGGAAAGTGCCAAGTCAATTTAACGTCAACACGGGATCAACATAGAACAAACGAAAAAGAAAAATAAAGAAAACTGCCATTATCTCTTACGCGAATCGTGTAGATCTACACGAAACGCGTAGTAATTTAGCCTTACGCGAATCGTGTGACCTCTACACGAAACGCGTAATGTTAGGCCGAGTTTAATCATGGATCAGAAATGGGGCGGCTGCTTTTGAGATTAAAAACTATTCTTTTTCTTAGTGCTACAGCAAATAGGATGGCTTTTGACTCAACTACTACTTCTATTTCAATGATAAATAAGAAGACATCACATATCAAGGAGACAATTTATTATACACACATACAAATTATTGTCATTTATTTTTAGCACTCTGTATCATTTTCATTTTAATCTCAAGGTTCAATATTTAGGATAGTTTCAAATATTAAGGGGGTATTGTTCGTGATTAAGGGTGTTATTGTACGTGTGAAAGGGGTGTTATTATTGTAATTTTCTACCGTTTGAAGTTAATGAAAGTGAAGAATTTTTAGTAAGTTTACTCTGTTAAAATTATCGTTGTTATTATGTTTACATATCTATATTTTTATGTTTACCCTAGTGTAATGAATAGCTAATTTTCCATAGTGTTTGCTTAGATGTAGAGCCCCTAGTGAAATGGATTGTTATCAATTGTAAAAGTTAAAATGTAACTTAGGTATTTTTAATATTGAGCCTAGTTAAAAGAACCATTATTGTGTAATTAGGTATTTAACCCTTGCCACTTAATTTTTTAAATTTAAATAACGAAAGTTGTTTTTATTTATATAAATTAAGCTTCAACATTAAAATGATCTAGACGAAATTATGGATAAATTATTAACACCAATTTAGAAATAAACTTCGGTGGTTTGGGTAATATCAATAATTATATGATAGTGAAATTGTAAAAAGGGAAACCGTTACGATTTGGGTATTGGCGAAAGTCAAAACTAGGCTAGGTCTCAATTTAAATACTTAGGGAATAGTAGCTATCTAAAAAAGAATCCGATGAAAATTAGATTTTATTTAGTTAGTCGTAACCTTATATTTACTCGAAAGAAAAATATAAAGTTAATACTAAAACATTTTAATAGGGCTTAAAACTCAAAACAATCCATGGACCTAGGGGTGACACATTTAAGTAAACACTCCCATTTATCCCATTATTATTTCTTGTAAACGTATTATTATTATTATTTACGAATTATTATTATAAAATATAAAAGATTACATAAAAATACTTAAAATTCGTACCAGACTGTTTGTCACATCGTATAAGTCATACGCGAATCGTGTATGGTATACGCGAAACGCGTATGCCTGTAAATCAAACTGTACGATCAGAATCACACAATTCGCGTAGGTTTTAAATTATACGCGATACGCGTATAAATACGCGAAACGCGTAAGGTAATAACGCGGCTACAGTACCAGTTAGGGTAAAATTAGGGTTTTAATTATTTAATTATTTATATTTAGGTTATTACTATATAATTAATATTAGTTATTATAAAATACCTTAATACATGTTTTAACCTTATAATTAGTGTTAATTAAAAGTTTATAACTTATAATTAGTTTGTAATTAGTTAAATTACTATTCCTAATAATTTATATTAATATAATTAAAACTTGTCATTTAGTTAATTTAAATAAGTTTATATTATAATTACTCAAAACAAAATTCTAAACATATAGTTTTATTAAAAATTACTATTTTACTAATTACCATCTAGTAATATAATTAATGCATCATAATTAGCATAATTACATTTAGTTCCTTTTTAAGTTATTTATTGTAATCTTGTAATTTTATTTATGAAGTAAATTAGTTAAGTTATTTTCTGTTACTGTTATATTATAAATTCCTAATCCAAAACCCCCTTTAATTAAGTTTGACATCAAAGACTATTAAAAACCATTAAACACTCCATCTCCCTGTGGAACGAATCGGATTTACCAACAAACTAAACTACATGAATAGGACTAGTTGCCTATATATGTGTGAAATCAACCTGAATTCAATAAAATACCACATATACAATAAATCAATTCGTGTAACAAAATAACTCAAATCCGTTCATAAATAAAGGTTACGATCCAGCACATCAGTGAACAAAGAAGGTATTAAGGTGGATCCGGCAAAGATAGAAACTGTTGAAAAGTGGGAAACCCCGAAAACTCCGAAACACATACGCCAGTTTTTAGGACTAGCTGGTTACTACAGAAGGTTCATCCAAGATTTTTCCAGAATAGCAAAACCCTTGACTGCATTAACGCATAAAGGGAAGAAATTTGAATGGAATGATGAACAAGAGAAAGCGTTTCAGTTATTGAAGAAAAAGCTAACTACGGCACCTATATTGTCATTGCCTGAAGGGAATGATGATTTTGTGATTTATTGTGACGCATCAAAGCAAGGTCTCGGTTGTGTATTAATGCAACGAACGAAGGTGATTGCTTATGCGTCTAGACAATTGAAGATTCACGAACAAAATTATACGACGCATGATTTGGAATTAGGAGCGGTTGTTTTTGCATTAAAGACTTGGAGGCACTACTTATATGGGGTCAAAAGTATTATATATACCGACCATAAAAGTCTTCAACACATATTTAATCAGAAACAACTGAATATGAGGCAGCGTAGGTGGATTGAATTGTTGAATGATTACGACTTTGAGATTCGTTACCACCCGGGGAAGGCAAATGTGGTAGCCGATGCCTTGAGCAGGAAGGACAGAGAACCCATTCGAGTAAAATCTATGAATATAATGATTCATAATAACCTTACTACTCAAATAAAGGAGGCGCAACAAGGAGTTTTAAAAGAGGGAAATTTAAAGGATGAAATACCCAAAGGATCGGAGAAGCATCTTAATATTCAGGAAGACGGAACCCGGTATAGGGCTGAAAGGATTTGGGTACCAAAATTTGGAGATATGAGAGAAATGGTACTTAGAGAAGCTCATAAAACCAGATACTCAATACATCCTGGAACGGGGAAGATGTACAAGGATCTCAAGAAACATTTTTGGTGGCCGGGTATGAAAGCCGATGTTGCTAAATACGTGGGAGAATGTTTGACGTGTTCTAAGGTTAAAGCTGAGCATCAGAAACCATCAGGTCTACTTCAACAACCCGAAATCCCGGAATGGAAATGGGAAAACATTACCATGGATTTCATCACTAAATTGCCAAGGACTGCAAGTGGTTTTGATACTATTTGGGTAATAGTTGATCGTCTCACCAAATCAGCACACTTCCTGCCAATAAGAGAAGATGACAAGATGGAGAAGTTAGCACGACTGTATTTGAAGGAAGTCGTCTCCAGACATGGAATACCAATCTCTATTATCTCTGGTAGGGATGGTAGATTTATTTCAAGTTTCTGGCAGACATTACAGCAAGCATTAGGAACTCGTCTAGACATGAGTACTGCCTATCATCCACAAACTGATGGGCAGAGCGAAAGGACGATACAAACGCTTGAAGACATGCTACGAGCATGTGTTATTGATTTCGGAAACAGTTGGGATCGACATCTACTGTTAGCAGAATTTTCCTACAACAACAGCTACCATTCAAGCATTGAGATGGCGCCGTTTGAAGCACTTTATGGTAGAAAGTGCAGGTCTCCGATTTGTTGGAGTGAAGTGGGGGATAGACAGATTACGGGTCCTGAGATTATACAAGAAACTACCGAGAAGATCATCCAAATTCAACAACGGTTGAAAACCGCCCAAAGTCGACAAAAGAGCTACGCTGACATTAAAAGAAAAGATATAGAATTTGAAATTGGAGAGATGGTCATGCTTAAAGTTGCACCTTGGAAAGGCGTTGTTCGATTTGGTAAACGAGGGAAATTAAATCCAAGGTATATTGGACCATTCAAGATTATTGATCGTGTCGGACCAGTAGCTTACCGACTTGAGTTACCTCAACAACTCGCGGCTGTACATAACACTTTCCACGTCTCGAATTTGAAGAAATGTTTTGCTAAAGAAGATCTCACTATTCCGTTAGATGAAATCCAAATCAACGAAAAACTCCAATTCATCGAAGAACCCGTCGAAATATTGGATCGTGAGGTTAAAAGACTTAAGCAAAACAAGATACCAATTGTTAAGGTTCGATGGAATGCTCGTAGAGGACCCGAGTTCACCTGGGAGCGTGAAGATCAGATGAAGAAGAAATACCCGCATCTATTTCCAGAAGATTCGTCAACACCTTCAACAGCTTAAAATTTCGGGACGAAATTTATTTAACGGGTAGGTACTGTAGTGACCCGAACTTTTCCATGTTTATATATATTAATTGAGATTGATATTTACATGATTAAATGTTTCCAACATGTTAAGCAATCAAACTTGTTAAGACTTGATTAATTGAAATAGGTTTCATGTAGACAATTGACCACCCAAGTTGACCGGTGATTCACGAACGTTAAAACTTGTAAAAACTATATGATGACATATATATGGTTATATATATAGTTAACATGATATTATGATAAGTAAACATATCATTAAGTATATTAATAATGAACTACATATGTAAAAACAAGACTACTAACTTAATGATTTTGAAACGAGACATATATGTAACGATTATCGTTGTAACGACATTTAATGTATATATATCATATTAAGAGATATTCGTACATCATAATATCATGATAATATAATAATTTAAAATCTCTTTTGATATTATAAACATTGGGTTAACAACATTTAACAAGATCGTTAACCTAAAGGTTTCAAAACAACATTTACATGTAACGACTAACGATGACTTAACGACTCAGTTAAAATGTATATACATGTAGTGTTTTAATATGTATTCATACACTTTTGAAAGACTTCAAGACATTTATCAAAATACTTCTACTTAACAAAAATGCTTACAATTACATCCTCGTTCAGTTTCATCAACAATTCTACTCGTATGCACCCGTATTCGTACTCGTACAATACACAGCTTTTAGATGTATGTACTATTGGTATATACACTCCAATGATCAGATCTTAGCAGCCCATGTGAGTCACCTAACACATGTGGGAACCATCATTTGGCAACTAGCATGAAATATCTCATAAAATTACAAAAATATGAGTAATCATTCATGACTTATTTACATGAAAACAAAATAACATATCCTTTATATCTAATCCATACACCAACGACCAAAAACACCTACAAACACTTTCATTCTTCAATTTTCTTCATCTAATTGATCTCTCTCAAGTTCTATCTTCAAGTTCTAAGTGTTCTTCATAAATTCCAAAAGTTCTAGTTTCATAAAATCAAGAATACTTTCAAGTTTGCTAGCTCACTTCCAATCTTGTAAGGTGATCATCCAACCTCAAGAAATCTTTGTTTCTTACAGTAGGTTATCATTCTAATACAAGGTAATAATCATATTCAAACTTTGGTTCAATTTCTATAACTATAACAATCTTATTTCAAGTGATGATCTTACTTGAACTTGTTTTCGTGTCATGATTTTGCTTCAAGAACTTCGAGCCATCCAAGGATCTATTGAAGCTAGATCCATTTTTCTCTTTTCCAGTAGGTTTATCCAAGGAACTTAAGGTAGTAATGATGTTCATAACATCATTCGATTCATACATATAAAGCTATCTTATTCGAAGGTTTAAACTTGTAATCACTAGAACATAGTTTAGTTAATTCTAAACTTGTTCGCAAACAAAAGTTAATCCTTCTAACTTGACTTTTAAAATCAACTAAACACATATTATATATCTATATGATATGCTAACTTAATGATTTAAAACCTGGAAACACGAAAAACACCGTAAAACTGGATTTACGCCGTCGTAGTAACACCGCGGGCTGTTTTGGGTTAGTTAATTAAAAACTATGATAAACTTTGATTTAAAAGTTGTTATTCTGAGAAAATGATTTTTATTATGAACATTAAACTATATCCAAAAATTATGGTTATACTCAAAGTGGAAGTATGATTTCTAAAATGGTCATCTAGACGTCGTTCTTTCGACTGAAATGACTACCTTTACAAAAACGACTTGTAACTTATTTTTACGACTATAAACCTATACTTTTCTGTTTAGATTCATAAAATAGAGTTCAATATGAAACCATAGCAATTTGATTCACTCAAAACGGATTTAAAATGAAGAAGTTATGGGTAAAACAAGATTGGATAATTTTTCTCATTTTAGCTACGTGAAAATTGGTAACAAATCTATTCCAACCTTAACTTAATCAACTTGTATTGTATATTATGTAATTTTGAGATACCATAGACACGTATACAATGTTTCGCCCTATCATGTCGACACATCTATATATATTTCGGAACAACCATAGACACTCTATATGTGAATGTTGGAGTTAGCTATACAGGGTTGAGGTTGATTCCAAAATATATATAGTTTGAGTTGTGATCAATACTGAGATACGTATACACTGGGTCGTGGATTGATTCAAGATAATATTTATCGATTTATTTCTGTACATCTAACTGTGGACAACTAGTTGTAGGTTACTAACGAGGACAGCTGACTTAATAAACTTAAAACATCAAAATATATTAAAAGTGTTGTAAATATATTTTGAACATACTTTGATATATATGTATATATTGTTATAGGTTCGTGAATCAACCAGTGGCCAAGTCTTACTTCTCGACGAAGTAAAAATATGTGAAAGTGAGTTATAGTCCCACTTTTAAAATCTAATATTTTTGGGATGAGAATACATGCAGGTTTTATAAATGATTTACAAAATAGACACAAGTACATGAAACTACATTCTATGGTTGAATTATCGAAATCGAATATGCCCCTTTTTATTAAGTCTGGTAACCTAAGAATTAGGGAACAGACACCCTAATTGACGCGAATCCTAAAGATAGATCTATTGGGCCTAACAAACCCCATCCAAAGTACCGGATGCTTTAGTACTTCGAAATTTATATCATATCCGAAGGGTGTCCCGGAATGATGGGGATATTCTTATATATGCATCTTGTTAATGTCGGTTACCAGGTGTTCATCATACGAATGATTTTTATCTCTATGTATGGGATGTGTATTGAAATATGAAATCTTGTGGTCTATTATTATGATTTGATATATATAGGTTAAACCTATAACTCACCAAAATTTTTGTTGACGTTTTAAGCATGTTTATTCTCAGGTGATTATTAAGAGCTTCCGCTGTCGCATACTTAAATAAGGACGAGATTTGGAGTCCATGCTTGTATGATATTGTGTAAAAACTGCATTCAAGAAACTTATTTTGTTGTAACATATTTGTATTGTAAACCATTATGTAATGGTCGTGTGTAAACAGGATATTTTAGATTATCATTATTTGATAATCTACGTAAATCTTTTTAAACCTTTATCTATGAAATAAAGGTTATGGTTTGTTTTAAAAATGAATGCAGTCTTTGAAAAACGTCTCATATAGAGGTCAAAACCTCGCAACGAAATCAATTAATATGGAACGTTTTTAATCAATAAGAACGGGACATTTCATTGAAGACATGTAATCTTGATTTACATGAAGCCGGACGTCTAAGATTAAGTCAATTAAGCGAATTAGAAGAATTGAGACATGAAGCATATGAAAATTCCTTAATCTATAAAGAAAGAACGAAGAAATTGCATGATAAAAGAATCAGAAGTTCAAAAGAATTTAAAGAAGGAGACAGAGTTTTTCTTTTCAATTCATGATTCAAGCTATTTCCTGGAAAATTGAAATCAAGATGGTCTGGACCATTTATAGTCAAAAGTGTTTTCCCATACGGAACAATAGAGTTAATAAATTCAAATGGGATTGAATTTAAAGTTAATGGTCACAGAGTTAAACATTACATACATGGTCCAATGGAAGTTGACAATGAAGTCAATCATAATTTCACCACTCAAGAAAAACGTCAAAATGAAAACATAAATATGTTATCAACAACATATGAAAAATCAAAATTGGAAAATAGGAAGATTCAAATTGGAGTGATGAAGAAGAATTCTTATACAAACCTCCCATTCCAAGAAACGAAGAAAAATGTGAACAAGAAATTCAAAAAGAAGTGAAAGAACCAAGAAAAGAACACCCAAAAAAGGTTAACAAACCAACTCGACTTACTAAAGTAGGAGACCTAGGTGAATTTATCATTTCTTGATTGCTTAATGATGGTGCTATATATAATGGACTCGCAGATTTAGGAGCAAGTGCAAATATTATGCCTCTTTCCTTATACAAAAGATTAGGTATGGGTAAATTAAAACCAACCAAAATAGGTGTTCAATCATTTGACCTAACCATTAAATATCCGGTTGGAATAGCAAATAATTTACTTGTTAACATGGGAAGTTTGACCTTTGTTGCAAACTTCATAGTTATTAATATGGAGGAAAACCTTGATATTCCTCTAATTTTAGGTCGCCCATTTTTAGCAACCACCGAGGCATTCATTGATGTAAGAGAAGGTAGAATGACACTTAGGGATGGTGATAAATCGGTCACCTTTATGAACTGAAAGTCTAGATATCCACCAACCAAAACTGTTAAACCAATAAAAACACATAAGTGTGGGGAAGATGAAAAAACACTTAATGATGATACGATAACAAAGAACCCCGTTGATGATACAAAATTAGATGAACCCGTTTTTAACAGTTCAACGAAGAAACTTTATAAACGGATTCACGATGCTAGGATTAAGGGAAACTTTAAGTTATGTAATCGATTAGTATCCAATTTATCGCCAAAAGAAAAGGCAATGTTAGTTGAATTTGTGAAAGTTACAGAGGAAATCAACAATTGGCTTGAAGTAAAAATCAGAAATATACAAGTTGTTGATGATCCAATTGAAAATAACGTTAATCACAATTTCAACACCACATCTAACTAAGTGTGGGGAGTTCGAATCTTTTTAGGGTAATATATATTTCTGTTAGAATTAGATTTTTTGTTTTCATGTAGTTCTCGAGAATGGAATCCGTATGGTCTTTCCCTAGTAGACCCTAAAGAACTAGTCTTCTCCCCCCATTCTGAATTTTTATTTTTTTAGGTTTTACGAGATGAAAAATTCCTTTGATCTGAACCATGGTCTAATGCTACATGCTATGATTACTAAACGTAATAATGACACACTTCCGAGTGAACTGGTATCATTCATAAGAGAAAAAAATGGACGGAGTAAAAAAAGAACTCCGAAAAGATCATCATAAGATACATTTTGGTAAAGAAAAATCAAAATCCGTAACAAAAAGAAGAGCACGACACCTTGAAAGATGTTACAAATGCGGAAAATGGTCACACGAAGGTAAATGTTCAAATAATCAAACATATTCAAATACCGAATTTGTTACTCTATGCAGAGAAGGACCGTTCATATGTTTAGAAGAAAATATATTAAAAATTCGAGGTTATGCTTACGTAGCTATGGAAAATCAAATCACATGACTCTCCTATGAGTCGGCTAAAGTAGGTCTCTGAGAATTCTTTCTCATAGGTAAGTATGTACAGTTTTTATTTTATTTTTTTATTGCTTTTAACCTTTTGATAATAAACGCTAAATCGTTCGCTATAAAGTATTAAATTGGTATTCAATAAAATTAGGTATGCGTAACCGAAATTATTGATATCATACAAAAATTTATTACATCACTGCGAAATTTACCGTTTATTCTTAAGGTATAAATATCTTTAATCAATCAACCCAAAATATTTCAAAAATTCGTCAGGAGTAAAGCAAGGTCGTTGAACTGAAATTACTTTACCGAAAAGAGGGACGTATATTTTTGATAATATTTGATTGATTAAAGTGGGATAAAAGACCAAAAAGATTTTTAATTTTTAATTTTTACCATGTTTTTAAAATTAATATAGAAATATTACATTAATATTATAAACTTTTTAAAATCAATATATTTAAGTTTGTAAATATTTGAAAAATTAATATTTTTAATATAAGTTTGTATGTTTAAAAACAAAATTTTTAATATAAAGTTTGTATGTATAAAAATATTAATAATATGAATTTTTAATTTTATGAATTTTAAATTTAAGTTTAGTGTGAATTTAAAAACAAAAATTTACTTTATTTCACTAAGTTAAAAATTTGATTTTTAAAATTCGTCGTGAGTTGAAAACTAGGTCGTTGAACCGAAATTGCTCTACCCAAGAGAGGGACAAGAACTTTTATTATTATTATTTTTAATATTATTGAATTAAAGTATGCCAAAAACATTTAAAAAAAACCCAAAAATCTTTACTTTTAAAACTGCGCTTAAAAAAGACAAATTTTAAAATTTTAGACAAAATTTTAATTTTTAATTAATTATATGTTTTAAAAAGTGTAAGGTTTTTAGAGAAAAAAAAATACAGGGACCCATGCGATTGCATGGGGTTTACCCTCATTTACCATGCGATCGCATTAACTCAAAAAACTGGTCAAGAACAAAAAGGCAGTCGAGTTCTGCTCTTCCCACTCCAACACACACATACACACGAACACTCTCCAAAATCCTCTCAATTTTCATCAAATTTTTACCAAAATCAACCAAATTTCTCGCTATAATCTGCTCTAAACATGTATTTGATAAGAAGTTTATCAAGAAGGGTAACAATTTCACCCCTAAACCTCTTTAAATTTAATTTTTAGTGTTCTTGAGCTATAATTTACCTAATTTGATTTTGTTAATTTCTAGTGTAATTAGAGTTAAATTGTTAGTATATTATGCATGTATAACCTAGATTGATGCTATTTAACATGATTTGAAGCCAAAAACTTCAAAATTTTTAGAAATCTAGGGTTTGTGTTCTTGAGCAATTTGGGGCTTTTTGATATAAACAGGTTATGGCCGATTTTTGTCATGAATTATTGCTAAATTAAGTAGTGTAACATGTTTAGGTAGCTAAATGATCCAAACTTTGATCCTAAACATGATTTTTGATAATTAAAGTAGACTTTTTAGGTATAAAATTCATGAACTTGATTAAATTGGTGTAAATGCCATTTGAAACTTGTTTAATTGCTAGTAATGGTTGTTTTAACATGTTATTTGAGTTGAATGCTTATGAACTTTGTAAATATTTTCATATATGCTTATTTGAAAAAGTGTAGAATTGTAAAAATTGTGAAAATGCGTATAAGTTTAATTTTGATTTAACATGTTATTGTAATTGTGTTAATTTTTTTATTTTGCTAACACTAATGCATATTTAGATGCACAAATTTTGTGTTTAATGTGTTTTTCAGAGATTTACTAATACTGATGGTGCATCATCATCATCTAGACAACCTGCTCCAGAACCTGAACCGGAAATGCAAAATGAACCGGAGCAACAACAGGAACAACAACAACAACATGATCAACACATACCTTATTATGATCCGCATCAAGAATATGTTGATGCTTACGTAGTTTTTCCGATGCATCCGATAATAGCTCACCCAACGATTCATGAAGAACAGTTGCATCCTAATCTAAGATTTTGTAAGACTCTAATATTTATTGTACGGAAGTGTAATTATGCTACGTTGAATGCAGGAAGTATTGTGGAATTAAACGAAGGTCAGAATCTGCCCAGACTGTTGTGCGCGCCGCACACAGTTATGGGTGCGCGCCGCGCACCTTGCCAGCAACAGATTTCAGCCTTTTTCTATTTTGAGTTTAATGAAGGGCAATTTGGTCATTTCACTTGAGGTCGGATCTGTGGGCTTTATCAGTTGGTTTGGATCCAACTTTGGATCATTTTCACATCCATTCATCACTCTCATCTTCAAACCCTAGAGAGAGAAGAGTTTTAGAGAGAGGAAGCTTCATTTGGAGAAGAAAGAGTTGGATTCTCACCAAAGCTCGGGTTTTTAAAGTTGTTCACCTCGTTCCTAGCTACGTTTTGGTTGTTGTGGTAAGTTTTAACTCCGAATTTCATTGTTTGATTTGATATTCAAAGTTAGGGTTTGAACTTGATTTGTAGAGAAACCCATATAAAACTCTTGAAGTGAGTTTGTTGATGCTAGTAATCGGGTTTATTGTTATTGTTGGTGAATTTTGGGTTGGCGAACAAATTGGTCTTGTTTATGACTTGTATTTGGGTTTAATCACTAGGTTTAGTGATTATGGAAGTATTGGAACTCTTTTGGTGTGTTTGAAAGACTAATTTTGGAATTGAGTCAAAATTAGGGTTTTTGGGTGATTTTGAGATTGTTAAGTGTTAAACACTTAAGTTTGGGTTCTTTTGGCTTACTAGGACCATTTTCACTTGTGATTAGTGATTAGTGGTTAGTTTGGACGCGTTTGTTGTTTGTAAGTGCAATTGGTCGAATTTGCACTAAGTGTCGAATTGAGTTGGTTTGTAAATCCACTCTAAGTATGTTATTGTATTTGTGATAATGGATTAGGTACTTTCCATTGACGTGTTACGGAATTACTCGGTTGCATTCATCAAGGTGAAAAGGTGAGTGTTAATATCATATGTACATATGTATGTGTATGATGGGTGCGGGTTGGGTGAAGCGGTTCTCGGTTATAGAGATCACTTCACATATAGGTTCATGATGGCTCGGTTTGCACGATCCTCTTATTGTTAAGTTGTAAATTTCGGTTAGAGTGGATTCATGGTGACTTGGTTTAGACGGTCATCTTATTGTTAAGGTTAAGTGTTTAGCCTTGGGTTGTAGGTTCGGGGATATTATATTATCTTATGTTTTGATATTGATGTGTTGTAGCTAGCCCTTCGGGTGTAGCTTGGTAGTGTTGTTCATAACGTTGTGAGTGAACTTACATTGATGTTGTAGCTAGTGGTATCGCAATTCTACGGTAAGCTTAGTTTTGCTTGCTATATGCTCGGATGATCCGGTATGTGTTATTTGATATTGTGTGGCGTGTCCATTTTATGCATATATATGTATGTAGTATATTCTCACTCACTAAGCGTTAGCATACCCTCTCGTTGTTTACTTTTTTTATAGATTTGCTTGGATGCGGTGGCTCGGGTAAGCGTGGGAACTAGTGGCTCGCGTAGTTGCTTTAGAAGATCTTGCTTTTGGATTGGATAGGATTAGGTAGCGTATCCCCAATCACCATTCTCGGTTTTATTTTGTATTAGAAGTCGTGTGGTTGAAAACTTGTATTTTGTACGAAAGTCGTAGAACGGCAATGTGGGCCCGGTCTAGTAAAACTCATTTTATTATTGAAACGTGATAGTTTTAACTATTATAATATGTTGTGAAAAGCCTTTGGTCTAAATGTGTCAGGAAGTCGAAGATCTTTTCGCGTAAAACGGAAAAAGTGGACAGAAGCTGCCAGGCACCAGTGCGCGCCGCGCACTTGGTGTGGTGCGCTCGGCGTACCCTTCTGCCCAGTTTTAATTTTTTTTTTATGTTGCGATTTTGGTTGGTTAACGGGTTGGGATGTTACAGATTTGATCGAAGCTGGAAAGATTACCCAACATATCAAAGTAACAAATTCAAACTGGTACCGAAAAATGTAGATGTACCAAGGGTAATCGATTGGGAGCCTTTGGAAAGAGTCCAACTTGTTAACTCAGTTAGACAGCATTTGATCCAAAGGTATGGCAGCTCTTCTTTTCCCGATTGGGAACGTTTATTCACCATTCGTAGACCTGTATATAAGGAATGGTGTGTTGAGCTTATGAGTACTATAGCGTTAAATGCGAATGTAGATAGGTTAGATGATAGAAGTTTTCTTAGATTTATACTTGGCCGTAGGATGTACAGGATGTCCATGCTGGACATGGCCAGGGCTTTACAGATATATACGTCCACTGAATTACTACTACCCGATTGTATGAATTTGATTTATCATGGTGAAAGGTTAGATAGGAATTTTGATGCTAACGCCGTCTGGAGGCGTATGTCAGATTTTAATGTTTTTGGACGGGCAGGAACACATACCTACTTACATATTCATAGAGCCGAGCTTCGTATAATTCATAGATTTCTGGCTAACTCGATTACACAGAGAGGTCACAACAAGGAGAAAATGACCTTACATGATTTATTTTACCTAAAGTGTATTCGAGACCCAAGAGGCTTTGTTAATATCCCTTACTGTGTTGGTTTTTATTTGTCTAAGATGGTGGAAGGAATACAGGAAGGGGGAATAATAGGAGGAGGTATTTTTGTTACTCTCATTGGAGAGTATTTAGGTGTAGATAGAGATCAAGGAGGTCCACTTTTGGTATGTAGGGAACAGGTTGAGCCTATAGGATTGAGGGTCTATCAGGGTGCTAAGGTATTGAAGAGTAGACGCAATCAGGCAATACCATATGTTGGTAATCATCCTCAGGTAGAGAGAGATTCAGATGAGAAAATGGAGGAAGTAGATGACATTAGGGATGTCATTAGGGAGGCTATGACTGACATCTACCAGCGTGTAGATGAGGTAGAAATGACAAACGAGGAGAGACATAGACGGTACGAGCAGTGGCAAGCCCGGAATGAGTACGAGCATTCTAGGCAACGACAACATGATAGATGGGACTATCATCAGCGTCAGATCATGAGCCGGCTATCACCTCAGGATCACTACGTACCGACCCGACCCGCTTACTATCCTCCACACCAGCCCGAGATGAGACCACCATATACTCTCTACGACCCTAACCAGGCCTACCAGTACACCTATCACCAACCATGGAACCCGACCGACGGCATGAACTGGAACCCCTATCCAGATTGATATAGTTCCGTTGGTGATTTTTATGATTTTTATCTTTTTTATTATTTTTATTTATTTATATATGTTTAAGCATACAAATATTGATACTTTTATTGTAATGTTTAATATTTTTATTATGTTGTACTAATATTTCATATTTGATTTGAAAGTGAGATTTTAAGTCCCATTTCAAATTACCATGCATGTTTATATTTGTATGTATGTATATTGTCAATTGTACACAACAGGGTAAAACAACGCATTTTCAAAGACTGGCATTAAGTTCAGCAAAAGCTACTAATTTTGACGACAAAACGAAAACAAATGTGATGTAACAACAAGACGGAATGAACAAATGATGTGCACCATTTATCATTCAACAAACAAACGCCAATATGTTTGGAAACTTTGGTAAAATTTAATCATTTTTCTATGCTAATCACCCTCAATAATTTAAATTGTTACTGTTTTCTTGCAAATGAGGGCATTGCAAGATCTTAAGTGTGGGAAGGGGTTAAATTCTTTCAGATTTTTAAAAATTTTAACGTATACACTTGGTTACCATTAAAAATACTAGTAACGAGTAGTTGTATTAGAATCTAGTGCTCTCTGATAATAAAGAACAGCCCTAGTCTTATATACTTACTACCCAATTCTAGTAAAATTTTTCAAAATTTTCAAATAAATGAATTCAAAATCATGTTTATACATATTTATGAACGATAAAACTAGGTGTTAACACCGAAATTATTGTTACCTCGGAAAGGACATAAATTGAGAAACAACCCAAAATGTTAGAATTCATTTAAAATGGAATAAAGGACAATAAAAAGGCAAATAAAGGAAAATAAAAGCCAAGTGTGGAAAAATTTACCAAGTTATTTAAAACATATATCACATATTTTTGTACAAATAATTGAAGATACTTTTGTTTTGGACAAAATTAACCGTTTTACCCGGTAAATTGTAAGATATTTGAAAGAAAGATGGATCTACACGATGAATCAATTCCATCATTAAAAGGAAGTAAAGTCTTCCGAAAAAGAAACGCGCTTCTTAATTTAGGTCAGGAAGTTGTCGTCCAGACCAGTTGTAGAGTCTACGAAAAACCTTGAAAAGTTTTCTCCAAAATCAGCTGGAAATCCACGGACCTCAGCATCAAACAGGGTCGCCAAGTAGTCAGACTTATCCTAACCATGAGAGGATCTATCTCGTAAAATGGGGAGGGCGCCGTGCAAATTAGCTTGATAAGACTAATGAATCAGATCCCCAGAAAGGATAATCTCCTTAAAGATCAAAAATCAGCTTTTAAGACTGATATTACTCAATCCTAGAGATTGACTTTTAAAGATTGAGAATTACAAACTCATGAAATTCAATGATATCTAAACTCGAGCTTGAACAAGAAAATATTTTGATCAAAATTACAAACCGATTTGTTTCCTGAAAACCCATTTTTATTGCGTTCATTACCATTGAACGTAAAATCCTAGGAATTCACCTGGAATTCATTAGGTCACCTGAACCAAATCGGGTGTCAACCGTAAGAACGGTGGTTGCATAGCATGGTCAAACACAGGACCTTTTGCCAGACCGAAAAATTATAGGGTGAGCTTTACTATTGCTCCTACAAAGGATAGTAATTGCATCCGACATGATATAGACCATAATTAAAAGCATGTCAGGGGATATTGCCTTAACAGTTGCTTGTTCAACGCTTTCCTTTACAACCGGACGGTAGTTTACCGAAAGGTAATATACGGAGCAAATAAACTGGACGTGTTGCTTTCCCAATACAAGGTTAGCAAGTGGGTGACACAAAACCGCAAGTTTTGAGCTAAAATTTTCAAATCTGAAACCCACCAAACCCACAAAAACATTTTGCAAACACCGGTGAAGGGTTATTCCAGAAAACTTATCTAGGGTAAAAGGTAGATGGAATTTTCAAAAAGATCAAATATTTTCATAAAGATCCAATTTCCTAAAGGATCTAATTTTTCATAGTCATGTGGGACTGTAAACCACATCGTTACTACCATTGTTCATACCGTCATATAGAAATCACTGATGTACAAAGTGTGAAGAATAAAGAAGTGATTCTAGTATTTTTATTTCAAAACAATATTGCTTGAGGACAAGCAACGCTCAAGTGTGGGAATATTTGATAATGCTAAAAATGAACATATATTTCATAGCATTATTCCTCAAGAAAGATAAGCTTTTAGTTGCAATTGTTCTATTTACAATTGATATTCGTTTAAATAATAAAAGGTGAAGACAAAAGATAGATTCGACGAATTGAAGACGCAAACGACCAAAAAGCTAAAAAGTACAAAGTACAATCAAAGTGGTTCAAATTATTGGTGAGAAACATCTCAAAATTACAAGAGTACAAGCCGCAAAACGCAAAATACAAGATATTAAATAGTACGAAAGGACGTTCGAAAATCCGGAACCGGGACCAGAGTCAACTCTCAACGCTCGACGCAACGGACTAAAAATTACAAGTCAACTATGCACATGAATATAATATAATATATAATTAATTCTTAAAATTATTTATATATTATATTATTATTTAAAAACCGTCGGCAAGAAGCAAAGAACAATATGTGAACTCTCCCAGCTAGCCATGCGATCGCATGGCCAGGAAGAAGGAAAACCATGCGATCGCATGGCCCCAATTATCAGGCCACATCTATAAATTTTGCGTGTTTTGGCTCAAATTAACACATCTTTTTCTTTATCTATCTCTCACTCGTATATATATATATATATATATATATATATATATATATATATATATATATATATATATATATTAATTTTAATTTTAATTCTAATAATAAGGGTATGTTAGCGAATGTTGTAAGGGTGTAAGTCGAAATTCTGTCCGTGTAACGCTACGCTATTTTTAATCATTGTAAGTTATGTTCAACCTTTTTAAATTAATGTCTCATAGCTAAGTTATTATTATGCTTATTTAAGCCGAAGTAATCGTGATGTTGGGCTAAATATTAAAATTGGGTAATTGGGCTTTGGACCATAATTGGGGTTTGGATAAAAGAACAACACTTGTGGAAATTAGACTATGGGCTATTAATGGGTTTTATATTAACTTAACGATACCTCGTTAATTTCATATATAGACTTATAATTTGACATATTTATATATAACCACATACGCTTGACTGGGTACGGTGGGCGGGATATCTATAAATACCAATAATTGTTCATTTTACCGGACACGGGATTGGATTAATAGTTAATGGACTAGTTAAAACAGGGGTGGATTACATTCAAGGGTAATTGGTGTAATTGTTAACAAAGTAGTAAAACCTTGGACTACACGCAGTCGATAACCTGGTGTATTCATTAAACAAAGTATTAAGACCTTGTTACAATTCGAATCCCTAATTAGTTGGAATATTTGACTTCGGGAATAAGAATAATTTGACGAAGACTTTCGCATTTTATGATTATGACTGATGGACTATTATGGACAAATCCATATGGACATATTGAATAATCCAGGACAAAGGACAATTAACCCATGGTAATAAACTAAAATCAACACGTCAAACATCATGATTACGGAAGTTTAAATAAGCATAATTCCTTTATTTCATATTTAATTGCACTTTTAATTATCGCACTTTTATTTACTGTCATTTTATTTAATTGCACTTTTAATTATCGTACTTTTTAATTATCGCAATTTTATTTATCGCACTTTTATTTATCACAATTTCATTATCGTTATTTACTTTACGCTTTAAATTAAATCTTTTATATATTTAATATTTTACATTAGGTTTTAACTGCGACTAAAGTTTTAAAATAGACAAACCGGTCATTAAACGGTAAAAAACCCCTTTTATAATAATAATACTACTTATATTTATATATATATTTATTTACAAATATAGTTTTAAAAATATAGCGTTAAACTTGACGAGTTCCCTGTGGACGAACCGGACTTACTAAAAACTACACTACTGTACGATTAGGTACACTGCCTATAAGTGTTGTAGCAAAGTTTAGGTATATCCATTCTATAAATAAATAAATATCTTGTGTAAAATTGTATCGTATTTAATAGTATTTTAGTAGTAAATATATAACTATTTTGTATACACCTCTACGCACATCAGTCGATATGATATGTCAATTCATTGTATACGTGTCTATGGTCTATCAAGGTTACATAATATGTTAGAGTACATGTATAATACAATATAAGTTAGTTAAGTTATGGTTAGAATAGATTTGTTACAGATTTCACGTAGCTACAACAAGCAAAAATATCCAATTTTGTTTTACCCATAACTTCTTCGTTTTAAATCCGTTTTGAGTAATTCAAGTTGCTATGGTTTCATAATGAACTGAAATTCATGAAACTAAACAGAAAAATTATAAGTTTATAGTCAGAGATACAGGTTACAAGTCATTTTTGTAAGAGGTAGTCATTTCAGTCGAAAGAACGACGTCTTGATGACCATTTTGAAAAACATACTTCCACTTTGAGTTTAACCATGATTTTTGGATATAGTTTCATGTTCATAAGAAAATCATTTTTTCCCATAAGGACAATTTTTAAATCAAAGTTTATCATAGTTTCTAATTATCTAACCCAAAATAGCCCCCGGTTTTACTACGACGGCGTATGTCCGGTTTTACGGTGTTCTTCGTGTTTTCAGATTTTAAATCATTAAGTTAGCATATCATATAGATATATAACATGTGTTTAGTTGATTTTAAAAGTCAAGTTAGAAGGATTAACGTTATTTGCGAACAAGTTTAGAATTAACTAAACTATGTCTTAGTTATTACAAGTTTAAATCTTCGAATAAGATAGTTATATATATATGAATCGAATGATGTTATGAACATCATTACTACCTCAAGTTTAGTAGGTAAACCTACTGGAAGTGACAAGAAATGATTTAGCTTCAAAGGATTTTGGATGGCTTGAAAGTTCTTGAAGTAGAATCATGACACGAAAACAAATTCAAGTAAGATTCCTACTCGAATTAAGATTGTTATAGTTATAGAAATTGAATCAAAGTTGGAATATGAGTATTACCTTGAATTAGAATGATAACCTACTGTAAATAACAGAGGTTTCTTGATCTTATATGATTACTTAGAATGGATTAGAAAGCTTGAAAGTAGACTTGCAAACTTGAAAGTGTTCTTGAAGTTTACTTGAGTAGTTGTTTTGAAAGTTGATCTAGGTTAGGATTTATGAACTAAATTGAGCTAGATTTTGTTGAAGATGATGAAGAACACTTAGAACACCAAGAGAGAACTTGAGAGAGATAAGTTTGATGCATGAAAGTTGAAAAATGAAAGTGTTATGGTTGGTGAAGAAAAATGTGATCCTACCCTTGAATATAAGGTTCCATTAGTTTGTATTTTTGTTAGATATTTCATGCTAGTTGCCAAATGATGGTTCCCACATGTTTAGGTGACTCATTAAGGCTGCTAAGAGCTGATCATTAAAGTGTATATACCAATAGTATATACATTTAGAAGTTGTGTATTGTACGAGTACGAATACGGATTGAATACGAGTAAATAGTGTACTGTAGCAAATAGTATTTTACGGTAGCAAATAGTGTTTTACTGTAGCAAATAGTATTTTAGTTGTACATCTTTGATTTAATTGTATTTCTTCTTATATATATATAAAATAAAAACTTACATCGTAAAAAAAATAAAACGATTATATAATTATCACAAGTTATGACGTTCGTGAATCATCAGGCAAACGGGGTGGTCAATTGTCTACATAAACTCATTTCAATTAATCAAGTCTTAACAAGTTTGATTGCTTAACATATTGGAAACATTTAATCATGCAAATATAGTTTTCATTTAATATATAATCATGGAAAATTTAGGGTCACTACAGTACCTACCCGTTAAATAAATTTCGTCCCGAAATTTTAAGCAGTTGAAGGTGTTGACGCATCTTCTAGAAATAGGTGCGGGTATTTCAGCTTCATCTGATCTTCACGCTCCCAGGTGAACTCGGGTCCTCTACGAGCATTCCATCGAACCTTAACAATTGGTATCTTGTTTTGCTTAAGTCTTTTAACCTCACGATCCATTATTTCAACGGGTTCTTCAATGAATTGTAGTTTTTCGTTAATTGTAATCTCAGCTAATGGAATGGTGAGATCTTCTTTAGCAAATCATTTCTTCAAATTCGAGACGTGGAAAGTATTATGTACGGCGGCGAGTTGTTGAGGTAACTCAAGTCGGTAAGCTACTGGTCCGACACGATCAATAATCTTGAATGACCCAATGTACCTTGGATTTAGTTTCCCCTGTTTACCAAATCGAACAACGCCTTTCCAAGGTGAAACCTTAAGCATGACCATCTCTCCAATTTCAATTTCTACATCTTTTCTTTTAATGTCTGCGTAGCTCTTTTGTCGACTTTGGGCAGTTTTCAACCGTTGTTGAATTTGAATGATTTTCTCGATAGTTTCTTGGATTATCTCTGGACCCGTAATTTGTCTATCCCCCACCTCGCTCCAACAAATTGGAGACCTACACTTTCTAACATAAAGTACCTCAAACGGTGCCATCTCAATACTCGAGTGGTAACTGTTGTTGTAGGAAAATTCTGCTAACGGTAGGTGTCGATCCCAACTGTTTCCAAAATCAATAACACATGCTCGTAGCATGTCTTCAAGTGTCTGTATTGTCCTTTCACTCTACCCATCAGTTTGTGGATGATAGGCAGTACTCATGTCTAGACAAGTCCCCAATGCTTGTTGTAACGTCTGCCAAAACCTTGAAACAAATCTGCCATCCCTATCAGAGATAAAAGAGACTGGAATTCCGTGTCTGGAGATGACTTCCTTCAAGTATAGTCATGCTAACTTTTCCATTTTATCATCTTCTCGCATTGGTAGAAAGTGTGCTGACTTGGTAAGACGATCAACTATTACCCAGATTGTATTATAACCACTTGCAGTCCTTGGCAATTTAGTAATGAAATCTATGGTAATGTTTTCCCATTTCCATTCCAGGATTTCAGGTTGTTGAAGTAGACCTGATGGTTTCTGATGTTCAGCTTTGACCTTAGAACACGTCAAACATTCTCCTACGTATTTAGCAATATCGGCTTTCATACCCGACCACCAAAAGTGTTTCTTGATATCTTTGTACATCTTCCCCGCTCCGGGATGTATCGAATATCTAGTTTTATGTGCTTCCTTAGGTACTATTTCTCTCACATCTCTAAATTTTGGTACCCAAATTCTTTCATCCCTATACCGGGTCCCGTCTTCCCGAATATTAAGATGTTTTTCCGATCCTTTGTGTATTTCATTCTTCAAATTTCCCTCTTTAGAACTCCCTGTTGCGCCTCCTTTATTTGAGTAGTAAGGTTAGTACGAATAATTATATTCATAGCTTTTACCCACATAGGTTCTATGTCTTTTCTACTCAAAGCGTTGGCTACCACATTCGCCTTTCTCGGGTGGTAACGAATCTCAAAATCGTAATCATTTAACAATTCAATCCACCTACGCTGCCTCATGTTCAGTTGTTTCTGATTAAATATATGTTGGAGACTTTTGTGGTCGGTATATATAATACTTTTGACCCCATATAAGTAGTGCCTCCAAGTCTTTAATGCAAAAACAACAGCGCCCAATTCCAAATCGTGAGTCGTATAATTTTGCTCATGAATCTTCAATTGTCTGGACGCATAAGCAATTACCTTCGTTCGTTGCATTAATACGCAACTGAGACCTTGCTTTGAGGTGTCACAATATATCACAAAATCATCATTCCCTTCAGGCAATGACAATATAGGTGCCGTAGTTAACTTTTTCTTCAACAATTGAAACGCTTTCTCCTGTTCATCTTTCCATTAAAATTTCTTCCCTTTATGCGTTAATGAAGTCAAGGGTTTTGCTATTTTGGAAAAATCTTGGATGAACCTTCTGTAGTAACCAGCCAGTCCTAAAAAATTGGCGTATATGCTTCGGAGTTTTCAGGGTTTCCCACTTTTCAACGGTTTCAATCTTTGCCGGATCCACCTGAATACCCTCTTTGTTTACTATGTGACCGAGGAATTGAACTTCTTCCAACCAAAATGCACACTTTGAAAACTTAGCGTACAGTTTTTCTTTCCTCAGCAACTCTAGCACTTTTCTCAAATGTTCTTCGTGCTCTTGATCATTCTTTGAGTAAATGCGTATGTCATCGATGAAAACAATGACAAACTTGTCAAGGTATGGTCCACACACTCGAATCATGAAGTCCATGAACATAGCTGGTGCGTTAGTCAAACCAAACGGCATAACCATAAACTCATAATGACTGTAATGCGTCCTGAAAGCAGTCTTTGGAATATCATCCTCCTTCACCCGCATTTGATGATACTCGGAACGTAAATCGATCTTCGAATAAACCGACGAGCCTTGTAGTCGATCAAATAAGTCGTCGATTCTCGGTAGTGGGTAACGGTTCTTGATGGTAAGTTTGTTCAACTCTCGGTAGTCGATACACAACCTGAATGTACAATCCTTCTTTTTGACAAACAAAACAGGAGCTCCCCATGGTGATGTACTTGGTCGTATGAAACCATGCTCTAAAAGTTCTTGTAATTGACTCTGGAGTTCCTTCATTTCACTGGACGCGAGTCTGTATGGAGCACAAGCTATTGGTACAGCACCTGGTACGAGATCTATTTGAAATTCAACGGATCGGTGTGGAGGTAGTCCCGGTAATTCTTTTGGAAATACATCGGGAAATTCTTTTGCGATGGGAACATCATTGATGTTCTTTTCTTCAGGTTTGACTTCATCGATATGTGCTAGAACGGCATAGCAACCTTTTCTTATTAGCTTTTGCGCCTTCAAATTACTAATAAGATTTAGCTTCGCGTTGCTCTTTTCTCCATACACCATTAAGGGTTTTCCTTTTTCGCGCATGATGGGAATCGCATTTTTGTAACAAACGATCTCTGCTTTCACCTCTTTCAACCAGTCCATGCCAATTATCACATCAAAACTCCCTAACTCTACTGGTATCAAATTAATCTTAAACATTTCGCTAACCAGTTTAATTTCTCGATTCCGACATATATTATCTGCTGAAATTAATTTACCGTTTGCTAATTTGAGTAAAAATTTACTATCCAAAGGCGTCAATGGACAACTTAATTTAGCACAAAAATCTCTACTCATATAGCTTCTATCCGCACCCGAATCAAATAAAATATAAGCAGATTTATTGTCAATGAGAAACGTACCTGTAACAAGCTCTGGGTCTTCCTGCGCTTCTACCGTATTAATATTGAAAACTCTTCCACGACCTTGTCAATTATTTTTCCCTGGGTTCGGGCAATTACTCCTAATCTGGCCCAGTTTTCCACATCCATAACAAACAAAGGTGGCATTACTTGTTTCGACATTATCTGTTCTTTTATTTCTGTTATTCATTGGGCCGTAGACCTCACACTTTCTCGCACCATGGCCAGTTCTTTTACACTTGGTGCAAAATGTCTTACAGAACTCATTGTGGTGATACTCTTCACACCTTTGTCATGGCTGTTTCTGATTATTGTTGTTGTTGCGGTTGTTATTATTGTTGGGACGATTGTTGTAGTTGTTGTTGTTGGGATAGCGATTGTTGTTGTTGCGATTGATGTTGCGAAAAATGGTGTGATTGAAATTGTGATTGTTGTGTTGATCATTGAAGCGATAGTTACTGTTATTGTTTTGGTGACCCTTGTCATTATTTTCTTCCTACTTTCTCTTGACTTGTTCCATTTTGGCCTCCTCGGCCGCCTGCTCTTTAATCCTTCCCTCGATCTGGTGTATAAGTTTGTGAGCCATTCGGCTTGCCTTTTGATTTGAGGTGGGTGCGGTCGCACTCATATTCTCCTGAATTCTCTCTGGTAACCCCTTTACAAATGCATCAATCTGCTCTTCTTCATCTTCGAACACTCTTGGACACAATAAACACAAGTTGGTGAATCGCCTTTCGTAAGTGGTAATATCGAATTATTGTGTTCGTAATTCCCTAAGCTCTGTCTTGAGCTTATTGACTTCGTTTCTGGGACGGTACTGCTCATTCATCAAGTGTTTGAATGCTGACCACGGTAGTGCGTAAGCAGCATCTTGTCCCACTTGTTCGAGATTGGTGTTCCGCGATGTTAACGCGGTACCTGTGAAGGTATACGTGGCGTACTTTACCTTGTCTTCTTCAGTACATTTTCTTATAGCAAACACAGATTCGACCTTCTCGGTCCATCATTTTAGTCCGACTGGTCCTTCAGTTCCATCGAATTCCAGAGGTTTACAGGCAGTGAAAGCCTTGTAGGAGCATCCTACACGGTTTCCTGTGGAGTTAACTCCACTGCTAGACCCTGAGTTATTGTTGTTATTTTGCATTGCAGCCTGTACTGAGGCTATGTTTGCTACAAGGAAAGCACGGAAGTCTTCCTCGCTCATGTTCAAGTTCTGACGAGTCGTTGGTGCTATTTCCTTCCAAAATAGCCAAAATAATTGAGTTAATCACATAGAATTTTTAAGAGTAGTCAATAGTATTTCGTAGTATAATATGAACTTATTTATAAAAGCTTTTTCTTCATATTAGCGTTTTATAAATTTTTTTTCATTCGGGTAGTACCTACCCGTTAAGTTCATACTTAGTAGCTAACATACAATTCAACTACTACAATTCTATATGAAAAACTGATTACATTAATATTTTGCATTCAAACTTTTATACAATATTTTATAAACTTACAATACTGCTATTTTACATATAGCATGAAATATAGTACACAATAACTTTGATACAAGGCAGTTGTGAAGACAATTCTAGTTAATACGCAAGTCGTTCAGCGAAGGCAATAAAGACACGTAATTCATAATTCCAGAAACAAGTCATGCATTCGGGTTTTACTAGTATTTTTTCCCATCCTTGGTCTTGTGGAAAATAACCGTTGTGACCGTTGGCTAGGCAGCATGTTGTAACGTTTTCAAAAGGACGAGGGTTACGTAATGCCCAACAACCCCGTAATAATCTAAAAATCTTATTTCTCACCCCCAACTACTGAATCCGTCACTTGTGGGAATGTTTTATTTAGTAGTTGCAATCCTATGTTCTTTTTCTCGATTTGGTGAGAAGCGAACATTATTAACCCGTAGACATAACATGCTTCTTTATGTTGCATGTTTGAAGCTCTTTTTAAAGAATGAAGTCCTATGTTGGGATAGGTAGAGTCAAAATAGGCTCTCAACCCGTAGTGTAAAATTACATCTGGGTTCCCCGCATTCAATGCTTTAAAAAAACACGGCGTAACTTATGGTCTCCCCAATGTGATATACCCCATCTATTAAAGGAAAGCCTTTTATAAACTAAGGCATGCCTGGAATGTCTTTCAAATGTTTGACAAACTAATTTTGCCATAAATAATTGTGCCGATGAACTCTGACCGACTCTAGACAAGATTTCATCAATCATGTCCCCGGGTAGATCTTCTAAAATATTTGGTTGTCTATCCTTAAAGTCCATTGTGTGTTTTTATACTGTAAAATAGACGAGAATTAGATTCGTAAAAGATAATTAACAAACAATACAAGCAATTTTTACATATAACATGAAAATACAAGAACACTAAAATACATATATTACACAACATGATTACAACTCTTTATTCCGACTCACTTGTTTCTTCCTCTTCGGACTTGGTTCGTTTCGCTAATTTCCTAGGGATATATGGTGCTCCCCTAATACTAGCCGTTCTTTTCTCATATGGTCTAGAAAAACCTGGTGGCTTAGATGTTCCCGGGTTATAGTGAAAGTTTAAGAAATACGGGTGTTTACGGTACACCCCATCAGGGTACTTCATGTTAACATAAAGTTCATCGGTTTTGGGCTCGGGTTTTTCTATTTTGATGCCTTTTCCCTTATTGTTTTTTTTTTGCTTTTTCAAATTGGGTCGAGGTAATTTCTATAACATCATCGGAATCCTCATCGGGATCCGATTCATCAGAAAACTGGTAATTTTCCCAATATTTTGCTTCCTTGGCGGAAACACCATTGACCATTTTTATCTTTGGTCCATTGGTTGAGGATTTTCTTTTATTTATCTGTTTTTCTGTGGTTCCTAATATTTCTCCCTCCGGAGTCTCTTCTTCCGGTTCCTCTTCTTCCGGTTCCTCCTCTTCCGGTTCCTCTTCTTTCGGTTCCTCCTCTTCCGGTTCCTCTTCGGGAATTTGTGAATCTTCCAAATATATATTCGACTCTTCATTATTATTAGGTGAGTCGATGGGATTTGTACTAGAGGTAGACATCTATCACACAATATCAAACACGTTAAGAGATTAATATATCACATAATATTTACATATTAACAATATATAGTTTCCAACAAAAAATGTTAAGTAATCGTTTTTCAAGTAAACATGGTCGAAGTCTAGACTCACTAATGCATCCTAACGAACTCGATAAGACACACTAATGCAAATTTTTGGTTCTCTAAGACCAACGCTCAGATACCATGTCCCATTCATATCGATTATAAACGTTACATATTAATTGGTTTCGTTGCGAGGTTTTGACCTCTATATGAGACGTTTTTCAAAGACTGCATTCGATTTTTAAAACAACCATAACCTTTACTTTATCGATAAAGGTTTAAAAGACTATGGAATCTTGTGGTCTATTAAAATTATGGAAATGATTGGTTACGATAAACTAATGAACTCACGAACCCGTTGGTTGACACTTTAAAGCATGTTTATTCTCAGGTATTAAGGAAATCTTCCGCTGTGAATTTGCTCATTTTAAAGATATTACTTGGAGTCATTCATGGCATATTTCAAAAGACATTGCATTCAAGTCATTGAGTTCAATAAAGATTTTGATTAAGTAAATGGCAGATTAGATCATTTATAGTTGGATATTTTGAAATGGTATGCATGCCTGTCAACTTTTGATGTAATGAAAGTTTGTCTTTTAAAACGAATGAAATGTTTGTAAAATGTATCATATAGAGGTCAAATACCTCGCAATGTAATCATATGTTATTGTATTCGTTCTTATAGATTAGGACGAGTCTTTACATGTGGTATCAGAGTGGTGGTCTTAGCGAACCAGGTTTTGTATTAGCAGGGCCGTCTCAACAATTCAAAGGCCCTAGGCGAAAATAAAAATGGACCCTTACACACGTTTAATTTTTTAATGCATATAAAAAGATAATACTTAAATTAATTAATTTGTATATACTTACAATGCATTTAATTATTTAAAATAACAATATTACAACTTTAATTGACTATTTTTTATTTAACTAAATAGAATATTCTGAGATATATATATATATATATATATATATATATATATATATATATATATATATATATATATATACATACATACATATATATTTAAAATTTTGGGCCCTTCAAACTTTTTGGGCCCTAGGCGGTTGTCTATCTTGCCTATGTCCAAAGACGCCTCTGTGCATTAGTGTGTCTAACTAATAGTTATTTAGATGCATTAGTGGGTCTGGACTTCGACCGTGTCTGCATGTCAAAAGTTTTGCTTATCATTTCGTGTCGAAAATTATCTGCTTATCATTCTTAGGGAATCACTTGCTTATAATTCTTAATCTAGACATATCTTACTACCTGGATTGCATGAATAGTGTACAGATAAAAATTCATATCTTAGCGTATCTGTTACTGTAAGCTTTGCCTGACATATTCCATAAATTTCTCCGTAATTTACGACATCTTTTGTTCTATATATATAGATATTCTATGTAATTAGAATATCATCCAATATCCGAAAATCATTTCATACCGAAAAACCCTTTTCTCAATCGTACGAAATGAAACTCGCCACTAGTTCAAGTTCTTCGGAATCCGACAGCTATTCCGACATGGATATTCACCTAAGCTCCGAAAGAAGCGTCACCGGAATGAATCAACCAATCAACCATCATCAATTATGGATGAATTGGGGATGGGTTCGTAGTCGACTTAATCAATGGAGACGCGAAGAAGGCGATCCCTTCCATCAACCGAATTCACCTCTTGGCGAAGAACCTGAAGCACTTACCGGCGAACCTGTTCGAAACACCATTTTCTCTCTCATTTCCAGAGTATCTTGTCATGATTATATTCTATCCCCAATTCTAAACCTTATTCATCCGCTCATTTCGACCGACAATCATCCCGGAATAATGGAAGAAGTCAACGAGCTTCGCGCTCGAGTAATAAAATTTGGAGAATATGGTGCAAAACTTACCAGCTTCAACAACATCACCGGCACCAACAATACCATCAATAACAGCACCGGTACCATCAACAATCCACACCTCAACATCACAGTATGTATCTTGAGCATCAACATCATAGGCACCATAGATACCAATGAGTACCAACAACAGTAGCCGATGAAGTATTGATTCATAACTTCATTGGAGAACCATTCTGCGGCGATTAAGTAATCTCTAAAGTCTTAAAGATTATTCATTTCTAGTTCCAGCTGAAAAGCAAATGAGATTAATATCATATTAACTCATTAAACCCATGATTACATCTGAAGAAAATATATATGTATGTATATTTTCATAAAGATTGTAATTAAAAATTCTTTTGTACAAGCTGTTAATGGTGAAAATATTTTAACGGGTAGGTAATATCCGAGGAATATTTAGATTTGACATTAATAAGTTATACTGTACATTCTTCGAATCTGATTCAACAATCATTTACTATCTTACTTACATCCACATATATACGCATCCGTTCACCACCGAATAACCATTTTCATTCAATTTCATATCTGGATTTTGACCTATCAGAATCCGACAAGTGGCATAATGAAGAAAACATTGGACAAAAATAAAATTTGTTAGAAACAAACAAATTAACTATGAGAAATTTTGTTAAGAATTCACGCTAACTGTTCCTAGCTAACTGTTAATTCCTTATCACATTTATTTATCGCAATTTAATTATCGCAATTTTAATTCTCGCAATTTTATTTATCTTCATTTAATTTTTGTTATTTATTTTACGCACTTTAAATATCGGGACACGTATACAAGGTTTTGACATATCATATCGACGCATCTATATATATTATTTGGAATAACCATAGACACTCTATATGCGGTAATGATTGAGTTAGCTATACAGGATTGAGGTTGATTCTACAATAATATATATACTTTGAGTTGTGATCGAGTCTGAGACATGTATATAATGGGTCACGACACGTATTAATTAATTCGAATATTATATATTACACCATATGAATTGTTGAACTAATAATTGTGGACTACTAACTGTGGACTAATAACATTGGACAATTAAAATGAATTAAAATATTGATTATAACATATGAAACTAAACATTTCTTCAAGTTTGCCACTTGATTTCATCTTAAACCTCATTTGTATCTTGACGATTATAATCTGTGTTCAAACCTTTCATGATTCTTGAAAACGCCTCAATCGAGAGGATGAACCAACCGCACTTCATCTACGGAAGAAAAGATTGATGCATATGGTTATGCACCTGAAAACACTCGGAAACTGAGTAAACGTTTAACACGTATCTGTTCTAGCTCCTTTGGCATTGTTATTACCGAAAATAACATTGTAATTCTTTTTCAAATTAGCCAATTTCGTCATAGCTCCATCAAATCAATTTCAACTTTCATTCGAATTAGCCTTATTATAACTTTGATATATAAGTTTACCTCTCGTCATCGTTACCGGGGAACTGTTTATATCCCACCACATTAGCAGTGAAATTACCAGCAACTTCATTATTCATTGGCTTAAGTCTCTCTGAAAAATCAATATATATGTTCATTGAAACTCTATCATGTACTCATCCACATCTTATAACGAGAATTGAAATTACTGGGAATTTGCAATCAGTATTTTGAATCTTGCAGCGTTTCTATATCAACAGTTATATGTATAACTATAACATTTATATCTTAGAACTATGATCTTCCATTCTGAAATTCTAAAAAGCACCCATTCTATGAATCAATACTCTGAATTCTGAAAAAGCTGAATGAAGCAGCAAAAACTGTAAACGACCTTAACAGTCGAATGTTTGATGATAAAGAATAAGGTGTTGGAAAAGCTCAGAAAAAGAGAAGGTTTGACACTGGAAAACAGATTGAGCAAACCATGAAGGAGGCTGTGGACAAATCACAAAGACTAAACCTGCCTTCAAAGAATCCAAATGATTCAGTATCTGCTGAAGTCATTAACGAATACCTTACTTCTGACTCTACACTTTTACGGACAAATCTTCATCATCATCCATCGATATTAGAAATTCTAAGATATCATCATATCTTTCATTATAAATATCCTCGATATTTCTGAAGATATATTCATAACTATTCTTATCTGAGATTATTTATCTCTTTGCACTATCTGTGTTACATCATAAAAGAAACTATCTTAGTTTCTAAATTCTGAAATCTTCGAGTTTAAATTATGAATGTTTTGAAGTAGTGTTGGGAATTGAAGCATGAGTTAGTATAATATAATGACACTTGATCAACGTGATTATATTACAGTAAGTCATGTTGAGTTTCTAATGGAACGTGATGATTCACAAACCATAACGTTATCATGTGCCATTTTACACGACTCTTACATTTTAACTAATCTCCAAACATATCAAGGACATATATTCCTGATAGTTCTATCTTTTCTCCTGAATTCTGGTAATTTAACCAATCAAAATCGTGCTATTACAATCTCTATCTTTGAACATTAGTCATGTTCATTCAAAACTTCATATATACGAATTCTGGATCATTATTCGTTTGACTTAAAGTCGGGAAGAGAAGACAAAAGTATGGAACTCCAAAATAGAAAGGAAATATGGATTGAAGTATAAAAGATGAGAGTCATGAAAATAAGGAAACGAAGAGGGTGGATTTATAGTGAAATATCAGACAAAGCAATCAAGACAGATCATTGCATTTAATCAAAGAGGATCCTAATTTCCTTAATTATCAAAGAATCAAATCTTATCACGAAAATTTTCTCCAAATCCCTTGAAATCCGGAAATCAACCGTGACCATGTCACAAGTTAAGATGAACCTGCATTTACACATTTCATTCTTTTGTGATAGCTTCACTCGTACTCTTCACATAAACAAATCGTTTATCCATATTACTCATTGATGATAAAACTCTAAATTTCAACTCGTATGTGTCATCAAAACATACTTATTGTCAGCCATGACCATCCCAATCAAATTTCGGGATGAAATTTTTTAACGGGTAGGTACTGTGACGACTTGGAAATTTCCGACCAAATTTAAACTTAATCTTTATTTGATTTCGACATGATAAGCAAAGTCTGTAATGTTGAAGTCTCAAAAATTTTGAACAGTATTTGTAGCAACCCGACCAAATCATGTTTGACGGTGCCGACTACTTAGGTCCCGTTACGTGGTCATAAGTCTTTAACATGACGTTTGACCAAAATATGTCGCATTCATTTCATAAGTAAAAGGATGTTTCAAGTTTACAAATGTAGTTCAAAAGACTATTTACATTACAAAGTTTAACGTACGAATGAAACCTATGCGACACAATTTAAAGTAGTCAAAAGACGCTCCAACTATGCATGTATACTCGACATCCAAGCAAGTATCAAAAAGAGTGCGGAAGCATGTATCAAGTAGCTTTCAAGGACCTGAGAAAACATATAGAAAACTGTCAATGAAAAACGTTGGTGAAATCATAGGTGTTTTAGTAAACGTTACATTTGAACCACAAGATTTAATATAATATGATTATCTAAATCATTTGCATTCCAAAGTTGTTATTTGTTTCGCGGGCACCCAATTATCAAACTTAACTGTTTTGCACCCTTTGCGTAGTGTTAGAACATACACTAGACCCGAAAATATATTTCATCCGCTAACGGTAGCGAACCGTCCGAATGAGGCTCGTCAAGCCCATGTGATCACATAATATAAGTTCATGTTTACACCCTGCAAGTGTAACTAATGATAATTGAATTGAGGATTTTCGTTCAAACCCGTACGTGGAATGTTCGTTTTCGTACTTGTGTTCAATGTGTAAAAGTATGATACGTATATGTTCCTCATCCTATAGTTTAAAGCATAAAAGTTGTTTGAAAGATGGGACTATGATCTCACCTTGAGTGCACGTATGAAAAGTACTTCACAAAGTAACGAGTGTGAAGGATAATGCTAGTCTTGACCTAAACAAATAGGTCGTATTAATAACGGTAAACACGATAGGTCAAAGATGTTCAATTAGTTCTATGGCTCGTTACGACTCGATTATGTAGCATGTGAATCAAATTGTCAAGTTTCATGCAAGATACAAGTATAGAAATTAGTTAGGAAGGTTGCATAATCATTTGGTTAAGTTTGAACAAAAGTCAAACTTTGGTCGGTCAAAGTCAATGAAAAAGTCAACACGTTCGGGTCGGGTCCCGAACTATTTTTTTGAGGTTTTTATTCATATATAAACATGTTAGAACAAGTCTTATGTGAATCGGAGGTCCATAGGGTGCCAAACATCTTTCATATAATTGACATGTAGGTCAGAACCTGAACACGACTTAGGCCGTGCCGCGACCCAGGATTGCCGCGCCGCGACAATACACGGGAGCTGGTACCTGGTCAGTCTCAAATGTCCAAGTCTCAATTCAAAATGCTTTCAAGCATAACTCGTAAACCGCTAATACTTAGAACTCGTATTTTATATCGTTTGAAAGGTAATTTGACAAAGAACACAACTAAATACATTTCACCAACCAAAAACATTATTTGTAACAATTGGCTTTCCAAAGTAAATGATCAATTAATGCACACATTTAATACTCAAACTTGATAAGTGCACATTTATGATTCGAGCATTTAATGCATACATACAACATGCCGTTTTGTAGGTAATCGAGCATACAATACAACTAACTACTTACTAACAATAATTCATGGCATTCAATGCATCAAATATTCATTTCAAGCTTATCAAACCCTAACCCAAATTCACCAAAATCACTAATTAAGTTTATGGAATTTTCTCAAGCAACCTACACATGAAATTGAAGCTAGTGATGTTAGGAACACATTTAATACATGCATTTATGGCATTTAACATCATTAAATCAACCAAATCACCAAATCAAACACACCAAAGTTTATGTTCATGCTAGTTACTTCAAATAACAAAATCGAACATATGAATCATATATTCGTGTTAGACTTGAGCCATAGACACTAATTAACAACTTTATAAGTTAAAAACATCAAGAACACCAAATCTAGTGATTTTAGAAAGTTACCCAAATGTAATGAAGTCGGTATGGAATCGAAGAGGAAGTTGTAAGTATTCCAAATATGTAATTTGTTTTGGTTGAGCTTGATCGATTTGTTTTAGATGATGAATTCTTGTTTGAAGATTTGAGAGAAACTTTGAAAGTAATTAGAGAAAATAGAAAAGAAATGGAAAAGAAATGGGGAGGTGGGTTTGACTAGTCAAAAGCTAGTCACCTCTTTGGCATTTTGGCAAAACTAGTCCCTCGAGTTCGGTTGCGGGTGCGTGAATTACCTAAACGAGATATTTTTAAAACGCGTATAAACGAGGGATGTCATAATCATATAACGGAATTTAAATAGTTAAACGGAAAAGTAAACGAAAAAAGGCGGGATGTTACATTACCTACTCCTTAAAAGAAATTTCATCCCGAAATTTAAGTAGGCGTAGCGGTCGTTGTTTCTTCCTCAAAATCTTGCGTTTCCGGAATCGGGAATAAGTGAGGGTATTTCTTTTGCATTTGATCTTGCCTTTCCCAAGTAAACTCGGCTCCTCTTTTGGCATTCCAACGGACTTTAACAATCGGGATTCGGCTTTGTTTTAATGTCTTGACGGAGGTGTCCACAATTTCAACCGGTTCTACCACAAAATGAAGTTTGTCATCAATAGTAAGTTCCTCGAGAGGGATGACGATATCGGGTTCGGCAAGACACTTTTTCAAGTTAGATACATGGAAGGTAGGATGAACAGAGCTCAATTGGGGCGGAAGATCTAAACGATAAGTAACGGTTCCTAAACGCTCCAAGATTTCGAAAGGACCAATATACCGCGGATTTAGCTTCCCGCGTTTCCCAAAACAGATTACACCCTTCCAAGGTGCGACTTTTAACATGACGCGGTCACCGACTTAAAATTCAAGGTCGTTGCATCTTTTGTCGGTATAGCACTTTTGACGACTCCGGGCCGTCCGAAGCCTATCTCAGATTTGAACGATCTTCTCGGTGGTTTCGTGAATGAGTTCGGGTCCGGTGATTTGTACGTCGCCTACTTCGGCCCAACAAAGAGGAGAACGGCATTTTCGGCCATATAGCGCTTTAAAAGGTACGGCTTTAATACTCGCGTGATAACTATTGTTGTAAGAGAACTCGGCGAGAGGTAAGTGCTTGTCCCAAGCTTTTCCAAAATCAACCACGCAAGCTCGTAACATGTCCTCCAAGGTTTGAATTGTGCGTTCGCTTTGCCCATCGGTTTGGGGATGATATGCGGTGCTCATGTCTAAACGCGTTCCCAACGGTTCTTGCAAGGTACGCCAAAATCTAGAAACAAAACGGCCATCTCGGACAAAGATAATCGATAAAGGTACACCGTGTCGGGCTACGATCTCCTTGATGTAAAGTTGTGCAAGTTTCTCCATTTTGTCGGTTTCTTTCATAGCGAGAAAGTGTGCGGATTTGGTGAGATGGTCAACAATAACCCAAATGGTATCATAACCGCCCGTCGTTTTTGGTAGTTTGGTGATAAAATCCATCGTTATCCTTTCCCACTACCATTGCGGAATCTCGGGTTGTTGATGTAGTCCGGACGGTCTTTGGTGTTCGGATTTGACTTTGGAACATGTCAAACACTTGGAAACATAAGTAGCTACGTCCCTTTTAATGTTCGGCCACCAATATTGTTGTTTAAGGTCGTGGTACATCTTATTGGCACTGGGGTGAATCGAGTATCGTGACTTATGGGCTTCATCTAAAATAAGACTTCGTAGGTCCCCATAACTAGGCACCCAAATCCTTCCGGTGAAATATCGGAGTCCGGTTTCCTTAGTTTCGAATCGAGAGACGAGAATGTTCAAGAGCTCGTGTGAAACGTTTTCATCCTTGAGAGCCTCATCTTGGGCTACCCGAATTTGGCTATTAAGGTTGGTGTGGATGGTGATGTTTAAAGCTCGGACAGGAAGAGGCACCGCTCTTTCTTTTCGAATTAAGGCATCGGCTACTACATTTGTCTTCCCGGGATGGTAACGAAGCTCGCAATCGTAATCGTTTAAGGTTTCAATCCACCTTCGTTGTCTCATGTTTAGTTGCTTTTGATCGAAGATGTGTTGGAGAATTTTGTGATCGGTAAAGATAGTACTCTTGGTTCCATAAAGATAGTGTCTCCACATTTTAAGTGCAAAGACAACGGCTCTGAGTTCGAGATCATGTGTCATATAGTTTCGTTCATGAATTTTGAGTTGTCGAGAAGCATAAGAAATGACTTTCGTTCGTTGCATCAACACACACCCAAAACCATGTTTTGAGGCATCGCAATATACAAAAAAATCGTCATTGCCTTCGGGAAGTGACAAGATAGGAGGGGTGGTTAGCTTTGTTTTCAAGATTTGAAATGCGGATTCTTGTTCGGTCGCCCAAATGAATTTCTTTTCTTTGTGAGTTAATGCGGTTAGAGGACGAGCAACCAAAGAGAAATCTTTGGTGAATCTACGATAGTATCCGGCGAGACCCAAGAATTGACGAATGTGAGTAGGAGTAGTAGGAGTCTCCCATTTACTAATGGCTTCGATTTTCATTGGATCGACTTTAATACCTTGGTCACTTACAACATGACCAAGAAATTGAACTTCCTTTAACCAAAATTCACACTTGGAGAATTTGGCATAGAGTCGTTCTTGTCTTAAAAGTTCAAGCACAAGTCGGAGGTGTTCCTCGTGTTCTTCTTCGCTTTTTGAATAAACCAAAATATCATCGATGAACACGATAACGAATTTGTCAAGATACGATTTGCACACGCGGTTCATAAGATCCATGAACACCGCCGGTGCGTTAGTGAGACCAAATGGCATTACAAGAAATTCATAGCTACCATAACGAGTTCGTAAAGTGATTTTGGAGACATCTTCCCCCTTAACCCTTAATTGATGATAACTCGAGCGGAGATCGATTTTTGAATGTACACAAGACCCTTGTAGTTGATCAAAGAGGTCATAGATGCGAGGAAGAGGATATCGGTTCTTAATCGTCAATTTGTTCAGTTCACGATAATCAATGCACATTCGTAGGGATCCGTCTTTCTTTTTAACAAACAAAATCGGAGCGCCCCAAGGTGAATGGCTAGGTTGGATAAAACCACGATCAAGTAGTTCTTGGATTTGACTTTGCAATTCTTGCATTTCAGATGGAGCGAGTCTATATGGTGCACGTTCTACGGGTGCGGCTCCCAGAATAAGATCGATTTGGAATTCAACTGGTCGATGAGGTGGAAGACCCGGCAATTCGTTGGGAAATACATCGGAATAGTCACTAACAATTGGCACATCATCGATGTGCTTCTCATCAGACTCGACTTTCTTAACGTGGGCAAGGATCGCAAAACAACCCTTACGGGGTAGTTTTCTAACTTTAATGCATGAAACAAGGTTGAGTCCAGTGCAACTCTTATCGCCATAGACGATCAAAGGTTCAACATTCTCGATAGGAATTCGGATTGCGTTAAGATCACAAAGGATGTGAGATTTCATTTTGGCTAGCCAATTCATACCGATTATTACATCGAAGCTTCCTAGTTCCATGGGTATCAAGTCAATTTCAAACTCATTACCCAAAATGTTTAACGTACACCCCCGGTAATATGTGTCGGCACTCAATAGTTTTCCGTTGTCCACTTCAATGGTATAAGTGGTATCTAGTGGAAGTGGTGGAGAATTAAAAGAATGAGTCAAAGTCTTGGATACAAAACTCTTATCGCCACCCGAATCGAATAAACAAGTAACATAAGTGTTGTTGAGGAGAAACGTACCCGTGACTAATTCATTGTCATCTCGGGCTTCCTCGGTGTTGATGTTGAAAGCTCGTCCATACGCGTTGGTGTTGACTTTCTTCTTCGGACACGCATTTCTAAAATGACCCGTTTGGCCACATTCATAACAAGTACCCGGTTTTGGTGCATTGGGCACCTTTTGAGCGACGGGGGCGGCACTTCTACAATCTTTGGCCACATGACCACCCCTTTGGCACCGGTGGCAAAATAGATTGCTACATTCACCATAGTGGTGTTTGTGGCATTTGTTGCAAAAGGGTTTATTTCCGCCATAACTTTTCTTGGCGTCGGAGGTGAAAGGCTTTTTGGTGAAGTTGTTGTTGTGGTTGTTGCTTGATTGGGGGGGCTTCCCATTTTCTTTTGTTGCCGCCCGATTTATCCTCGGCCTTAGGTGCCGGAACTATGATTTCGTTAACCGTTTCGATCAATTGGCGGGCCATGATCAAAGCTTGTTGTAGGTTAGCGGGTTTGGATGACATCACTCCTTGTTTGATGCTCTTTGGAAGACCATTCATATAGAGTTCAACCCTTTGAGATTCGGGGTTCACGAGGTTGGGACACATCAAGGATAGCTCGGCGAATCGTTGATTGTAGGACTTGAGATCGTTTCCGACCGCCTTTAAAGTTCTTAGCTCTTGTTCGAGCTTTCGGGTTTCTTCACGAGGGAAAAATTCGAAGATCATCCTTTCTCTCAAATCGGCCCAAGAGAGGGCGTGAGCTTCATCGGTACCCACCGATTGTACATACGTGTTCCACCACGTGAGGGCGATACCGGCAAAGGTGTGGGTGGAATATTTGACTTTATCTTGGTCTCGACAACCGCTTATGCTAAAAACGGCTTCCGTTTGTTCGAACCATCGAGTGAGCACAACCGGTCCCCCGGTTCCCTCAAAAGTGTGAGGTTTGCACCCCATGAAGGCTTTGTAGGAGCACCCTTCGCTTGAGTTACCGGCCCCTTGATTGTTGTTGTGGTTGTTGTTATTGTTGGAGGAGTGATCGGCCATGGCCGCTTCCACGGCGGTGGTTATCATTCGTTATAGTGCTTGTTCGGGAGTCTCATGGCGTGGCACACGACGAGGAGGCATTGTTCCTTCAAAACACAAGAATACCGTTGATTAGTATTCTTAATAATACTAACCATGATATGGAATAAGGATAGAGAGACATTTTCCTTGACTCGCCTTAAATTCTTTATGTCATAATGTCGGAATGTTCATATGAGTCACCGTAATATAATCCCAGAAATTATATTACCCTAATTCATATGTGCATTCAACACTAATTCATATAGTCAAGGTGGCGCGTCAATTGAATCAAGTAACGTGAGATTAAGATTGAATAAGAATTAGATATGATAGACGAGTTCGAGTATAATGCACAAGTAGTCAAGTAATTCCTACTTCAAGTCTATATGCCGGTTGTAGTCTAGACTCACTAATGTACCCTATGACTCGGGGTTGACACCAATGAACTCTAAATCCCTACAACCAATGCTCTGATACCATCTGTAGCGACCCGACCAAATCATGTTTGACGGCGCCGGCTACTTAGGTCCCGTTACGTGGTCATAAGTCTTTAACATGACGTTTGACCAAAATATGTCGCATTCATTTCATAAGTAAAAGGATGTTTCAAGTTTACAAATGTAGTTCAAAAGACTAGTTACATTACAAAGTTTAACGTACGAATGAAACCTATGCGACACAATTTAAAGTAGTCAAAAGACGCTCCAACTATGCATGTATACTCGACATCCAAGCAAGTATCAAAAAGAGTGCGGAAGCATGTATCAAGTAGCTTTCAAGGACCTGAGAAAACATATAGAAAACTGTCAATGAAAAACGTTGGTGAAATCATAGGTGTTTTAGTAAACGTTGCATTTGAACAACAAGATTTAATATAATATGATTATCTAAATCATTTGCATTCCAAAGTTGTTATTTGTTTCACGGGCACCCAATTATCAAACTTAACTATTTTGCACCCTTTGCGTAGTGTTAGAATATACACTAGACCCGAAAATATATTTCATCCGCTAACGGTAGCGAACCGTCCGAATGAGGCTCGTCAAGCCCATGTGATCACATAATATAAGTTCACGTTTACACCCTGCAAGTGTAACTAATGATAATTGAATTGGGGATTTTCGTTCAAACCCGTACGTGGAATGTTAGTTTTCGTACTTGTGTTCAATGTGTAAAAGTATGATACGTATATGTTCCTCATCCCATAGTTTAAAGCATAAAAGTTGTTTGAAAGATGGGACTATGATCTCACCTTGAGTGCACGTATGAAAAGTACTTCACAAAGTAACGTGTGCGAAGGATAATGCTAGTCTTGACCTAAACAAATAGGTCGTATCAATAACGGTAAACACGATAGGTCAAAGATGTTCAATTAGTTCTATGGCTCGTTACAACTCGATTATGTAGCATGTGAATCAAATTGTCAAGTTTCATGCAAGATACAAGTATAGAAACAAGTTAGGAAGGTTGCATAATCATTTGGTTAAGTTTGAACAAAAGTCAAACTTTGGTCGGTCAAAATCAACGAAAAAGTCAACACGTTCGGGTCGGGTCCCGAACTATTTTTCTGAGGTTTTTATTCATATATAAACATGTTAGAACAAGTCTCATGTGAATCGGAGGTCCATAGGGTGCCAAACATTTTTCATATAATTGACATGTAGTTCAGAACCTGAACACGGCTTAGGCCGCGCCGCGACCCAGGATTGCCGCGCCGCAACAATACACGGGAGCTGGTACCTGATCAGTCTCAAATGTCCAAGTCTCAATTCAAAACACTTTCAAGCATAACTCGCAAACTGCTAATACTTAGAACTCGTATTTTATATCGTTTGAAAGGTAATTTGACAAAGAACACAACTAAATACATTTCTCCAACCAAAAACATTATTTGTAACAATTGGCTTTCCAAAGTAAATGATCAATTAATGCACACATTTAATACTCAAACTTGATAAGTGCACATTTATGATTCGAGCATTTAATGCATACATACAACATGCCTTTTTATAGGTAATCGAGCATACAATACAACTAACTACTTACTAACAATAATTCATGGCATTCAATGCATCAAATATTCATTTCAAGCTTATCAAACCCTAACCCAAATTCACCAGAATCACTAATCAAGTTTATGGAGTTTTCTAAAGCAACCTACACATGAAATTGAAGCTGGTGATGTTAGGAACAAATTTAATACATGCATTTATGGCATTTAACATCATTCAATCAACCAAATCACCAAATCAAACACACCAAAGTTTATGTTCATGCTAGTTACTTCAAATAACAAAATCAAACATATGAATCATATATTCATGTTAGACTTGAGCCATAGACACTAATTAACAACTTTATAAGTTAAAAACATCAAGAACACCAAATCTAGTGATTTTAGAAAGATACCCAAATGTAATGAAGTCGGTATGGAATCGAAGAGGAAGTTGCAAGGATTCCAAATATGTAATTTGTTTTGGTTGAAGCTTGATCGATTTGTTTTAGATGATGAATTCTTGTTTGAAGATTTGAGAGAAACTTTGAAAGTAATTAGAGAAAATGGAAAAGAAATGGGGAGGTGGGTTTGACTAGTCAAAAGCTAGTCACCTCTTTGGCATTTTGGCAAAACTAGTCCCTCGAGTTCGGTTGCGGGTGCGTGAATTACCTAAACGAGATATTTTTAAAACGCGTATTAACGAGGGATGTCATAATCATATAACGGAATTTAAATAGTTAAACGGAAAAGTAAACGAAAAAAGGCGGGATGTTATAGTATTCATGTATTCAATTAACCTGTGACTATTCCCGACGATTCTCGAACAACTATTTATTTATAGATATATATATATATATATATATATATATATATATATATATATATATATATATATATATATATATATATATATATATATATATTAATTTGATATATTATTTGAATTAATACATGATTAATTGTTGAAAATAAATATGTTATTATATAATATATGTATTACATAATTAGTAATATGAAGGATTAATATATTAAATTTTATTACAAGTTAAAATATAGTTAATATATGAATATTGTTATTATTTCATTCTTTATAAAATAAAATAAATTATAATATTAATATCAGTAATATGAATATTATTATGTTAAAATATTTGATACACTTAAATTAGTACATCATTATACTAATATTATTACTAATATCCTTATTATTAGTAAAATTAAAATTTTAGTTATTATTATGATTATTAATATTATTACTAAAAATTATCAATTTTATTTTATCATTATCATTATCCTTATTATTATCATATTATTTATATCTTTATCAATATTATTATTGTAAATATTGATATTAATATTTGTATTGTTAATATTATAAAATATATACATATAAAATTGGATATGAAAAAGTTATTATATTATTATTAATAATTATTATTATCATTAATAATATTAATAAAAATAATAAGATTATTATTATCATTTTTATTATTATTATCATTATTAATAATAAAAATTTATTAAACTTATCATTATTGTTAGTAATAATAAATTTATTTATCATAATCTCTTTATTAAAAAATATTATTATTAGTATTATTAATAACATTAATATTAATATATTTATACTTGTAAAAAAATCAAAATTTAAGAATTAGATATATATGTACATATATATAAATAAGATATATAAATACTGATATATATAAATAACATATACGTAATTATTTGTTTTTATATATGTTTAAATCCGTATATATACATATATATATATACATATATATATATATATACAAATATATATTTATATATATACATATATATATATATACATATGTATATATATACATATATATACATATATATATATATATATATGAGTATATATATATATATATATATATATATATATACGGATTTAAACATATATAAAAACAAATAATTACGTATTATAAGCAAAGGATCCTAAATCTCTTCTAAATCATTATCAACTGTATTTGATTGTACTTATTGACTCTAATTTTGTTTCCAGATGGAATATAATCACAAGATACAACCAAATCAGTTAGCGAACGATATTTTCTTTTTTTTTTTCCTGTCTCTTTTTGAAAACGAATAAATCTGTCAAATTCTTGTCTGGAATCTATTATATGTCAAGCACATGAATCAATTAAGATCAAGTGTGTTACTGCATCACTCCCTCAAACACATTATATATATATTACATCTGCAAATTGAGTTCAAACAGATAATAAAAGTCGTCAACCTCTGTTCTTACACTTTTTGGCTATATTTCGAAATCGAACCATTTTACAAAATCTAAAAATGCAATTTAGTTAGAAATCATGTGTCTAAACTATCTGCAAAGTTTCAAGTTTCAATTTTTGATATCGAATCCAAATTCGTGGGTCAAAGGTTTAAAATCAAAAAGTCAACATTTGTTTTACAGCCAAATTCGAACTTTCTGTTTTGATCTGAGTTAAATTGATGGTTCCTATAGTTTCTAGGAGGGATTTGAAATATATTTTATGTTATAATCATGGTCCAAAACATTCAAAATTTTTAGTTTGATGTTTGAGTTCATCGAGTTCATCAGCGAGCTGTTTCTACTGATTATATTTTTTTCTTCTTTTCTGTTAATGCAAGTCAATCACTGGCTGTTTGTATTTCGATTTCATATCGTAAGTTCAAATATTGAACTAGCAATCGTGGTTATTAATTCCTGTGGTCATCCGAGTAGTGAAGAAGAAGGATACAGAAATTACGGGTTAATCATAATTAAAATGATAATAATAACATAAAGACATAAGCAGCGTAACGGTTTGAGTTATTGTCGGGTTTACGAGAGGTCGAGGGTTCGAGCCTGGTCCGGGGCAACTCTTTTTAGAAAAAGGTTTTGAAGGGTATACATTTTTATTTTTATTTCTATTATTATTATTATTAGTAAATATTATGATTATAATTATTATTGTTGTTAATATGATTATTAATGTTATTATTAATATTGTTATTAATATGAAAATGATACAAAATTTTATTTTCTTCATTAATAATAGCATTAGTATCATTTTTGTAATTATTAGTATTCTTATTGTTAATATTATTAATATACGTATCATTATTAACAATATCATTATTATTATTAGTATTATCATTATTAATAAAGTTATTATTATTATTAGTAAATCATTATTACCAAAATTATCATTTTTAACAAATAAATATTTTGTACATAAAATATACTTATTACATATACTTATTACATATACACTAATTATAATAATATTTCATATAACCATATATCAAACATATTAACATTTTTATATAAATACTTTCATATAATAAAATATTGAATTTTATATTTAATACTAATCATAGATATATATAGATATACTAATATAACTAAAGGTATAGATATTAATTATTTTAAATACATACAAAATAAACCACTATAACATAAGATATAATATATATAAATAAAGTATATATTTTTTAAATGAAATTTAATATAAATTCTATATAATCACAAACATATAAAATTTATATAATTAATAAATGAAATTATGAGATTTCTATTATATGTTTTAATATAAACAAAATGATATAGGTTCGTGAATCCGAGACCAACCTTGTACTTGTTCAATGTCGTCATATGTATTTTTACTATGAAATACAGTATCGTGAGTTTCATTTGCTCCGTTTTTAAATGCTTTTGCAATATATATTTTTGGGACTGAGAATACATGCGCTGCTTTTATAAATGTTTTACGAAATAGACACAAGTAATCGAAACTACATTCTATGGTTGGATTATCGAATTGAATATCACCCCTTTTAGCTTGGTAGCCTAAGAATTAGGGAACAGACACCCTAATTAACGCGAATCCTAAAGGTAGATCTACGGGCACTAACACCCCCCATACTAGAAAATGGTATGCTTTAGTACTTCGAGTTTATATTATACAGTTGGATTCCTGTTTTGGGGATATTCTATATGCATGATGTTAATGTCGGTTACCAGGTGTTCAATTCATATGAATGATTTTTAAACACTTGCGAGTGTATGATTATTGAATAAAGGAAATCTTGTGGTCTATTAAAATTATGGAAATGATTGATTACGATAAACTAATGAACTCACCAACCCGTTGGTTGACACTTTAAAGTATGTTTATTCTCAGGTATTAAGGAAATCTTCCGCTGTGCATTTGCTCATTTTAAAGATATTACTTAGAGTCATTCATGGCATATTTCAAAAGACGTTGCATTCAAGTCATTGAGTTCAATAAATATTATGATTAAGTAAATGACAGATTAGATCATTTATAGTTGGATATTATGAAATGGTATGCATGCCTGTCAACTTTCGATGTAATGAAAGTTTGTCTTTTAAAACGAACGAAATGTTTGTAAAATGTATCATATAGAGGTCAAATACCTCGCAATGTAATCATATGTTATTTTATTCGTTCTTATGGATTAGGACGGGTCTTTACAACCCATAAATTACAAACCGTGTATATCGATGCGTATAGCAATATAAAGACACAGGAGAACTAAAAACACTATAAAACCAAGAGTATAGTAGAAGTGAATAGATTCTTCCGGCGGTAGATGAAAAAGAAGAATGACGGATATGAAAGTTAGGAGTATATCAAGAATCAGAACTGGATGGAGCATATTGAAAAATGCTTTAAAGTATGAAGTGAAGGAGAAAGAATAGAAGGTATGAGCTGTGAAAATAAGAAAACGAAGGGAGTGGATTTATAGTAAAGTATCAGACAGAGCCATCAAGACAGATCATCGCATTTAACCAAAGAGGATTCTAATTTCCTTAATTCCCAAAGAACCAAATCTTATTACGAAGATTTCCACTAAAATCCCTTAAATTCCAGAAATTAACCGTGACTACGTCACCGGTTAAGACGAACCTACATTTACTCACTTCACTTTTTTTGTGATAGCTTCACTCGTACTCTTCACATAAATGAATTGTTTTATCCATATTACTCAATGATGATAAAATTATATCTATCAACTTATATTAGTCATGAAAACATTCTTATTGTTATCCATGACGACCTCGATCAAATTTCGGGGACGAAATTTCTTTAACGGGTAGGTACTGTGACAACCCGGAAATTTTCGACCAAATTTAAAATTTATTTTTATATTATTCTGATACGGTAAGCAAAGTTTGTTAAGTTAAATCTCAAGAATTTTAAACTGGGTCATACATTCATTTAACCTCAACCAAATTCCGACGATTCATGAACCAATATATGAATATGAATATAGATGTATATATATATACATATGTATATATATACATATATATATATATATATATATATATATATATATATATATATATATCATAACTTGAAAATGATAACAAGTATTAAACGTATAATACTTTACAGGAACTTATTTGTTCCCATAGTTGTATCGAGGGAATTATAAGATAATATCAAATGATTGAGTTATCAAAATTCATTATGATATGATTTACGTGTCTCTGTTGAGAGGTCCACTTTGATTTAGGAAACCTTCCTTTTTAACGGTATTTAGAATAATTGGTAAAGTAATTTACATGTAAGAACAAAAGTTAGTGAAAATTCCTGTTTGATTTGCAATTCATGCTTTACAATACTTTTCTCGTGATTTTAATAAGATAATTATTTTAACTTTCATTTTATTTAATGAGAATGTAAGAACGAGGAATTAAATAACTTAGACGTTGAATATTGACAAGTTGAGTAAATTGACATTTTGCATTAAAATGATTTCCTACGTTTATCTAACCATTGAACTTTATCTCACGCTTCATCATCAAACGATAATTTAAAAACTTGAAAATCTGTTATGAGATATATACGATCCTACTACTCTAAAATATTTTATAATATGACGATTTCCATTATTTTAACCTTTTAACAAAATGATTCCTAAATGTATCTAGCTTTGAAAATAAATTAAAATATTTATTTGATTTAGTTTCAAATGTACTAAGAACATTTTCAGTTTAAAAGAAACTTCATTATTAAAACACTTTATAAGATAAATTGTTATGAATTTTGAAGAACTTAATTAAAGCTTCGTATTATAAATTTGTAAATATTTTTTTTTAAAAGATAAAGATATTTTCGAAACGATTTTAAACGATATAAAGGACTTCGAAATATATTTAGTTTGGGAAAAATTATATATTATATTATTAAATAAATATTTCAAAAATTTATATTTCGAAATGAAAGTATATATATATATATATATATATATATATATATATATATATATATATATATATATATATATATATATATATATATATATATATATATATATATATATATGTGTGCGTGTGTGTGTGTGTGTGTGTTTTTGTGTGTGTGTGTACATATGTAGATATAACGAGACGTCAATTTATAAAAGCAAATGACTAAAATACTCAATTGAATAAGTTACACTTTGAGTGGGATAGTCTTTCATTGATTTGAGTCCAATTATTGATAAAGGTACACGCCACGTAACGTAAAGTACCAGTTTTCTACACGTACGAAAATGCGTTCGAGAAACCGGAACCGGGACGTAAGTCAGACATCAACGTACAAGTCATCGGAACTAATTTTATGTTTTAACTATGCACATAGATATAATATATTATATAAATAATTATATAAATTAAATAAATATATTATTATATAATAAAAACCGTCGGCAGAATGGAAACAAAATGAAGTTTGTGCGTACCAGCTGGCCATGCGATCGCATGGCAAATGGGCATGGAACCCATGCTATCGCATGGGGTTCCATTTCAGCCAACATCTTTAAAAGCTAGACGAAATTCTGTGTTACACACACACTTCATTCTCTCTACCTTAATTACTCCGTATTATTATTATTATTATTATTATTATTATTATTATTATTATTATTATTATTATTATTATTATTATTATTATTATAATTATTATTATTATAATTATTATTATTATTATTATTATTATTATTATTATTATTATTATTATTATTATTATTATTGGTATTATTATTATTATTATTAAGTATTTACAAAATGGGTTTTTCGAGCGAGATAGAGTTAAGAAAATTATAGGTTATAGCTATGGAGGTTATGGGTATGGTTCGGGGGTATAGCTCGTGAGGTCAACCTAGTGTTTATCATCTCCGTTGCGTCTACGCACTTTCCTGCAATATTGAATCTCAATATTGATACGTGAGCACTCATATCTTATCTTTTATATACTAATAGTGTAACGACCCTGGTTTTTCCAACGTTTAATTATTAATAATTATTATTATTAATACGTGTGATTAATCGAATGTATGTTATTACATTTACATGTTGCTTTGATTGCCCGTACTTGAACTTTAAATGCCCGAAACGTCTTTGTGACACCCGGAACTTGCACGAATAATATTTTAAGATATTATTTACATTCATGATTAATTTTATTAATCATTTTAATTAACTAAAGCTATTAGTTAGTTACTTGGGCTTAAGTTGGACTTTTATTGGATTACTTGCTAACTACTTGCAAACTTGGGCCTTTTAGTGTTAATGGACTTGTGTAAGCCCACCCTACTTATATTATGGATTAATTAGCCCACTCTTGCAACTTGTAAGTATCATTTAACTTGGAACTAGATGGTTAGCTTAGAATTGGAATCTTGTTGCACTTAATCCCCATGTAAACACCCTTATTATCCACCTTTTGTAAGCCTTACACACTAGTGACCAAGGAACTAAAGCCACCCCCTTTGAATGGGCTGCTGGCCGTCGCCCTTGGTGTAGGCCAAGGGTGTGATTTCCTTTCCATTTTGCTTACTTACTCTTTACTAGTCTTCATTCCAAAATACACACACACTAGCATTTCAAATTTTCTCTCAAACTCTCTCTAGTTCTTGTAAGTGTATGAACTTTATTTCTCTTTTTTTTCTTCAACCAAAACCGATTTCCAATCCAACTTCATCATCATTCTTTGTTGTTAAATTGTTACTTGTTCTTGTTTAAGGTTGATTACTTGTAAGTTACTAGTTATTATTTACTTACTTACTTGTCTTTCTTTACTAAGTTACAAGATCAAACTTTCTAGTTTTGATTCTTCATCTTTATCTTGTTATAACAAGAACATCAAGAACATAATCTATCTAGTTATGTTCTACATATTTTGTTTCAAAAGATTAAAGTTCATAGTTGTATAAACTCATTACTTGTAGTTCTTGAAGTAACTTTGAAGTTACTTCACTTAAAGATCAACTTTGGTTGAATCTTTAAGAGTATGAGCAACTATAAATCATTTTCTTGTTTATTTAGTTTTCTACTTTATTTGTTTCAAAGATTATGAGTTCTTTGTTGTTAAAATCATACTTGCAAGTCATGGAAGTAAACTTAAAGTTTACTTTACTTAAAGGTCAACTTTGGTTGAATCTTTAAAGTATGAGCAACACTTGAACTAACTACTTGTTTAATTAACTTGTTTCTTTAATTTATGCACCTAAATTACTTGTTTGTTGGTTTGTTGGTCAAGAACTACTAGTTAGTCTTGATCTCATAATTTTCTTGAACTTAAAAGTTAACTTATAAGTTTCAAGAACATAGAAGTGTAACTTACTAGTTACAACTTCAAATACCTTTGGAAGATCTAAGTTATCTAGCTTATGGTCTTCTTAATTTGTCATAAACAAAAGCTACAAAGCTTACATACACTTTACTAGTTGATAATTTAAGTTTATAACTTGTTTTTACTTCTAAAGTTCATATAAGTGTTGAAACTAAGACTTTGATGTAACTTTGGTTCATCAAACCTCATACAACTCTTAAGTGAGTTGATCTACATGTCTTAAGAACTCACACTTGTGTTATAATTGTCAAAATTTAGTTGTATTACTTTTACATTTCATGTGTGTGCTAAATCTAAGACTTTGATGTAACTTTGGTTCATCAAAACACTTACAACACTTAGATGAGTTGTTCTTCATGTCTTAGACTTGCACTTGAGTTATGATGGACAAACCTTGGTCAAGATGATGTTAACACATCAACGAGTTGTACACTTGAAGCTATACGCATCAAGGATGAGAACCATGATGAGCATCAAGCACCAAGACACCGGAACTCACCTAAAACCCACTGTTTCTGTCCAAAAGTTTCTGTTCAGCTATTTCTGGAACAGACCCGTGGGTCTGGGCTGACCTAACCTTGAGTTTTGGATAAAACTTTTCGGGTAGATAATTTTTCATTTAGGACTCGTCTTCATCCGAGTTACGGTTTAGGATTTATGGCCCTCCGTTCGTCACTATGTCCTTTAACGTTGTGTAGAAAATTTCAGACCTACTCGCACATATACCGTTGCCACGGTCAAGACGAGTTAGCTTCTGTAAATTTAACCACACTTAAACGACTCATATACGGAGCCATAGCCACTGGCCTCACCTCTGTTCGGTTTGTGTAGAGGCCGGGGTGACTGATCCAAGTCAGCCTTTGTTTTAAACGACTTTCATAAACGAACCTTACTTGTTACCTTTTGTTTAATGATGATTGATGATGACCCTTATGACCTTAATTACATACTTGTAAACCTTTTGAGACGACTTATTGACTTAGTGCTATTTGACTTAGGTTGAGGACATTTGGACCGTTACTTGCACACCATTTCCCGACTACTACTTTACCGCTACTACTATCATTGTGAGTTATAGCATTCCCTTTTTACTTTAACTTATTTTGGGAACTGAGAATGCATGCGGATTTTATGTTTTACATACTAGGCACGAGTACTTAAACTTTATATATGTGTGGGTTATATAACGGCAGAAACATTCCCTATAGCTCGGTAACGTTTAATCATTGGTTTTTGAACCGTGAACGCGAATCTTAGATATGGATCCATAGGGTTTGACATCCCCACTCGGGCTAGTCGCGCTAGCATTTAATGAGTGTTTAATACTTCGAGGTTATACGCACTTGCCAAGTGCACTTTAAGGGGGTACATTAAACGTTAAGTTAGTTACCGGGTGCCCACGGTTAAGCATATACTTTTACATACTTTTGAAACGCTCGTTGTAGCACTGAAATCTCGTGGCCTACTTACATTACTGTTATACTTAAACTATAGCTCACCAACCTTTGTGTTGACATTTTAAGCATGTATTTCTCAGGTGCTTGAAGTCGCTTCCGCTATCATACTAGTCGTGCTGTAGAACCCGCTGCTTAGAGTTGTTATCGCATGACTACTTATCTTGCATTCAAACTTATTTACTTTTGAAACTATGTTATGTAACGACCATTGGGGTCACGTACACTTACTTATTGCTTCTACTTAGCGAAGCATGCTTTTGATTTGTAAAACAATTGACGTATGTTATGACGTCACTTTTATTAATGAATGCAAACTCTGTTTTGAAAACGTATTTAGTACTTAACCTTGTAATGATCCTGTTGATGATGGTCCGTACATGATGATTTAGTACGGGGCGTCACATTTGGTATCAGAGCATTGGTTGTAGGGAATTAGGTTGCATTAGTGAGTCTAAGACCGACCCGGGTAGGTGTAACATCCTTGAATCGGGCCTAGTTGAAATGGTCTATTTTGCCGTTGTGTGGTTTTATATGTTTTTATTTTAATTAACATTTATTGTTATTTGATGACGTGGTTATGACCAGTTTGTGACAAGGGTCACAGAACAGGTTTGTTTATTTAATTTGGACTTCGTTTGGGTTGCCAAATGATGTACGAAAGATATCAGATAACTGATAAATACCCGTGTGTTGTGATGTATGAGTTTTAAGACTCATAAGTGTTTGGTGGGAGGGTTATTCTTCCATTTTCTAGAAAACTCCCAAACCCTCCCGTACCTTCATCTCTTTCACATACCAAACCCTAATTTCTAATCTTTGTTCTTGAGCTCAAATCATTTACATTTTCGTGTTCCTTATGATCTACTGATTCTATCAAGGTAAGAATCACAAGTTTTCATGATTTAATCTTCAAGAAAATTGGGTTTTTGTGATAGTTTTTACAAAGTGGGTAATTTGGGTCAAAAGAGTTGAATTTGATGTTGTTTGAGTCCAAATCTTGTGGGTTTATGTTTCTTGATGTATAGTGTCTTAGATTTGGTCAGTTTTGAGCTAAAAATCGAGCTCTAGAGCAAGAATTGGATGAATTTGGGTGAAACCCGTCACTTTGGCTTCAGCTTCTGCAGATGAACTACCATCGGCCGATGGTCTCTGACCATCGACCGATGGAGTGAGAGGATCGGTCGACGGACTAGACGATCGACCGATGGTGGAAGTCCTTCGACGAACGGTTGAAAATTTAACGATCGACCGATGGTGTAGTCCACCGGCCGATGGAGTAGTGACGATCGGCCAATAGTCTCTGACGATCGACCGATGGTCTTAGACAGTGAAATTTTTACTAAGTGTTGATTTCTAGCCGTTATGCTGTCCGTTTGTATTTTGAGATTTTGATGTAAATTTCAAAAATGCATAAGTGTTAAACAGAAAAATTTTAGCGGACAGATTTTTTGACAAAATTTCTATATTTGTGTTATTTGGTGTTTATGGACATAAACTAACTCGTGTATATGTATTTCTCAGGAGAAAAGGAGAAAGAGAAGGTTCAGTGATTAGATAGCTGAACACCTTCTCGTTTGCTGGTAATCGGTGAGTGGGACTGACTGTGGAATATAGTATAGAGTAGCATGTTATATTATGACTGCCATGCTAGTTAGTTGTACTTATTGATATAGTTAGTTAGTATGCTGTGATGACTGCATGTTAGTTGATGCTTGTCTGCTGGAGCCCAGTGCGTCCCTATTCTGTGGTAGCCTCGGTAGGAGAGATCAACCTGCGGGTTGGGTTCCTCTGTGGTAGCCTAGACAACCGTGGTGTATATATATGTGAATGACGCGTCCGTCGCGTGTGGATTATGTATATACATACGGTGGTGGAGGAACTTCTGGTAAGCCCCAGCCCGATCAACTGGTGGTTAATGGTTTGGCCGAGCCACCAGAGTCTCTGTAGACGGCACTTGGGTGATGTTTGTGTGTTAGCTCTTTGTGACATGAATAGTATAACTGTTCTGTATACTATTGCCTGTGGTTAGTCGTACTCACTTAGCTTCGTGCTAATTCCCCTCCATCTCCTCCCTGCAGGTTATTAGCTTTTGTAGAGATGATGCTTTTGGGGAGAAGACGGGGCATGCTGATGTTATGTTTGACAGGAGCCAACTCTGATGTGTCTTTTCCTATAAAACTAAACTTTTGTTGAAACGTCACGTGACACCATATGTATTAGTTAAATGCTAGCTGTCAACTGTTTTGGTTATGTAATTATGATATGTTTATATTATTATAATGGTTTAATTAAGGTTAATGCTTCCGCCACGTATTTATAAAAAAAAAAAAATCAGCGGTGTCACAAGTTGGTATCAGAGCTGAGTTTGGCAGCATGTGCATTGTGATCTACATGTCATGTTCCCAAACTTAGAAGAGTCATGTCAAACATAACATGCTGGGGATGGGTTAAGTGAGTATTAGGACAGGTTATGTGTTAGTTGTTAGTACTAACCGAGTTTATACTAAGCTTTGGTGTAAGATGATGTGCAGTACAGGTATGATTGATAGTGACGGTAACGCTGTGACCCCAACGCCCCTAGAACAGTTAGAGCTGCAGAGTACAGATTTATATCAGGTGAAGAACCTCGGAGACAGATGTCAAGGTTGTAAGGACAGTTATTGAAGATTCGGGGCAGGTAATATACGTTAGAGCAGTAAGTACAAGTGGACTTAGATATTATACTTCAGATCAGACGGTCTAGTCAGTGTCAGGTGGATGTTCAGTTTCTGCTTAGATGTAACCGCGATGGATAATATTTTAGTCACCGATGATACAACCTCGACAACAGTTCGACAACCGTACTATTATCTGATACAGAAGCATTCGTCGCCAGTAGTAAAAGTAATAAAATAAAGAAAAAGATTCTGTTGGACGGAGTTGGTGTACTCGACCTTTTAGGTATTCCAGGTTAAATTGATCAGTGAATTAGGAAGTTTATTGGATTTAATCAAGTAGAAGGATAAAGATAAAACGATATGGGTTCTTTGTAAAAGATGAGGAGTGACAGGTACATGTTGTTCTACTGCGGGGTATGATTCCTTCTTGCGATGTTAAATGTGGGATGTGGATTCTTGCAGAGATAATATATATATATATATATATATATATATATATATATATATATATATATATATATATATATATATATATATATATATATATATATATATATATATAGAGGATTTATCAACTTATGGGATACAAAGCGTTACAGTGTTCGGCAAATCAGAGATTGAGTTCTGGGGTGGGGTCCGGGGCACAGACATTATCAGCCGGGTGATCTTCTGCTCTTGTTGTTGGACAGGAGAGGAGAAACCCCACAGATGATATAGTTGGAGCATGTTAGATGTTGACGGAGGCTTGTGATACATAAGATGACTTAAATGCCGGTACGTGTTTTATTACATTTTGTAATTTGTTAGTGCATATTGTAAGTCATCATTTGTGGATATGTATGCTTCATAAATGTTGTTTGATATGGTAGTGGAAACGGTTAAATGGCCTTAGAAAATTTTCCTCTTTAGCTAGTACATAGTGGCTTAGTTACTATAGCGTGTTTACATGCTAGTTTGGATTTGCTACTTTTATTGTATGCAACATGTTAGATTTGTTAAGTATCATGCTTTAGGTATTAGTTAGTATGACTGATTTTGATTGGCCTGTTAGTCCGGAGTTGATCTGATATTGTTATGCGTACTTTGGTTGTATTAAATTAAGACTTGTAAGAAGTCTTTCTCTTTACCATAGACCGTTGACTGGTTGGACACACGTAGTGACCAGTGGGGACTGTTTAGGTAGTAGTTCCCTTATTTCTTGACCCGAGACTTGTACCTTAGTTTATGGCCGTATGATATGTAGTCTGTAGGTTTACAGACTGTGACTGAAACAGTAGGTGACTGGCCTAGTAGTGATATTATATGCTTGGACTTGTTGTGTGGAACCTGTAGGGTTGTCAAGTAGAACTATCTTCCTACTTTGGTTTAACATCACCTTGTGTATGGTCCTTAGAAATTTATTGGGGGAGGCTTTCCTTATTTGGTCTCTTGAGGAGATAGAGACAGACTTTGACTTGACCTTAGATTAGATAATAATTGTACTACTGACTTCAAGATCAGTGGAAGTGTCGGACGATGTTTTGGGAATATCGTGGCTAGTATTTTCTTAGAGTAAATTGGTATGGTTTGACCACGATTATTTCCAACGGTAGTGAGATCTCGTTAGTTGACAGTTGTGACTATATACGGCGGGAATGTGGGCGGTGAACCGTGTGAACTCTTTAGAGAATATGTGACTTTTGACTTAGAATTGTGATTGGAACATCGTTGGAATTGCATGGTATGATTTAATATATTCCTATACTTTGAGAGTTGTGTGACATTTGTACTTGACGATTGTAATCTCCAGGGATATGAATGGTAATGATGGGGTTAGTTATTGGTTGATGATATCATGTTCTGAGGGAACTATAACTTCTTCATTTAACAGTTGTAACTGTAGAGGATTTGGGTAGAAATGTCAGGATTTACCAGTGTGTTTGCAAAAGTGGATCAGTTAGGTAAATTCGAACAGTGTGATTGTGACAGGTGCGTTAGTATACCGAGATAGTTGCAATCAGGTGACCCAGTTAGAAACTTTACGTTAGAATAAATTTGTATTAGTGGATTGTAACTATCAGTGACCAGAGGAACATACTGTGATAGATTGACAGACTTGATTAGGGACTTGCTCCGAAATACTCGAAATGAAAATATGATTTAGGATGATGTATTACGTCTGGCCAACAAAAATACATCATGGTAAATCATGCAGTAGTTTCGGGAGTCGGAGGAGACGTAGCAAGTGACGAATAAGATGATAATTGATGTTTGGTATATATATGGTTTCGATGGATTGTAAACTATAGTTTGATTATGTATATATGAAATCTTCTTAAAGAAAGAAACTTGATGGATAATGATTGATATTTATTAGTGGAATTTCCTTTAATGTTGGTTTATTGCGATTTTTCAGAGGATTTTGATCAGAAGTTGACTTTCAGATTTGGTATTGATCGTTGGACTGTAATTAGATATTGGTTTATTATTGGTTAAACATTGTTAAATTGCGAATCTTAATGGAGTTTTAACCAAGTGATAACCTTACTGAGGTAGTGTGTGGTGTCCGATTTGTATGCTGAGATTATTTGATGGATATAACTTGTTAATAACCGTGTCATAACAGTATACGTGGATATCCGTTAGTATAAATCATTGATGGTATGATTGAAAGTGGTTTGATGATCGTGTTTGTAATAATTCTTATTGTTGAAGAGAGGATCAGAGATATATTCTAGTCGACGGATTATTGAGTATATATAATAATATTCTTGCGAGAATTGTGGTTAATTTCTTAAATACCGGGTTAGTAATGGGTATGTAACTACAAATTTGGGTAAGTTTAGTGAACCGGTGTTGACATTGTGGTTCAGAAATTGCGGGAATGGATTGAACAAGTGTTTTCAAGTAATGTGATGACGACGAATTTATGGTTTAGATGAATTGAATTGGAAAATTCGATGGAGTTATCTAATGGGTAATCTCATAACCTGATGATATGGTTTACATATGATGAATTAAAAGTGGATTTCCATTCGTCTTTATGATGTGTGATGTGCAATTGTCGTTCTAATGTAGAACTTTTTATGGAGAATTGACGGAAACCAAAATGTTAGTGATAATTGATGGGTTAAATGGTGAACAATTACCTATGACTGGGGAAAAAGTGTGAAAATTTATTAGAATCGATGACGGATCGATGTATTGTCTATGTGTTGTTTCCTGTGTAAAAGGAGTTTAACAGTAGATGGTATTGAACTGATGAGTTGTTATCCTTTTATCTTAGAACTCGGATAGAAAATGACTTGGGCAGTTTTTGAAATATGATTGACCGATGATACTTAATTATGTGTGCAAGAGAAGAGTGTGATACTATGGTCAATTGTGTAGTAAATTGTCTGACTATTGTGATGTATGATTGGAATTTAGTGAATTAGAGGAATATCTGTTGCATGTACTTAGAAATTTTTAAGAAAGATAACTGCATAAAAGAGATAGATGCTATGACAAAATGAGTAATTTGTTGATAATAGATGACATAGTGATTTGATATGGACCTTGATCTATGAAAGGACCGTGGAAATTGAGAATGCTGATTGCTAGAAGTACGAACTTTGTGGTAACCATAATTATTATTGACGGTGTTTGTCATGAAAGTTAGTTATCCTTTACATCTTCCTAGAAACGGTGGTTGGTTTTAAATGATAAGAGTTTTGATTTGGTTATTGATTTTGGTAAGTAAATTTGTTGATTTTGTTGATGAGAAAGACCCTGGTGGTGATTTAACCGACTATGTGTGTTGGAGTACTTGTGTATCGTACGTTTGACTAGCACTTAGATTAGAGAACAGTGGATGTGATTAGAACCTGTGATTTTATTTGTTTTGGTAGACCAGATTCCGAGGACGGAATCTCTTTAAGGGGGGTGATAATGCTAAAAACGAACATATATTTCATAGCATTATTCCTCAAGAAAGACAAGCTTTTAGTTGTAATTGTTCTATTTACAAGTGATATTCGTTTAAATAATAAAAGGTGAAGACAAAAGACAGATTCGACGAATTGAAGACGCAAACGACCAAAAAGCTCAAAAGTACAAAAGACAATCAAAAAAGGTTCCAATTATTGATAAGAAACGTCTCGAAATTACAAGAGTACAAGATTCAAAACGCAAAGTACAAAATATAAAATTGTACGCAAGGACGTTCGAAAATCCGGAACCGGGACCAGAGTCAACTCTTAACGCTCGACGCAACGGACTAAAAATTACAAGTTAACTATGTATATAAATATAATATAATATATAATTAATTATATTAATTATATATATATTATATATATATAATAAAAACCGTCGGCAGAGAAAGACTCCAAGATTTGAGCTGGAATTTCAAACTCCGCGACTCGCGGAGTTTGAAGGCAAAATTCACCGCGAGTCGCGGAGCCCTAAAAATCGAAAATCCCTATAAAGCCAACCGAATTCTGATCGCAATTCATATCTTTTTCTTCTCTTATCATACGTAAAATTTATATATATATATATAATTTATATTTTAATTTTAATTTTAATTCTAATAATAAGGGTATGTTAGCGAATGTTGTAAGGGTGTAAGTCGAAATTCTGTCCGTGTAACGCTACGCTATTTTTAATCATTGTAAGTTATGTTCAACCTTTTTACATTAATGTCTCGTAGCTAAGTTATTATTGTGCTTATTTAAAACGAAGTAATCATGATGTTGGGCTAATTACTAAAATTGGGTAATTGGGCTTTGTACCATAATTGGGGTTTGGACAAAAGAACGACACTTGTGGAAATTAGACTATGGGCTATTAATGGGCTTTATATTTGTTTAACTAAATGATAGTTTGTTAATGTTAATATAAAGATTTACAATTGGGCGTCCCTATAAATTACCATATACACTCGATCGGACACGATGGGCGGGGTATTTATATGTACGAATAATCGTTCATTTAACCGGACACGGGAATGGATTAATAGCCACTAGAATAATTAAAACAGGGGTGAAATTACATTCAAGGGTAATTGGTGTAATTGTTAACAAAGTAGTAAAACCTTGGTTTACACGCAGTCGATAACCTGGTGTATTCATTAAACAAAGTATTAAAACCTTGTTACAATTCGAATCCCCAATTAGTTGGAATATTTAACTTCGGGTATAAGAATAATTTTATGAGGACACTCGCACTTTATATTTATGACTGATGGACTGTTATGGACAAAAACCAGACGGACATATTAAATAATCCAGGACAAAGGACAATTAACCCATGGGCATAAAACTAAAATCAACACGTCAAACATCATGATTACGGAAGTTTAAATAAGCATAATTCTTTTATTTCATATTTAATTTCCTTTATTTTATATTTAATTGCACTTCTAATTATCGCACTTTTATTTATTGTTATTTAATCGCACTTTTAATTATCGTACTTTTTAATTATCGTAAGTTTATTTTATCGCACTTTTATTATTCGCAATTTCATTATCGTTATTTACTTTACGCTTTAATTTAAGTCTTGTATTTATTTTATATTTTACATTAGGTTTTAACTGCGACTAAAGTCTTAAAATCGACAAACCGGTCATTAAACGGTAAAAACCCCCCCTTTATAATAATAATAATATTACTTAAATATATATTTGTATTTTTATAAAAGTAAATTAATATAGCGTTGAGCTTTGTTTAAAAATTTCCCTGTGGAACGAACCGGACTTACTAAAAACTACACTACTGTACGATTAGGTACACTGCCTATAAGTGTTGTAGCAAGGTTTAAGTATATCCATTCTATAAATAAATAAATATCTTGTGTAAAATTGTATCGTATTTAATAGTTTTTTTTCTGCTAAAATATAAACTATTTTATATACACCTCGCATAACATCAAGTATTTTTGGCGCCGCTGCCGGGGAACACTCTTAAACGCCGGAAGCGCAACGCTAATATAAAAAAAAAAGATTTTTAGTTACTTTTATTAAAAGTCGTTTTTGTAAAAATACGTTTTAAAAATTCGAAAATATAAAAAGAAAAACAAAAATATAAGTATTTTTAAGATTTTGTTAAATATTTAAGTTTTATAAGTTTCTTTATTTTTATTTTAGTTTATAAAAATATAAGTTTTAATATCTTTTATTTAATTAAAAAACAGAAAACAGAAAATAAAAAAAAAATTAAATAAAGAAAAAACGCGTCGAATATTGAAAGCTGTCATCTGAATTCTGGAACCCCGCGACTCGCGGGGTTTGAAGCATAAAATACCGCGACTCGCGGAGACCATCTGACACACGGACAGAAGCCCTAATTCAGCATTAATTACGGGTATTAATTAATTATTATTATTATTTAACCCTAATAATTATTATTATTATTATTAGTTTTATTTTAACTTTTACTTTTTAATTAATTTGTATTTTTAGTTTAATTAATTTATTTAAATTGTAAAATTAGTAGTTTTATTAAATAAATAATATAAAAATAATATTTTTATAAAAATTGTAATTTTTACAACTTTTTGTATATTTTTATATTTTGTCCCTTTTTAATCGTTGTAGCATAACTTTTGTATTTTTAGCTCATATTTAATTTTAAACTTAGTTTTTGCTATAGTTATTTTTACTCCTAGATTTTTAGGCTTTGCCGTAGAATTCCTTAAGTGCTTTTTCTTTAGACTAAGATTTAGGTGCTTTAGAATTTTGCGACGCCATTTTAAGTTTTAGTTTCTTTTTAAGTTATTTCCATTTGGAATTTAGTTTTTCCTGTAAGCTTTAATATTTTTAGACCTTTTACTATGTATCAATTATCATTCCAATTAGTAATTTCAATTTGCGATTATAATTTTAAGTTAGTTGTAGTAATAAGGTTAGGTTAGTAAAGTATTTTTAAGTTTTTATAAGTTTCTTTTATTTTTCCGTCACCTTTTATTTTTCAACCATTTTTTTTCTTTTTCGACCTTTTGCGACGAACTCTTTTTCTCTCTTATTTCTCGCCATTCTAGTTTTTAGGACTTAGAATTTTTTCTACTTCTTATCTAAATTTTCTTAAAATTACGAAAATTTATTTTAAGTGGTTAAATTAATAGACATCAAAATTTTCTGGTTCGTAGTAATAGTTGGATTTGTACGTGGACCGGGTTATTGGAGCCAAACAGTCCTCAATTATATTGAGACCAAACGAATCTTGCCCCTCTGCTGCATCTTTTGGCTATTCGAAACGTGGGCAAAATCAGAAAAGTCTATTGATTGGATAACTTATTATAATTTTTCTTTCCTTTTAAAAACTAATAGGATATTCAGTGAATGCACCGAGCAAGACGTTCATCACCTTTTGTACGTTCACCACCTGTAACTAGATCAAGACATTTAGCAAATATAACCGCCGTTGATTTTTCTTTAGAATCGTCATCCAGTCGACCAAGTACTTCAGTTCAAATTTCCGATAATCCATTTTTTGAACCCAACCTCACAATTGAGAATCCGGAGAATATTCAGGAACGGTTCGTAGATCCTGAACCACTAAACTTTCCTCCGGAACCACCAATCATTCAAACAGAGATTGTTGAGGAACGAACCATTAAATCAGAATCATCTAGTGATACCGATTCAACAAATTCAATTATGGAGAATCTGGAACCTTTAAGTATGGAAGACCGAATGAGAGCTAAACGCACTGGCCAAGGTCACGCAATTACTCATCCAGACATTAATGCGCCAGATTATGAAATCAAAGGACAAATTTTACACATGGTGACTAATCAATGCCAATTTAGTGGTGCGCCGAAGGAAGATCCAAATGAACATCTACGTACCTTTAATAGGATCTGCACACTATTTAAAATCCGAGAAGTGGAGGATGAACAGATATATCTCATGTTATTTCCCTGGACTTTAAAGGGAGAAGCCAAAGATTGGTTGGAATCGTTACCTGAAGGGGCGATCGATACATGGGACGTTTTAGTTGACAAATTTCTTAAACAATTCTTTCCTGCATCTAAAGCCATAAGACTTCAAGCAGAAATTGTTACGTTCACACAGAAACCAAATGAAACTCTATATGAGGCGTGGACAAGATATGGAAAGTTATTAAGAGGATGTCCGCAACATGGTTTAGACACCTGTCAAATAGTACAAATATTCTACCAAGGATGCGACATCACTACAAGAAAAGACATAGATATAGCAGCTGGTGGTTCTATTATGAAGAAAACCGAAACTGATGCTTACAAAATTATTGATAACACTGCTTCCCACTCACATGAGTGGCACCAAGAAAAAGACATCATTAGATCATCTAAAGCAGCTAGAGCCGATTCTAGCCATGACTTAGATTCTATTTCCGCAAAGATAAATGCTGTGGAGAGACGAATGGAAAAGATGACTAAGGATATTCACTCAATACGAATTAGTTGTGAGCAGTGTGGAGGACCACATTTGACAAAAGATTGTCTCAGTATTGAATTAACAATGGAACAAAGAGAGAATATTTCATACATAAACCAAAGGCCTGGAAATAATTATCAGAATAATTATCAACCGCCAAGACCGATTTACAATCAAAACCAGAATTATAACCGAAATATTCCATACAACAACCAACAAGGTCCTAGCAATCAACAAGTATCCAATAATACTTACAATCAGCAAAGACCGAATTTTCAAAACAAACCACCACAACAAACCGATGATAAAAAGCCAAATTTAGAAGATATGATGACAAAGCTAGTTGAAACTCAAACACAGTTTTTCACATCTCAGAAACAAACTAATGAATAAAATGCTCAAGCATTTAGAAATCAACAAGCTTCTATTCAAAATCTGGAACAAGAAGTAAGTAACCTAGCAAGGTTAATAGGTAAAAGAAAACCGGGAAGTCTACCTAGTGATACAAATGCTAACCCCCGAAATGAAACAGCTAAAGCCATTACCACAAGAAGTGGTACAACACTTAAACCACCGGAAATACCTGCAACTTCTGATGAAACTATTCCTACTCCACAAGAACCACAACCTGATCAAGATAAGGAAAAAGAACCGGTAGTTGAGAAGGTTAATGAAGATAACACAGTTAAGGATAAACCTTATGTTAAACCATACCAACCACCACTTCCTTACCCGAGTAAAATGAAGAAAGAAAAACTTGAAGCCGAGCAATCCAAATTCTTGGATATGTTTAAACAGATAAATGTAAATCTTCCTTTCATTGATGTGATTTCAGGAATGCCAAAATATGCTAAATTCTTGAAAGATCTAATCTCAAATAGAAAGAAAATGGAAGAACTCTCGGCTGTTACTATGAATGCTAATTGTTCAGCAGTGCTGTTGAATAAGATACCAGAAAAACTATCTGATCCAGGAAGTTTCACAATTCCATGTTTTCTGGGTAGTCTTAGTTCAATAGAAGCATTGGCAGACTTAGGTGCTAGTATAAATCTAATGCCGTATTCACTATACGCTAAACTAGACCTTGGAGAATTGAAACCAACCAGAATAAGCATACAACTAGCCGATAGATCAATAAAATATCCTAGAGGGATAATGGAGAACATGCTAGTTAAAGTTGGTACTTTAGTATTTCCAGTAGATTTTGTTGTTTTGGACAAGGAAGAAGATTCTCAAGTTCCTCTCATATTAGGAAGACCATTCTTAAACACGGCTAAAGCAATGATAGACGTGTTCGGTAAGAAATTGACCCTAAGTATAGAGGATGAGAGTGTTACCTTTTCAGTTGATAGAGCAATGCAACAACCACAATCTGCAGATGATACATGTTATTATATTCAAACTATAGATGCACATGCAGAATTATTAAAAGAATTTCCAGAATTACAAGGAACAGGAGAATGTTCTTTAGGAGAAGGTAATGAACCAATTGATGAAGCTGAAATGTTAGCTACACTTATAGCTAATGGATATGAACCAACAACAGAAGAAATTCAAATGCTAAAAGAAGAAGACAGATATCGATATAAATCATCGATAGAAGAACCTCCGAAATTAGAGTTAAAGCCACTTCCAAACCATTTGGAATACGCTTATTTACATGGTGAATCTGAATTACCTGTAATAATATCGTCTTCTCTTACTGAAAATGAGAAATCACAACTCATTTTTGTGTTGAAAGCTCATAAACCAGCCATTGCATGGAAGATTCATGTTATTAAAGGAATAAGTCCTTCGTATTGCACACATAAAATCCTTATGGAAGAAGGTCATAAAACGTATGTGCAACGCCAACGAAGACTAAATCCTAATATGCAAGATGTAGTTAAGAAAGAGATTATTAAACTGCTAGATGCAGGTTTGATATATCCAATCTCTGATAGTCCATGGATAAGCCCAGTTCAATGCGTACCTAAGAAGGGTGGCATGACTGTCATTACAAATGAGAAAAATGAGCTTATTCCTACTAGGACTGTAACAGGATGGCGTGTATGTATTGATTATAGAAAATTAAATGACGCCACCAGAAAAGATCACTTTCCCTTACCTTTCATAGATCAAATGTTGGAAAGATTAGCCGGAAATAGTTACTATTGTTTTCTAGATGGATTTTCCGGATATTTTCAAATTCCAATAGCACCCGAGGACCAAGAGAAAACCACATTCACGTGCCCTTATGGTACTTTTGCTTACAAACGCATGCCATTTGGACTTTGTAACGCCCCTGCAACCTTTCAAAGGTGTATGATGGCGATTTTTCACGACATGATAGAAGAATGCATGGAAGTTTTCATGGATGACTTTTCAGTCTTCGGTGATACATTTAAATCATGTCTAGTTAATCTGGAACGAATGCTAATTAGATGCGAAAAATCAAATCTAGTACTTAATTGGGAGAAATGCCATTTCATGGTTAAAGAAGGCATCGTTCTTGGACATAAAATTTCAAAAGAAGGAATTGAAGTGGATAGAGCTAAAGTAGATGTAATTGCTAAACTTCCACATCCCACCAATGTTAGAGGAGTTAGGAGTTTTCTAGGGCATGCCGGTTTTTACCGATGTTTCATAAAAGATTTTTCTAAAATTGCCACTCCTATGAATAAACTCCTAGAAAAGGATGCGCCATTCATCTTTTCAGATGAGTGTATCAAATCTTTTAATATTCTTAAAGAGAAACTCACTAATGCACCGATCATGATAACACCAAATTGGAATCTACCATTTGAACTAATGTGCGATGCAAGTGATTTTGCAATGGGAGCCGTTTTAGGACAAAGGATTGAAAAACGATTTCAACCTATATATTATGCTAGTAAGACATTACAAGGAGCACAAACAAACTATACAACTACTGAAAAAGAACTCCTTGCTATTGTCTTTGCTTTTGACAAATTTCGATCATATCTCGTTCTAGCAAAAACGGTGGTCTATACCGACCATTCTGCTCTTAGATACCTATTTTCAAAACAAGATGCTAAACCAAGATTAATCCGTTGGATCTTACTCTTACAAGAGTTTGATATTGAAATCCGAGATAAAAGAGGAGCAGAAAATCTCGCCGCTGATCATCTTTCTCGTCTTGAAAATCCCGAATTAGAAGTTCTGAATGAATCAGCCATACAAGACAACTTTCCTGATGAATATCTATTGAAGATAGATTATAAAGAAATTCCATGGTTTGCAGACTATGCAAACTACTTAGTTTGTGGATTCCTTGAAAAAGGATTATCGTACCAAAGACGAAAGAAATTCTTCAGTGATATAAAACACTATTTCTGGGAAGATCCACATCTGTTTAAAAGTTGTCCTGATGGAATAATACGCCGATGTGTATTTGGAGATGAAGCTAGTAAAATATTAAACCATTGTCACAAAGGACCAACAGGAGGGCATTATGAGCCTCAACTCTGGATTCTATTGGCCTACAATTTACAAAGACACACACCTTCTTTGCAAATCCTGTGATGCATGTCAAAGGGCCGGAAAAATAAGTCAACGTGATGAAATGCCACAAAATGTCATCCAAGTATGTGAAGTATTTGACATTTGGGGTATTGACTTTATGGGTCCATTTCCAAAATCTAATAATAATCTATATATACTCGTAGCCATTGATTATGTATCTAAATGGGCGGAAGCACAAGCTCTCCCAACTAATGATGCACGAGTTGTAGTCAACTTTTTAAAACGTCTTTTTGCAAGGTTTGGAACACCGAAAGCTTTAATAAGTGATCGGGGTACTCATTTCTGTAATAATCAACTTGAGAAAGTTCTTAAAAGATATGGAGTAACTCATAAAATCTCCACCGCATATCATCCACAAACAAGTGGACAAGTTGAAAATACCAACCGAGCTTTAAAACGTATTCTAGAGAAAACCGTAGGATCAAATCCGAAGGAATGGTCCATTAAATTGGAGGATGCACTCTGGGCTTTTAGAACAGCCTACAAAACTCCAATTGGAACCACACCTTTTAGACTTGTTTATGGAAAAGCATGTCATCTTCCAGTAGAAATTGAACACAAAGCATTTTGGGCTTTGAAGACATGTAATCTTGATTTACATGAAGCTGGACGTCTACGATTAAGTCAACTAAACGAATTAGAAGAAATAAGACATGAAGCATACGAAAATTCGTTAATCTATAAAGAAAGAACGAAGAAATGGCATGATAAAAGAATCAAAAGTTCAAAAGAATTTAAAGAAGGAGACAGAGTTCTTCTTTTCAATTCACGATTCAAGCTATTTCCTGGAAAATTGAAATCAAGATGGTCTGGACCATTCATAGTCAAAAGAGTTTTCCCATACGGAACGATAGAATTAATAAATTCAAATGGGATGGAATTTAAAGTTAATGGTCACAGAGTTAAACATTACATACATGGTCCGATGGAAGTCGACAACGAAGTTAATCACAATTTCGACACCACAGCTAACTAAGTGTGGGGAGAATCAAGTCTTTAAAGGATAATATGTATTTCTGTTAGAGTTAGATTGTCTGTTTTCGTGTAGTTCTCGAAAATGGAACCCGAATGGTCTTTCCCTAGCAGACCCTAAAGAACTAGTCTTCTTCCCCCATTCTGAATTTTTATTTTTTTAGGTTTTTACGAAATGAAGACTGCCTGTGAACTAAACCATGGTCTAATGCTACACGCTTTGATCACTAAACGTAATAATGACATACTACCGAGTGAAATAGTATCAGTAATCAGAGAAAGAATGGACGGAGTTAGAAAAGAATCCAGATGCGAAGATAATAAGTTACAATTTGGTAAAGGAAAATCAAAATCCGCAGCGAAAAGAAGAGCACGACACCTAGAAAGATATCACAAATGCGGAAAATGGTCACATGGAGGTAAATGTTCAAATAATCAAACCTATTCAAATACCGAATTTGTTACTTTATGCAGAGACGGACCGTTCATATGTTTAGAAGAAAAGACACTGAATGCTCGAGGTTACGCCTATGTAGCCATGGAAAACCAATTAAACCGACTATCTTATGAATGGGATAGATCATATAACTAAGAAATCTATTTCACAGGTATGTCTGTACAGTTTTTATTTTTTTTTTTTTTTAACCTTTTGATAATAAACGCTAATTTGTTCGCTAAAAAGTATTAAATTGGTATTGAATAAAATTAGGTTTGGCGACCGAAATTATTGATATCATTCAAAAATTTATTACATCACTGCGAAATTTAACGTTTATTCTTAAGGTATAAATATCTTTAAACAATCAACCCAAAATATTTCAAAAATTCGTCATGAGTTAAATTAGGTTTTGGAACCGAAATTACTTTACCGAAAAGAGGGGCGCATATTTTTGATAATATTTGATTAATTAAAGTGGGATAAAAAGACAAAAAGATTTTTAAATTTATTTTTACCATGTTTTTAAAATTAATATTTAAATCTTAAATTAATATATTTAAAATTGTAAATATTTGAAAAATTAATATAAGTTTGATATGAATTTATAAATTTTTAAATTAAGTTTGGTGTGAATTTTTAATTTTTAAAATATTAATTTTTAATTTTATGCATTTCAAATTTTAAGTTTGGTATGAATTTTTAATATTAATTTTGAATTTTATATTTAAGTTGTGTGAATTTAAAAACAAAAATTTACTTTATCTCATTAAGTTAAGAATATGATTTTTAAAATTCGTCGTAAGTTGAAGACTAGGTCTTTGAACCGAAATTGCTTTACCCGAGGGAGGGACGAGAACTTTTATTATCATTATTTTTAATCTTATTGAATTAAAGTATGCCAAAAACATTGAAAAAACCCAAAAATCTTAGCTTTTAAAACAATCGCTACAAAAAGACAAATTTTAAAATTTTGTCGAGAGACGGACTAGGACATCTATCCGAAACGACCTCATCCTAAATAACAAGGGAAACAAAATTTTAAAATTAAGTACTTAATTGTTTCAAAAGTTAATGATTATAAAAAAAAATAAATAAAAAAAAAATATACCAAACTCCGCGAATCGCGGAGTTTGGAGGGTAAATCCCCGCGACTCGCGGAGGTACCGAAAATCAGAAAAAAAAATAAAAAGAGCTGAACGATCAATTCACTCCCCCACCCAAAAACACTGCGAAGAACAGCGAACAAAAACCCCAAAAACCCGAAAAATACACCCCAAAATCCCAATTTTTAACCGTTAATCACCAAATCTTTTGCTAAAATCATGTTGAGAAGGATGCTATCTAAGAATTACTCAAGAAAAACGGTAAATTTCTACACCTAAACACCATTTAATTCGAAATTTGGTATTCTTGAGCTATTTTTTCCCCAATTTGATTTTGATGCTTTTTAGTGTAATTAAGCTTAAATTGTTTATGTATTATGCTTGTATAACCTAGATTGATGCTGTTTAACATGATTAGAAGCCTTAAACTTCAAATTTTGAGTAATCTAGGGTTTGTGTTCTTGAGCAAATTTGGGGCTTTTTGATATAAACAGGTTATGGCCGATTTTTGTTATGAATTGTTGCTAAATTGAGTAGTGTAACATGTCTAGGTAGTTAAATGATCCAAACTTTGAGCCTAAACATGATTTTGAGAATTAAAGTGGACTTTTTCAAGTCTAAAATTCATGAACTTGATTTTTGAAAGATAATGCCATTTGAGACTTGTTTAATTGCTAGTAATGATTATTTTGACATGTTATTTGAGTTGAATGCTTATGAACTTGGCGAAAATTTTCGTATATGCTTATTTGAAAAAGTGTAGATTTGATAAAAATGTGAAAATAAGCTTAAGTTTGATATAAATTGATAATGTCATTGTAATTATTTTGATTGATGATTTTGCTGACACTAATGCGTATTTGGATGCACAAAATTTGTGTTTGATGTGTTTTGCAGAATGAAAGGGGTGAATCTTCATCCCAAGCCCGCAATGCTCCTGCTGAGAATTTGGAACAACAGGAGGTGGATAACTACTACAAGCAGGATGTACCTCATCCAGTCATGACCTTTTCCGATATGCACTTGGAAGAGTTGCACCCGAACCTGAGATTTGACAGACTTTGGATAGATTATCCAAAATATCAACGGGGTTTGCATACTCTTCACTCTAAGGTTGTTGAGGTACCGAGGGTCATAGAATGGGGACCCTTAGAAGCTGTAGAATTGGCCGGGCCAATTAGGGAATTACTTGTACAGAGGTATGGTAATTCTACTTTTAATGACTGGGTATGTTTATTCACCATACGTAGACCTGTATATAAAGTATGGTGTGAAGAGTTGTTATGTAGTATAGAGTTGAATGATCGGGTAGCTAGTTTAACCGATCGTTCTTTTATTAGATTTTTGTTAGGCGGTTCGATGCGCCACATGTCTTTACTGGACATGGCTCAGGCTTTACGTATATATACGCCTGAGGAGTTAGCGTCTGCCGATTGTAGAGGATTGATACTAAACGGTAGAAAGATAGATGAAAATTTTGATACACACGGTGTGTGGAGTCAAATGACAAGCCATCACCGTTTCAAAGGGGGAAATTACTCTTATTTGGATATAGATAGAGCCGAATTAAGAGTGATACATAGGTTTTTAGCTAATTCGATTACACAAAGGGGTAAGAACAAAGAAAAAGTAAATGAACAGGATTTGTTTTACCATATGTGTATTCGAGACCCACAAAGCTCTGTAAGTATACCATATTGTGTGGGTTATTATTTATCAGCTATGGTTCGGGGGATGCGACCACATAGCATAATAGGAGGTGGTATTTTTATTACTTTGATTGGTGAATATCTCGGTGTGGATATAAGTCGGGGGGGATTATTACTAGAAGAGCCAGAACCCCGAGATACTATAGGTTTAAATGTATACCATGGTGCGAAAGTTTTGAAGAGGCGAAATAACGCCGCAGTACGATACCATGGTAGACATCCACAGGTGGAGAGAAACCAGCAGCAAGGTAATGTAGGAGGGGGGAATGAGATGCAAGAAATGCATAGGTTTATAGCTTCTCAGGAATACGAAAATGCTAGACAGAGAGCATTTGAAGATTGGCAAGTTCATCAGAACCAGATCATAGCTCATTGCCAACATATAGGTAGAAACTATTTTCCTACACCGAAACCCATCTTCCCTCCTTGGTCTATAGAGATGCAGCCACCATATCCTACGTATGACCCTGCCGAAGCATTCTATAGCACTTATGGTTATGCCTGGAACCCCTATTGGTACCAATATCATCCTTAGTTTACTTATTATTTTATTTTTATTTTGTAATTTGTAATTATTGATACGTTTAATACTTTTGTTAATATTGTAATCATTTTTATAATTATCTAACTTTTATTTTTAGATTTTAATAATTTTTGAATGTGGGGTAATATACCAAACGTCAAAAATAGGTATATATGTTTGCAGTTTATCTTATGTACACAACAGGGTAAAACAACGCATTTTCAAAGACTGGCATTAAGTTCAGCAAAAGCAACTAATTTTGACGACAAGATGCAAAATATATGTGAAATAACAACAAGACGGAATGAACAAATGATGTGCACCATTTATCATTCAGCAAACAAACGCCAATATATTTGGAAACTTTGGTAAAATTTAATCATTTTCACACAAATCACCCTCAATAATTTAAATTGTTACTGATTTCTTGCAAATGAGGGCAGCATTGCAAGATCTTAAGTGTGGGAAGGGGTTAAATTCTTTCGAATTTTAAAATTTTTATCTTAAACACTTGGTTACCATTAAAAATACTAGTAAAGCAGTAGTTGTATTAGAATCTAGTGCTCTCTGATAAAAAAGAACAGCCCTGGTCTTATATACTGACTACCCACTTCTAGTAAAATTTTTCAAAATTTTCAATTAAATGAATTCAAAATCATGTTTATACATATTTATGAACGATAAAACTAGGTTTTAACACCGAAATTATTGTTACCTCAAAAAGGACATAAATTGAGAAACAAACTAAAATGTTAAAATTCATTTAAAATGGAATAGAGGACGATAAAAAGGAAAATAAAAGCCAAGTGTGGGAAAATTTACCAAGTTATCTTAAACATATGTCACATATATCTGTAACAAATAACTGAAAATACTTTTGCTTTGGACTAAATTAAACTATTTTACCCGATGAAAGAAAAGAAGAGATGGATCTACACGATGAATCAATTCCATCATTAAAAGGAAGTAAAGTCTTCCGAAAAAGAAACGCGCTTCTTGATTTAGGTCATGAAGTTGTCGTCCAGACCAGCTGTAGGTTGACGAAAAATCTAGAAAAGTCATCTCTAAAATCAGCAGGAAATCCACGGATCTCATCATTAAACAGGGTCGCCAAGTGGTCAGATTTATCCTAACCATGAGAAGGATTTATCTCGTACAATGGGGGGGCACCATGCAAATTAGCTGGATAAGACTAATGAATCAGATCCCCAGAAAGGATAATCTCCTTAAAGATTAAAAATCAGCTTTTAAGACTGATATTGCTCAATCCTAGAGATTGACCTTAAAGATTGAGAATTACAAACTCATGGAATTCGATGATATCTAAACTCGAGCTTAAACGAGAAAATATTTTGATCAAAATTACAAACCGATTTGTTTTCTGAAAACCCTATTTTCAATGCGTTCATTACCATTGAACGTAAAATCCTAGGAATTCACCTGGAATTCATTAGGTCACCTGAACTAAATCGGGTGTCAACCGTAAGAACGGTGGTTGCATAGCATGGTCAAAGACAGGACCTTGTGCCATACCGAAAAATTATAAGGGTGAGCTTTACTATTGCTCCTACCAAGGATAGTAATTGCGTCCGACACGTTACAGACCATAATTAAAAGCATGTCAGGGGACATTGCCTTAACAGTTGCTTGTTCAACGCTTTCCTTTCAACCGGACGGTAGTTTGCCGAAAGGTAATATACGGAACAAGTAAACTGGACGTGTTGCTTTCCAAATACAAGGTTAGCAAGTGGGTGACACAAAACCGCAAGTTTTGAGCTAAAATTTTCAAATCTGAAACCCACCAAACCCACAAAAATATTTTGCAAACACCGGTAAAGGGTTATCCCGAAAAACTTATCTAGGGTAAAAACTAGATTTAATTTTCAAAAGATCAAATGTTTTCATAAAGATCCAATTTCCTTAATGGATCTAAATTTTTATAGTCATGTGGGACTGTAAACCATATCGTTACTACCATTGTTTATACCGCCGTATAGAAATCACTGATGTACAAAGTGTGAAGAATAAAGAAGTGATTCTAGTATTTCAAGACAATATTGCTTGAGGACAAGCAACGCTCAAGTGTGGGAATATTTGATAATGCTAAAAACGAACATATATTTCATAGCATTATTCCTCAAGAAAGACAAGCTTTTAGTTGTAATTGTTCTATTTACAAGTGATATTCGTTTAAATAATAAAAGGTGAAGACAAAAGACATATTCGACGAATTGAAGACGCAAACGACCAAAAAGCTCAAAAGTACAAAAGACAATCAAAAAAGGTTCCAATTATTGATAAGAAACGTCTCGAAATTACAAGAGTACAAGATTCAAAACGCAAAGTACAAAATATAAAATTGTACGCAAGGACGTTCGAAAATCCGGAACCGGGACCAGAGTCAACTCTTAACGCTCGACGCAACGGACTAAAAATTACAAGTTAACTATGTATATAAATATAATATAATATATAATTAATTATATTAATTATATATATATATTATATATATATAATAAAAACCGTCGGCAGAGAAAGACTCCAAGATTTGAGCTGGAATTTCAAACTCCGCGACTCGCGGAGTTTGAAGGCAAAATTCACCGCGAGTCGCGGAGCCCCAAAAATCGAAAATCCCTATAAAGCCAACCGAATTCTGATCGCAATTCATATCTTTTTCTTCTCTTATCATACGTAAAATTTATATATATATATATATAATTTATATTTTAATTTTAATTTTAATTCTAATAATAAGGGTATGTTAGCGAATGTTGTAAGGGTGTAAGTCGAAATTCTGTCCGTGTAACGCTACGCTATTTTTAATCATTGTAAGTTATGTTCAACCTTTTTACATTAATGTCTCGTAGCTAAGTTATTATTGTGCTTATTTAAAACGAAGTAATCATGATGTTGGGCTAATTACTAAAATTGGGTAATTGGGCTTTGTACCATAATTGGGGTTTGGACAAAAGAACGACACTTGTGGAAATTAGACTATGGGCTATTAATGGGCTTTATATTTGTTTAACTAAATGATAGTTTGTTAATGTTAATATAAAGATTTACAATTGGGCGTCCCTATAAATTACCATATACACTCGATCGGACACGATGGGCGGGGTATTTATATGTACGAATAATCGTTCATTTAACCGGACACGGGAATGGATTAATAGCCACTAGAATAATTAAAACAGGGGTGAAATTACATTCAAGGGTAATTGGTGTAATTGTTAACAAAGTAGTAAAACCTTGGTTTACACGCAGTCGATAACCTGGTGTATTCATTAAACAAAGTATTAAAACCTTGTTACAATTCGAATCCCCAATTAGTTGGAATATTTAACTTCGGGTATAAGAATAATTTGATGAGGACACTCGCACTTTATATTTATGACTGATGGACTGTTATGGACAAAAACCAGACGGACATATTAAATAATCCAGGACAAAGGACAATTAACCCATGGGCATAAAACTAAAATCAACACGTCAAACATCATGATTACGGAAGTTTAAATAAGCATAATTCTTTTATTTCATATTTAATTTCCTTTATTTTATATTTAATTGCACTTCTAATTATCGCACTTTTATTTATTGTTATTTAATCGCACTTTTAATTATCGTACTTTTTAATTATCGTAAGTTTATTTTATCGCACTTTTATTATTCGCAATTTCATTATCGTTATTTACTTTACGCTTTAATTTAAGTCTTGTATTTATTTTATATTTTACATTAGGTTTTAACTGCGACTAAAGTCTTAAAATCGACAAACCGGTCATTAAACGGTAAAAACCCCCCCTTTATAATAATAATATTACTTAAATATATATTTGTATTTTTATAAAAGTAAATTAATATAGCGTTGAGCTTTGTTTAAAGATTTCCCTGTGGAACGAACCGGACTTACTAAAAACTACACTACTGTACGATTAGGTACACTGCCTATAAGTGTTGTAGCAAGGTTTAAGTATATCCATTCTATAAATAAATAAATATCTTGTGTAAAATTGTATCGTATTTAATAGTTTTTTTCTGCTAAAATATAAACTATTTTATATACACCTCGCATAACATCAGGGGGTAGATTTGTAACATCCTTGAATCGGGCCTAGTTGAAATGGTCTATTTTGCCGTTGTGTGGTTTTATATGTTTTTATTTTAATTAACATTTATTGTTATTTGATGACGTGGTTATGACCAGTTTGTGACAAGGGTCACAGAACAGGTTTGTTTATTTAATTTGGACTTCTTTTGGGTTGCCAAATGATGTACGAAAGATATCAGATAACTGATAAATACCCGTGTGTTGTGATGTATGAGTTTTAAGACTCATAAGTGTTTGGTGGGAGGGTTATTCTTCCATTTTCTAGAAAACTCCCAAACCCTCCCGTACCTTCATCTCTTTCACATACCAAACCCTAATTTCTAATCTTTGTTCTTGAGCTCAAATCATTTACATTTTCGTGTTCCTTATGATCTACTAATTCTATCAAGGTAAGAATCACAAGTTTTCATGATTTAATCTTCAAGAAAATTGGGTTTTTGTGATAGTTTTTACAAAGTGGGTAATTTGGGTCAAAAGAGTTGAATTTGATGTTGTTTGAGTCCAAATCTTGTGGGTTTATGTTTCTTGATGTATAGTGTCTTAGATTTGGTCAGTTTTGAGGTAAAAATCGAGCTCTAGAGCAAGAATTGGATGAATTTGGGTGAAACCCGTCACTTTGGCTTCAGCTTCTGCAGATGAACTACCCTCGGCCGATGGTCTCTGACCATCGACCGATGGAGTGAGACGATCGGTCGACGGACTAGACGATCGACCGATGGTGGAAGTCCTTCGACGAATGGTTGAAAATTTAACGATCGACCGATGGTGTAGTCCACCGGCCGATGGAGTAGTGACGATCGGCCGATAGTCTCTGACGATCGACCGATAGTCTTAGACAGTGGAATATAGTATAGAGTAGCATGTTATATTATGACTGCCATGCTAGTTAGTTGTACTTATTGATACAGTTAGTTAGTATGCTGTGATGACTGCATGTTAGTTGATGCTTGTCTGCTGGAGCCCAGTGCATCCCTATTGTGTGGTAGCCTCGGTAGGAGAGATCAACCTGCGGGTTGGGTTCCTCTGTGGTAGCCTAGACAACCGTGGTGTATATATATGTGAATGACGCGTCCGTCGCGTGTGGATTATGTATATACATACGGTGGTGGAGGAACTTCTGGTAAGCCCCAGCCCGATCAACTGGTGGTTAATGGTTTGGCCGAGCCGCCAGAGTCTCTGTAGACGGCACTTGGGTGATGTTTGTGTGTTAGCTCTTTGTGACATGATTAGTATAACTGTTCTGTATACTATTGCCTGTGGTTAGTCGTACTCACTTAGCTTCGTGCTAATTCCCCTCCATCTCCTCCCTGCAGGTTATTAGCTTTTGTAGAGATGATGCTTTTGGGGAGAAGACGGGGCATGCTGATGTTATGTTTGACAGGAGCCAACTCTGATGTGTCTTTTCCTATAAAACTAAACTTTTGTTGAAACGTCACGTGACACCATATGTATTAGTTAAATGCTAGCTGTCAACTGTTTTGGTTATGTAATTATGATATGTTTATATTATTATAATGGTTTAATTAACGTTAATGCTTCCGCCACGTATTTATAAAAAAAAAAAAAAAATCAGCGGTGTCACAGTAGGATTCACTAATAGGACTAATCTACAACTTGCTAGTTTACTTGTTTCCGCTGAATTTACTGCATGCTACTGCTTACTGTTACTGCTATATGTCGTATGCTACTACATGATATCACTACTGCATGATATTACTTGCTTTCGATTGCATGCTACTTTCATACGAATTACTGTTATTGCCATGCTAGTTACTGTTATACATGATTTAAACTGTTGGCCTATTATTTGCTTGCTTTATGACATACTGACATGGAAAATTTATTTTTCCTTGTTCAGATGTCGGATGTTCCACCTGCTGGCATTTCGGGAAGTACAGACTCAGACCCCGTCGCCCTACCTACTGCTACACCTGCTGCTGCTACTGCCGATACACCGGCCCCGACACCCACTAGTGATCCCGGCGCTTCTACTTCCGGAGCTGGTACTAGTGCACCTGCCCCAGTGTCCGCTCCCGGACCCTCGAGGTCACAGCCCCGCATTGGTGGTATTGAGATCCCCGCGGAGTTCGGGGAAGGGCCGTTTCGTAACCACATGCGCACGCCTTGCCGACGCACTCCCGACGGACGTTTAGTCGTGATTCCTCCAGGCAGACACCGACAGATGTTGGCCGCCTTCGGACGCTTTGGATTACCAGCTCAGTCACCAGTGTCACCACCACACGATTTGGATGACTCATCATCCGCCGACTCTTCATCATCAGACGACTCCAGCGATGATGAGGATCCTGCTGATAGACCTATTCAGGCACCCTCCACCCCGCCGAAGAAGCGGTACCGTTCCGACGGCACCGTCATTCCAGGAGTGAATGGAGGTCGTGTTTTTACTGACGCTTTTGGCCATCGTCGTAGGGTTACTGCTCGTAAACGAGTTGTGCCATACCCTGCCGACCCACAGATACGTAAGGTTCCCCGTTACGTATTGACTATTCCTGGAACCGTACCACCTAGATTCAGATATGCACCACTTACATCTAGGGACGTACCGTCTACATCCGGAGCCGGACCATCTACATCAGCACCACCGGCACCACCCGCACCACCCGCCCCACCTGCACCGCCTGCCCCACCAGCTCCCTCTAACGAGGAACTGATGAGGGAGATTGAGACTCTCCGAGCTCGAATCACTGAGCTCGAGGAGCAGTTGGCTCGAGGAGCAGTTCACCCGCCTTCACCGTAGGACCTTGTATTTAGATTTCATGATGTAATCTAGACATAGTTTCATGTATTTCATATGTATTGTACGAACTTATTCAGATGTATGAAACTTATTATTATTAATGAATGGAACTTTGCGTTATTTAATTCTTGCACGATGTTCTATTTACATTGCTGTACGATGATTCTGTGATATTTGTACCTAGATGCATTATTTAATAACATGTGATGTTTTGATTCCATGTTAGTCACTATATACTGTATTACTACTACTTGCATGCTGGATTTTGACTTGGGTCAAAATTTTTGTTTAGAATACCATGGCTAATGGAAGAACCACACCTACCGCCGCCCAGATTGAGGACATGATCAGTGAACGGGTCGCTGCAGCCCTAGCAGAAAGAAATCTCCAAGCTCCACCGCCACCACCACCAGTTATCCCACCCGTTCGAAATGGGTGTACATACAAGGAATTCCAGAGCTGCAAACCGCATAACTTCAGTGGCACCGAGGGACCAGTTGGTCTCACCAGATGGTTTGAAAAACTTGAATCAGTATTCCGAGTTAGCAACTGTTCGGAGGATAATAAGACCAAGTTTGCATCTTGCACGCTATCTGACGGCGCGCTAACGTGGTGGAACACGTTAGCTCAAGCAAAAGGGATTGATGAGGCGTATGCCACGCCTTGGGAAGAGTTTAAGTGTGCTATGATTGATGAGTATTGTCCGAGAACTGAAATTCAGAAGATGGAAATCGAATTTATGCAGTTAAAGGCCGTAGGGAACGACCTTAACAGTTACAACCGTAGGTTTTTGGAGTTGGCTCTTATGTGTCCGACCATGGTCACCCCCGAATTCAAGCGCATGGAGAAATACTTCTCGGGACTTCCTAAGTCCATCAAAGGAAATGTCACCTCATCCAAACCACCAAATGTTCCCGAAGCAATGCGCATGGCGCATACTCTCATGAATCAGATCCTTATTGATGAGCCGGAGAAGGCTAAGTTTGAAGCTGGTAGTAGCGAAAAGAGGAAATGGGATAACAACCACAACAACCACAACAACAATAACATCAACAGGGGTAGAAACTATGATCAAAACCCGGCGAAGCGACATGAAGGGTTCAGGCAAAACAACAACAACCCCAACCCCAACAACAACAACTCCAACCCGAACTACAAAGGCACGCTACCACAATGCAAGAGGTGCTACAAGCACCACACCGGGTATTGTAATGCTGTTTGTGAGAAGTGCAAGAAGAGCGGGCACATCGGTAGGGACTGCAAGACTACCACGATGACAGGGAGGCCGAACACCAACGGGCCGAAAAAGTGTTACGAATGCGGGCAGACGGGCCATTTCAGAAACGAGTGCCCGAACAAACGAAAGGATGGCGGACCACCGCGTGCTAGAGCTTTTAATGTTAATGCAAGGGATGCACGCGATAACCCCGACTTGGTGACAGGTATATTCAAAATCAACAATCTTTTATCTTCTGTCTTGTTTGATACTGGTGCGGATAGAAGTTATGTATGTAGACATTTTTACGATAAGATTAATTGATCATTAGTCCCGTTAAAAGAGAGTATTCTTGTCGAGGTCGCCAATGGAAAACTTGAAAAGGTTGACCATATTAGTCGTGGAGCTATTATCAACATAGCTGGTGCAGATTTCGAAATTGATTTGATACCTATCAAACTGGGAAGTTTTGACGTGATAGTCGGTATGGATTGGTTGAGCAAGATAAAGGCCGATGTTATCTGTGGAGATAAAGCACTTCGCATACCACAAGGAGATGGCGAACCACTGGTTATCTATGGAGAGAGATGTACCTCGAAGTTGAACCTCATTAGTTGCGTGAAAGAGCAAAAGATTATGAAGAAGGGACGCTTTGCTGTCCTAGCACATGTGAAAGCGGTAGAAACTGAGGTGAAGAGCGTGAACGACGTTCGAATTGTGAACGAATTTTCCGATGTCTTCCCAGAGGAATTGCCTGGATTACCACCGCCGAGAGCCGTAGAATTTCAGATTGATTTAGTGCCAGGAGCTGCACCTGTAGCTCGCGCACCTTATAGACTCGCACCTTCCGAGATGCAAGAATTACAGAGTCAACTACAAGAGCTGTTAGATCGAGGGTTTATCCAACCAAGTTTCTCGCCTTGGGGCGCACCTGTTCTGTTTGTGAAGAAGAAGGATGGATCCTTTCGTATGTGTATTGACTACCGTGAGCTCAACAAATTGACAATCAAGAATCGGTATCCTCTTCCGCGAATTGATGATCTTTTTGATCAACTACAAGGATCGATCGTTTATTCAAAGATCAATTTGCGATCCGGCTATCACCAGTTGAGGGTGAAGGAAAGTGACGTGATGAAAACTGCATTCAGAACCCGCTATGGTCGTTATGAGTTTCTTGTGATGCCATTCGGTTTGACAAATGCACCTGCCGTGTTCATGGACCTCATGAATCGTGTCTGCAAGTCTTACTTGGACAAGTTTGTTATCGTCTTCATAGATGATATCCTCATCTACTCTAAGAGCGAAGAAGAACATGAGCAACACCTCCGATTAGTGCTTGAACTCTTAAGACAAGAGCAACTTTACGCCAAATTCTCCAAGTGTGAATTTTGGTTGAAGGAAGTACAGTTTTTGGGTCATGTTGTGAGCGAGCAGGGTATCAAAGTTGATCCCGCCAAGATTGAAGCCATCAGCAAGTGGGAGACCCCCACTACTCCAACGCATATTCGCCAATTCCTAGGTCTCGCCGGTTATTATCGAAGGTTTATCGAAGGATTTTCTCTAATTGCGCGTCCTTTGACCGCGCTGACTCACAAGGGCAAGAAGTTCATTTGGGAACCCGCACACGAATCAGCATTCCAAACTTTGAAGAAGACGTTAACCACCGCACCTATCCTATCACTTCCTGAAGGCAGTGACGACTTTGTTGTTTATTGTGATGCATCGAAGAGTGGTTTTGGTTGTGTACTGATGCAACGATCAAAGGTTATTGCCTATGCCTCCCGCCAATTGAAGATTCACGAGCGGAACTACACTACACATGATCTTGAATTTGGAGCCGTGGTCTTTGCGCTCAAATTGTGGAGACATTATTTGTATGGAACTAAGAGCACTATCTTCACCGACCACAAGAGTCTCCAGCACATCTTTGATCAGAAGCAACTGAATATGAGACATCGTCGATGGATCGAGACGCTTAACGACTATGATTGTGAACTCCGTTATCACCCTGGCAAGGCCAATGTTGTAGCTGACGCTTTAAGCCGAAAGGAGAGGACGGCACCTCTCCGTGTTAGGGCTCTGAACATCACAATCCATTCGAACCTCAACAACCAGATCAGAGTAGCCTAAGTTGAGGCTCTCAAGGAGGAGAACATATCTCACGAGCATTTGAACATACTTGTCTCTCGATTCGAGGTTAGAGAGTCTGGACTCCGATGTTATGCCGGAAGAATTTGGGTACCTTATTATGGAGATCTACGAAACCTGATACTTGATGAAGCACACAAATCGAGATATTCGATTCACCCCGGTGCGGGTAAGATGTACCACGACCTTAAAGAACAGTATTGGTGGCCGAATCTTAAGAAGGACGTTGCAACTTATGTTGGTAAGTGTTTGACTTGCTCGAAGGTTAAAGCTGAGTATCAGAGACCTTCTGGGTTACTTCAATAGCCGGAAATCCCACAATGGAAGTGGGAAAGGATCACAATGGATTTCATTACTAAGCTGCCGAAGACGGTGGGCGGATACGATACTATTTGGGTTATTGTTGACCGCCTTACCAAATCTGCACACTTCCTAGCGATGATGGAAACTGATACAATGGAAAGACTTGCTCAGTTATACATCAAAGAGGTTGTATCTCGTCATGGTGTACCTTTATCGATCATCTCCGATCGCGATCCCCGTTTTGCTTCTAGATTTTGGCGTTCTTTGCAAGAAGCCATGGGAACTCGTCTCGACATGAGCACTGCTTATCATCCTCAGACTGATGGGTAAAGCGAACGAACGATTCAGACCTTGGAGGACATGCTGCGTGCATGTGTCATTGATTTCGGAAAGGCCTGGGAAAGGCATTTGCCACTCGCCGAATTCTCGTATAACAACAGTTATCACTCTAGCATTAATGCTGCACCTTTCGAAGCGTTGTATGTCCGTAAGTGCCGATCTCCTATTTGTTGGGCCGAAGTAGGCGAAAAGCAAATCACCGGACCCGAGGTAGTCCACGAAACGACGGAGAAGATTGCTCAGATTCAAGCTAGACTTAAGACTGCCCGTGATCGCCAAAAGAGTTATGCCGATCTTAAACGTAAGGACTTTGAATTTAATGTTGGTGATCGTGTAATGTTGAAGGTTGCACCTTGGAAAGGTGTGATCCATTTTGGAAAACGTGGAAAGTTGAACCCACGATACATTGGTCCTTTCGAGATCTTGGAACGTGTTGGACCCGTTGCTTACCGATTAGATCTACCAGCACAATTGAGCTCAGTTCATCCTACCTTCCATGTGTCAAACTTGAAGAAGTGTCTTGCTGCACCTGAACTTATCATACCACTTGAGGAGCTTACGATTGACGACAAACTCCACTTTGTGGAAGAACCAGTTGAGATTATGGATCGTGAGATCAAAACTTTGAAACGCAACAAGATTCTGATCGTTCGAGTATGATGGAATGCCAAACGAGGACCTGAGTTTACTTGGGAGCGAGAGGATCAAATGATGCGAAAGTATCCTCACCTTTTCCCGACTCCTCCATCTACCTCAGCTTAAAATTTCGGGACGAAATTTTCTTTAACAGGTGGGTAATGTAACGACCCTGGTTTTTCCAACGTTTAATTATTAATAATTATTATTATTAATACATGTGATTAATCGAATGTATGTTATTACATTTACATGTTGCTTTGATTGCCCGTACTTGAACTTTAAATGCCCGAAACGTCTTTGTGACACCCGGAACTTGCACGAATAATATTTTAAGATATTATTTACATTCATGATTAATTTTATTAATCATTTTAATTAACTAAAGCTATTAGTTAGTTACTTGGGCTTAAGTTGGACTTTTATTGGATTACTTGCTAACTACTTGCAAACTTGGGCCTTTTAGTGTTAATGGACTTGTGTAAGCCCACCCTACTTATATTATGGATTAATTAGCCCACTCTTGCAACTTGTAAGTATCATTTAACTTGGAACTAGATGGTTAGCTTAGAATTGGAATCTTGTTGCACTTAATCCCCATGTAAACACCCTTCTTATCCACCTTTTGTAAGCCTTACACACTAGTGACCAAGGAACTAAAGCCACCCCCTTTGAATGGGCTGCTGGCCGTCGCCCTTGGTGTAGGCCAATGGTGTGATTTCCTTTCCATTTTGCTTACTTACTCTTTACTAGTCTTCATTCCAAAATACACACACACTAGCATTTCAAATTTTCTCTCAAACTCTCTCTAGTTCTTGTAAGTGTATGAACTTTATTTCTCTTCTTTTTCTTCAACCAAAACCGATTTCCAATCCATCTTCATCATCATTCTTTGTTGTTAAATTGTTACTTGTTCTTGTTTAAGGTTGATTACTTGTAAGTTACTAGTTATTATTTACTTACTTACTTGTCTTTCTTTACTAAGTTACAAGATCAAACTTTCTAGTTTTGATTCTTCATCTTTATCTTGTTATAACAAGAACATCAAGAACATAATCTATCTAGTTATGTTCTACATATTTTGTTTCAAAAGATTAAAGTTCATAGTTGTATAAACTCATTACTTGTAGTTCTTGAAGTAACTTTGAAGTTACTTCACTTAAAGATCAACTTTGGTTGAATCTTTAAAAGTATGAGCAACTATAAATCATTTTCTTGTTTATTTAGTTTTCTACTTTATTTGATTCAAAGATTATGAGTTCTTTGTTGTTAAAATCATACTTGCAAGTCATGGAAGTAAACTTAAAGTTTACTTTACTTAAAGGTCAACTTTGGTTGAATCTTTAAAGTATGAGCAACACTTGAACTAACTACTTGTTTAATTAACTTGTTTCTTTAATTTATGCACCTAAATTACTTGTTTGTTGGTTTGTTGGTCAAGAACTACTAGTTAGTCTTGATCTCATAATTTTCTTGAACTTAAAAGTTAACTTATAAGTTTCAAGAACATAGAAGTGTAACTTACTAGTTACAACTTCAAATACCTTTGGAAGATCTAAGTTATCTAGCTTATGGTCTTCTTAATTTGTCATAAACAAAAGCTACAAAGCTTACATACACTTTACTAGTTGATAATTTAAGTTTATAACTTGTTTTTACTTCTAAAGTTCATATAAGTGTTGAAACTAAGACTTTGATGTAACTTTGGTTCATCAAACCTCATACAACTCTTAAGTGAGTTGATCTACATGTCTTAAGAACTCACACTTGTGTTATAATTGTCAAAATTTAGTTGTATTACTTTTACATTTCATGTGTGTGCTAAATCTAAGACTTTGATGTAACTTTGGTTCATCAAAATACTTACAACACTTAGATGAGTTGTTCTTCATGTCTTAGACTTGCACTTGAGTTATGATGGACAAACCTTGGTCAAGATTATGTTAACACATCAACGAGTTGTACACTTGAAGCTATACGCATCAAGGATGAGAACCATGATGAGCATCAAGCACCAAGACACCGGAACTCACCTAAAACCCACTGTTTCTGTCCAAAAGTTTCTGTTCAGATATTTCTGGAACAGACCCGTGGGTCTGGGATGACCTAACCTTGAGTTTTGGATAAAACTTTTCGAGTAGATAATTTTTCATTTAGGACTCGTCTTCATCCGAGTTACGGTTTAGGATTTATGGCCCTCCGTTCGTCACTATGTCCTTTAACGTTGTGCAGAAAATTTCAGACCTACTCGCACATATACCATTGCCACGGTCAAACGAAGACGAGTTAGCTTCTGTAAATTTAACCACACTTAAACGACTCATATACGGAGCCATAGCCACTGGCCTCACCTCTGTTCGGTTTGTGTAGAGGCCGTGGTGACTGATCCAAGTCAGCCTTTGTTTTAAACGACTTTCATAAACGAACCTTACTTGTTACCTTTTGTTTAATGATGATTGATGATGACCCTTATGACCTTAATTACATACTTGTAAACCTTTTGAGACGACTTATTGACTTAGTGCTATTTGACTTAGGTTGAGGACATTTGGACCGTTACTTGCACACCATTTCCCGACTACTACTTTACCGCTACTACTATCATTGTGAGTTATAGCATTCCCTTTTTACTTTAACTTATTTTGGGAACTGAGAATGCATGCGGATTTTATGTTTTACATACTAGGCACGAGTACTTAAACTTTATATATGTGTGGGTTATATAACGGCAGAAACATTCCCTTTAGCTCGGTAACGTTTAATCATTGGTTTTTGAACCGTGAACGCGAATCTTAGATATGGATCTATAGGGTTTGACATCCCCACTCGGGCTAGTCGCGCTAGCATTTAACGAGTGTTTAATACTTCGAGGTTATACGCACTTGCGAAGTGCACTTTAAGGGGGTACATTAAACGTTAAGTTAGTTACCGGGTGCCCACGGTTAAGCATATACTTTTACATACTTTTGAAACGCTCGTTGTAGCACTGAAATCTTGTGGCCTACTTACATTACTGTTATACTTAAACTATAGCTCACCAACCTTTGTGTTGACATTTTAAGCATGTATTTCTCAGGTGCTTGAAGTCGCTTCCGCTATCATACTAGTCGTGCTGTAGAACCCGCTGCTTAGAGTTGTTATCGCATGACTACTTATCTTGCATTCAAACTTATTTACTTTTGAAACTATGTTATGTAACGACCATTGGGGTCACGTACACTTACTTATTGCTTCTACTTAGCGAAGCATGCTTTTGATTTGTAAAACAATTGACGTATGTTATGACGTCACTTTTATTAATGAAGGCAAACTCTGTTTTGAAAACGCATATAGTACTTAACCTTGTAATGATCCTGTTGATGATGGTCCGTACATGATGATTTAGTACGGGGCGTCACAAATAGTGTATCCCAGACTAGTGCTCGAGTATATATATAATCATGCATGTTTGTATGCTTAATTTGGTCGTTAGATAGTTTTGATGAATTATGAATTTGATACATATACTACTGAGATAAGGTATATGATATGCTTGTCGTTGGAAAGCTGGCGAAAAATTAATAACTTTCATTTAGAAAGCGTATGGTTTCGATGAACGGATTAAAAGTTATAGTCAGTTGAATTATCTATAATTTTAAGTATTATTGTTTAAATGATTATTATTATTATTACTATCATCGTTATCGTTATCGTTATCGTTATCGTTATCGTTATCGTTGTTATTATCGTCATTATTATTATTATCTAATAATCAATATTATTATTATTATTATTATTATTATTATTATTATTATTATTATTATTATTATTATTATTATTATTATTATTATTATTATTATTATTATTAAAATAATTAATATTTTTATCAAAACTATCATTTTATTATTCTTATCGTTATTATTAAAAGTTTCATTAATATTAAAACTATCATTTTTATTAAAATTTTGATTTTAATAGAAATATCATTGTTATTATTAAATATCATTATTATTATCATTTTAGTATTATTATTATTAAAAATTATCATTTTGAATAGAAATTTTATTATTATAAATTATTATTATTATTACAGTTAATAATAAAAAGTATCGTTATTATTAAAATTATCATGATTAGAAAAATCATTTTATTATAATTAATAATTAATATCATCATTAGTAAATATAAATATTGTTATTGTTATTATTAGTAGAATAATAATAATAATTATTATTATTACAAAATAATACAACTTTTACTCATTATTATTATTAATATTATTTTATCGAATAAATATGTGATATAAAGATATTTTTACTACACGTAATATAATTACATTAATAATACATACTACTATATTTTTATGATATTAAGTGAACTTAATAAATTTTATTACTTGAGATATATAAAAAAAATATTTTTATCATATATAAATTTTAATATAAGTTTTATTAATAAATGACTTGTATTAATTACTCTAATAAAATCTGATAAATATATGTAAATACATATAATGACTATATTTAAATTATATAATAAACATGTATAAATTTTGAAAGCCATTTTGGGTCAAGTCGACTTTTGTTGACTTTTGCATGATAATCTCGAGCATTAGGATTGTGATACACTATGACTTGACCTAAATTGTTAGACAGATATTGAACAACATATAAATATATATAATTAATATAGGTTCGTGAATCCGAGGCCAACCCTGCACTTGTTCAGTGCCGTCATTTGCATAATTGCTACAAAATACAGTATTGTGAGTTTCATTTGCTCCCTTTTTAAATGCTTTTGCAATATATATTTTTGAGACTGAGAATACATGCGCTGTTTATACAATTGGTTTACGAAATAGACACAAGTACTTAAAACTACATTCTATGGCTGAATCATTATACCGGATATCACACTTTTAGCTTGGTAGCCTAAGAATTAGGGAACAGACCCCCTAATTGACGCGAATACTAAAGATAGATCTATTGGGCCTAACAAACCCCATCCAGGTTATGGATGCTTTAGTACTTCGATTTTATATACAGATGAGTGTACCTGTATATTTGGGGATATTCTAGATGCATTTGTTAATGTCGGTTACCAGGTGTTCACCATATGAATGACTTTTGCAGATGAGTGTTCCTGCAGTTAACTATGAAAATGAAATCTTGTGGTCTATTAAAACTATGGAATGATTGATTACGATAAACTAATGAACTCACCAACCTTTTGGTTGACACTCTAAAGCATGTTTATTCTCAGGTATTAAAGAAATCTTCCGCTGTGCATTTGCTCATTTTAAAGATATTACTTGGAGTCATTCATGACATATTTCAAAAGACGTTACATTCGAGTCGTTGAGTTCACCAAGATTAATAATAAGTCATTCATAGTTTGGATATATTATGAGATGGTATGTATGTCTGTCAACTTTCGTTGAAATAAAAGTTTTTCTTTTGAAAACGAATGCAATGTTTGTAAAATGTATCATATAGAGGTCAAATACCTCGCAATGTAACCAATTATTATGTAACGTTTATAATCGATATGAACGGGCATTAAAGAAAGTTCTACCACTTCATTGCTCGTCTACTACTGTCTCATCAATTATATAAAAACCAACGCAAATTAGTACCACGTCTCAAGAGAAGTGTTCAATTAAGTAAATATCACTTCACAATTTCGCTTCTTAATTTTGTTTATCTTCTAATTTTAGGGTTTTTTTTTTTTTTTTTTTTTTTTTTTTTTTTGCACAAAATTTATGAGTATTAGGGTTCTGTTAATTGACATCAATCTAGTGTTTGCTAATCACGTAATTGAGATAAAACCCTTAAAAATTATTGTACATCTTTAAAAGTTATTTTAATTTTCCTCTAGCTAATGTACCTTATAATAATTTGTTTGGAGAGCGATAGCACAAATTATTGTACGGAGGTTGAATGAGTTATAATAGTGGAGTTTATAGCCATGGCAGTTTAATCCCGTCGATTCCGATCAATCGTAAACAATTCTTCTACTTAATTTAATAAGTAAGTTGTGAGGAGAATTGATTTAATTACTTTATGTTAAAAATAAAGAGTGTAATATGGCAAATTAGGGAAAAGGGTAAAAATGTCTAAAAAATGATTTGGTGGTGTATGGTGAAATGGAGTGGTGGAAGGATCACTTCCCTTTGTAAAAATTCGAGATACGATATACAGAGTATATATTTTTGTATTTCGTTGGTTAATTTTGTCTTTAATCCCGCAATAAATTGTCCAGCTTGACGTATGAGTTTTTAACATATTTCGCGTGATATACGTTAAAGTGCATTTAATAAATTCTTAACTTATTTTTTTAAATATCACTTTGCACATATATAAGAAAATTTTAACTTCATTAAATAATTCAATGTGTGTCATATCAACACATTAACAACCTCATATGTCCTAAATATGTAGTTGAAACATAATAAATATTTATTTAATAACCTTATAAGGTTGTCTATTCGGACAAAAATTAAATTGTCTTTACCTTAAAAATGGTAAGCCTTATCGGATGTTTATATAAAATTGTGGCTAAAGTTTTAGCAATTAAGCTTAAAAGGGTAATGCCCAATCTCATTGGTCCTACACAATTAACCTTTCTTTAAGGAAGACAAATCATCAATGAAAATTTGGTTGCAAACGAAGTAGTGAGTTGGTTCAAAAATAATAAAAAGAAAATGTTTCTCTTCAAAGTGGACTTTGAAAAACCATTAGACAGTGTTAACTGAGACTTTCTTGTAGAAATTTTGAAGCAAATGAACTTTGGAGATAGATAATGCAGGTGGATAATGGGATGTTTGCAATCATGGTGTTCTTCAGTTCTTATTAATGGAAGCTCATCCAAAGAATTCTCCTTAAAAAAGGTCTTAGACATGGTGATCAATTATCTTCATTTTTATTCTTAATTGTGATTGAGGCTCTTAGTATGCAACTAATCAGGCTAGAGAATAAGGCTATTATAAAGGTGTAGAAGTAGGATCACGAGAAGTGGAATTCTCTCATTTACAATTTGCCGATTACGCTTTTTTGGAATGGTTTAGAAGCAACACTTCTTATTTAGTAAGAACCCTCAAATGATTTGGAGATACCTCGACCTACAAATTAACCTTGCTAAAAGCAAAATAGATGGTGTAAATGTTGACGATGTGGAGGTTAACCTTTTAGCTTTATCTCCAGCTTGTGCTCATGGTTTCCTTCCTCTCACGTTCTTGGATTATCGGTTGGTAAGCATATAGGATCTTTGAATGCTTGGAATGGTGTGGAGTAAAAGTTTTTGAATCGATTGTGGAAAGCCAAGTCCTTTTAAATTGATGGGAGGCTTACTTTGGTTAAATCAATACTTGGTTGTTTGCCATTATATTAACTATATTCAAGGCACCATGTGGCATTATAAAAATCCTTGAATCATTGAGGCGTAAATTCTTTTGGAATGTGCTTGATAAGAAAAACTTCTCGTGGATGAAGTGGAAGAAAACACATGCGCACAAATCAAGCATGTAAAGGGCTGGGGATAGGTAGCTTAAAAGCTAAGAACATTAGCTTGTTAAGCCCAATGGTCGTGGCGATTTAAACACAGAACAAACTCTCGGTAACGCAAAAATATTGTCTCTATTAATGGAGATAAAGGATGTCTGGCACAATATGCATATAGCTCCTTACATGCTTTAGTTTGGAAGGGCATTTGCAAGTTTGGTTTTGAATGCGATGAGATAGAGGTCTTATTCTCCAATTCTATCAGGCGTAAAATTGTCCAAGGTGATAGTATGTTTTATTGGGAACATATATGGATACCTAATACCGATACAAGTCTCTCAAACCTTTATCCAAGGTTGTATGCATTGTGTTAGCTAATATATTTAGCCCGAGTCCAATATGTATTATGGGCTTACAGAGTATGCTAGGGTTTCTATGTAATGTTAGGGTTTCTGTACTCTATAAATATTGAATGATAATAAAGTGATTGTTACGGGGAATTCATTGTTCTAACATGGTATCCGAGCGGGTTTGATCCTCAGACCTAGCCACTATCTCTATACCGCCCCGTCAAATAACCCTAATCTATCTTAGTGCCGTGACTATCTTTCTTCTTCGTATCTTTTTCTTTTCTTCTCTTCTTCTAAATATCACGTAAGTGGTCATCTTAATTAATCTATCTTTGATATCAACCACTGAATACCCTTATTTTCTATTAATTTATGCCGTATCATCTAGATGTCTAACGACAAGCTTTTTCTCTTCAAATATCCGTAACTAGTAATCAATCGGACCGCGCGTTGCTGCGGTGTCCGTTGGTTATCTATTTGAAGTAGCTTTTGGTCGTGTGGTAAGAAAACAAAAGTTGTCGTGATTTGTTGTTTTGAGATTTGTTTATGCTACCAAAACATTACTTGTAAAATGCTGAATCTTTTTCCTTTATGGCTTTTGTGTCCTCGAATCTTTTGAATGATGTACTGAAGGACACTGCTTATCAAATCCAATACACAAAGATGCATGAGCACGTTGAATTTGCATATGTTGTTATTGTAACATGAAAACATTATACTTGACAGCAGTTGCAACATATTTCTCATATCTACTATTACTTGTGTAAGAGAGGTTAATAGGACAGTAGTATTCATGCAGCAGAAAGCCGTTGGTGTTGTGTCCCGTGTACTTTAGCTACAATTGTGTTTCCGACGTCACCGGGCTTGAGATCGCATAGTGGTGTTATCTGTCATGTTGCAATATCATGAGGAATTTTACACATATAAAAACTACTTATGTTGAGCAAGTAAGGAATAAACAAAGATACACCAATTACTTGATAATAAAGAAAATGGTTAAATATTGGAGTACTTAGGAACCACATAAATAAATATGGAATTACAATTTTGTGCACTTAGGAGAGTTATAGTGTTTCTTGTTGCCTCAGAAGTGGTAGCAGCAGAGGACAAAATATGTAGAACGAAAGTCGAGTGATTACTACTTTGCAACAGGCATATCATTATGACCATCAAGATCTGAAAAAAGTTAAATGTCATTTAGAAAACAATACCATGAATCACAAAAGAAAAACCCATAAATAAATAAAACAATACCACTTTCAACTATCGGGGTACTTGCAGTGTTTTGGATAGCTTCAAAGTGTTGGCAGCAAAAGATAAAGGATCAGAAACAAAACCCTCCAAACGATTATGACTTCCTAACATATTTCTAGTAGCTGCTTGTGTTGAAGACACTACTGGTATATGAAAATCAATAATGTGGCCATCAAATCCACTATTAGAAGCGTTTCTATTTCTATTGAATCTCCTGACATTTCGCACTTAACTTTAGGCTGCTGCTGCAGCATAACAGAGCATAACAAAACAGACTAATATATCCTCAAACTCAAAAAAATTAAACATAATATAGGATAGTTATGCAACAAAAGAGCAGAATGAACAATAACCTAAAGCCTCTATATGTACCGACCAATTCGAGCACCAGATATCCATAACCATGATCAACTCGTTAAACAATCGCACACTATGAACGTTTTCAAATGGAAATAAGCAACTAAATATAACATAAGGCAATGGCTTAAAAAGTAAAAGGACATCAGAAAACTTACTCAACAAAGCAGCAATTAAAGGCAATGCGAAGAAGTACCTACAGTGACAACTATAAGTTAAGCAGAACAATAGAAGAAGGGAAGACATTGAATTGACTATAGCTATCACCTTATACAACAATGCATTATCCTTGTGACCATAAAAAATTACCAAGACGCCACCATTGCAACTAAGTTTTAAGAAAATAAAAAGAAAAAGAACTACTACTTACAAACAAATTTTACAAAAACACCACTGATTACTATCATGTGAATTATAATAACTCATAACCTACAAAAAGCAAGTTGACATCTAATATGTGCAATGCAAACGTATAAAATTACATCAATATATCGTCTAACATATTATATCAATCACCAGCAGTCACTAACACTAAAACCAACACCACTTGTAGACACAACAGAATTAGATAAAGTGTCTAAACGATTTGCGCATTACAAATAATACTTGCGTGAAATCTGTGGCAACGAAACATATGGATAGACACTACCGACGCCAAAAAATCGGACGGAGAAAAATAATCAAATTTCAATACCAAAACTCATTAATTTCAATTGGAGAAAAATAACTGCAAGTGAACAAATGTTTACCTTCATAAGCAGAGACGTTTTAATATTGCTCCACTCTCTAACTGTTTATTTATCTTTAATACCTCCTACACTTCATGATTAGTAAATAACAATAGTAATACCAACAGAAATTTGATAAGGAGAAAAAAGAAGAAGAAATGAGGCTCAGATCCGTGTTTAAAATCAAGCAGAGAACATGAATCGCCATGTCTGCTATCTTTTGATTGCCTCGCCAAGATACGAACTCATTTTTTCTCGTTGCTCGACCCAACTCCCACATATATATCATCACAGCCTACTTTATTAAACCTTCTTGAGTTGTGAGTGCCAAAAGACGATGTCACTGATAGATATTCCAACTGAACAACGGTATTGAAAATCATGGCAAAACATATGTTTTTTTGCTACAATCATTTAACAACAAAGAGGCTACCATGTCTTAAGACGGCAACCAAACTCCATGTAATAGGTGGCATCAGAAACATTTAATCGGTCACCATGGCTGCAACTAATATGTTGCCTTGCCAAGAGGTGACCGAAGGCACACGTATTTCACCATCACAGATATAGCAAACTGTTAAGATGCAACATAAAAAAACAGCATCAGTACTATTCTGTTTTCTTTTGTACATCTGTTTGACTTTAAATTGACACAATTTAGATTACAACTTCACTTCTTAAAGCACTCCATATCACCTGGTATTTGGAGTGCTTTAAGTAAACCAAATAGCAGGTCAAAACAGATTGCAACTTCACTACTTAAAGAACTCCATATCAACAATATTCTATGATGCACATGTAAATATAATATTGATGTGATGTAATTATTCCTGATTTCATTTCTTAAAACTGTGTTGTCGTATGAGCTTCCTTTGTTTTTGTTGTGATTTTTTGTGTTTCATGGAAATTTATAAACAACCAGCTATCAAGTATAAGACATTAAAATGACAAATTACACATAAAAGAGATTCAGGCACTCCATATATATCAGAACAAAGAACAATAACAAACATATATAAATCCATTAACCATTAACAATTTGTAAAAGTTATTCGAGAAGTATACCTATTTTCAAGAGTGACAATGTGAAATCCAAAGATACCTAACAACAATCGGATGAGAACCGACGGCACCCCAACCTAAATACAGGCACAAATCGATTAACGCCGGGGACAAAACCTACCAAGAGGGCCAAAATCGCATAATCACTTTTACGAATAAGAACGGTATGAAACCCTAAACTTTCAAAGCCATCGATAGCTTTAAGACCACAAAATAAGATGTCGTTCTTCGTAACTGAGCGTGGAAGCACGGAGGTAAAGAGCAAAGCCAACAGAAATCAAGTAACCCATCAATCGCGTCAAACCCTAATTTGTAGCATATGTCTACATCAGATAGTTTGTGCCAGCCACAAATAGAATGAAGGAGACCATGAAGAAGAGTTTGAGGTTAATCGCCTCAAACCCTAATTTGTGTTGTACATCTTCAATCGGTTCACCCAGAAAGAAAGAGAAAGATCGCAAGTGGAGAGGAAGAAATCAGAAATAGGGTTTTTTTTTCTTTCTAGCGGTGGTGTAAATAAATAGGTGGGCAACAGTAGTCGTTTTGGGTTATTTGTTGAATGGAACGACCAAATTCTGAATGAGGTTTAGTATGTAAGGATAACAACAAATTCTGAATGAGGTTTAGTATATAAGGATAATATCAACAATTTCATCAATTGCCACCGAATGAAGACCACCTTTGTTTCTAAAGTTAACATCTTGCAAATGTCATTACCCCATATCAATTAATTACTCTTGTTTCTGTATCTACATGTCATAGTTTTTATATTCTTATTTTTGTTTTCTTTTTTAAAAAAATAAAAAAATAAAATCGGCGTGGGGCTGAGCCGCCTAGCTTGACTAGGTTTCAAACCCCGAAAAAAAAGAGGAATAAAAAAAAACACGAAAAAAGTGAATATAGTCAAAACTCTTGTTTGCAGCGTTGAAGAATATTGTTATCGTCGACATAAATTGCATACGAAAGTGGTACTTGATCCTTAGGCACAAGCCACGGCGTAAAAGAAAAAAAAACGCTACGGAAAAGGAGAAGACATCAAGACATACGCAACCAAATCAGCGAATATCGGTCTATTCGGCGAAACAAATCAAGAAAAAAAATATATTATGTTTTTTTTTATTACTATTTATTTGATATTTGTGTTTCTTTTCAGTCCGAGCTTTCGCGATTTCGCCGCTCGGACTGCGGGGGAGTGTTAGCCAATATATTTAGCCCGAGTCCAATATGTATTATGGGCTTACAGAGTATGCTAGGGTTTCTATGTAATGTTAGGGTTTCTGTACTCTATAAATATATGATAATAAAGTGATTGCTACGGGGAATTCATTGTTCTAACACAGTGGAAATAAATAAAGGAGGAATGATTGCAGAATGGGTTTGTAATACAGATTCATGAGTGAAAGGCAATTAGGAATGGAGAAGAACTGTTGTTGGTAGAACACATTTGAAATGCTGAATTTGGAAGAAAGAATAACGCCAATTCAAGAATTATCACCATTACCGCATACATGGTGTTGGGGTCTTAGTACGCGTGAAAATTTTCCAGTGTCACATCCCTTAGATAAGGAATTGCTTGAGAACCTGCGTAGAAGCAAATGGGTATCTTGTATTCCGAAGAAGGTCAATATATTTACTTGACGACTAATTCATAATGGTATACCCCACGCGTGTAAATCTGGGTGCTTGGAGCCTACACTTGGAATCAACATTGTGACAATTTTGTCAGTCTGCCGATGAAACATTAGATCATTTGTTCACTTCTTGTAGGTACACCATCCCATTATAACGATTTTTTTTTGGAGTGGTGGAGAATATGAGCTCAATACCAAGTGGAATCATGAATGTGGTAAGCTCATCCATTATGCAGGTGAGATCAACAAAGGTAAACAAACTATGTCTTGCTTCTAGATACGTTATAATTTGGGTTATGTGGTATTCTTGTAATAAGGTAATTCATGCCCCCTTGATCGGAGAAACACACTCCTTAGAGAATATGTTCTGGCTTGAGAATGTATGTTAACACATCTCCAGATCAGTAATAGGTGCCCCAAAATTAGATATTATTATCGGCGGCACAAAAGTTTTGTAAAAAATAATATGATATTTTTATCGGCGGCACAAAGAGCTTTCTTTAATGAAATCCATTAAAGTTATCGTTAGGGTAAAAATATTATGTAATTCCCTCATTTCGTTGAGGAAATGTAGGGTTGTTTTAACTGCAATTGTTTCTTTCTAGCACCGTTTCTCTCTAAAAGAGAGAACCAGCGGGTATGTTTATTTCCATCATAGTTTGTGTAAAGATTGTGCTCACCTCGTGAGAAGCACTTTATGTTGTTTATGGAGTTAAAAGTAAAAAAATCAAATATTAAATCAGATGTAACATCCTTTTATAAAATAAAATACAAAACGCATCAAAATATTTATGTATTATTTTAAAAAAATGAAATGCTTTGCGAAAACCCACTCCAAATCATCATCGAGAATTAAATTATGAACTCTTTTTTTTATACAAACCAAATGATGCTCAAGGTTCCCTCATTCATTATATTATCTTATATAGGTAATAACAACAATGCACAAATAGACCAGACACTCAAATATTTTTTTCCTGAAAACAAAGTTTAAATAAATACGATATGAGGATTCGTTGAGTTACACATGATTATAGAGATGCTTAGTCTATATTGAATAGATCCTACAATCAAATTGAACTACCCATTTGTGACAACTAATTGAAACTACGAATAACTTGTAACAACTATTGAGCTGATCATACAACCTTGAAATATAACTAACAAGCAAACACAAAACTATTGAACCTCCATCCACGATACACCAGCGTCTTCGTACAACAAGCACCAAGGCCTTCTTCAAAGAATCGCGGCAGAACAGGTTACATGAAAAACAATGAGATCAAAACTCAACTTCCAACCAAATATGCCCACATAATCCATTAACCATACCAGCAAGCTAGTGATCAGGGGCCGACTGTGGAATATCTAATGCCCCGAGCGAGTTACAAAAAATGTCTGAAAAATTTTTAATATGAAAAGATAAAAGAGTAACATAATAATTTCTAGAATAAATTAAATATTATTGGGTTGGGATACCTTTCATTAACATGATGAGTTATGTTACGTGTTTATATGAGTAATAATATACAACAAAACTCAATTTCACATGGGAGGTCATATGTGTTGGGTCATTTGTTGGTCGTGGGTCACGTTTGAATAAGTCATGTTTTGCAGGAGTAGTTTGTTTTGAATAATTCTAGTCATCCAATAGAATGAGAAGTCAGTTGTTTTTTCCAACGTTATTTTTGTTACTCTTTGTAAGTCTATATATATATATCCTTTTGGCAGCATGAATAAAATCATCAGAAAAGCTTTTGAGCACCAATATTGATTGTTTTCTATACTTGTGAATTGTGAGTGTGATATCAACATTTGGTATCAGAGCTAGGTCAAAGAGTTCCTTACTGTCAAAAGTTAAGAAAGAGAGGAAGTAATGGAGAACTCTGATAAGTTTGTGCAGCCAGCAATCCCAAAGTTCGATGGTCACTTTGATCACTGGGCTTTGTTAATGGAGAATTACCTAAGGAGTAAGGAAATTTGGAGCTTGGTGGAAGATGGTGTTCCAGCACAAACCGTTAATCCAAGTGAGGCTCAGAGAAAGGCTACCAATGAAGCAAAGTTGAAGGATTTGAGAGTGAAAAACTATCTATTCCAAGCAATTGAAAGAGAAATCTTGGAAACTATCCTGGATAAAAGCTCTTCAAAGGGCATTTGGGACTCCATGAAACAGAACTATGAGGGCTCTACGAAGGTAAAGAGAGCTCAACTACAGGCTTTGAGAAAAGAGTATGAACTGCTCTCGATGAAGGATGGTGAAAAGGTTGACACTTACCTTGCCCGAATCCTGACGATTATGAACAAAATGAAGGCTAACGGTGAGCAACCGACAACAGGTACAATTGTTGCTAAAATATTACGATCCTTGAGCCCAAAGTTTAATTACGTTGTCTGCTCGATTGAAGAATCGAACAATCTCGACACAATGACGATTGATGAACTACACGGTAGCCTTCTTGTTCATGAGCAACGTATGATCGGGCAACAAGAAGATGAACAGGCTTTGAAGATAACAACAGGTTTATCCTCTCGAGGTCGGGGAAGAGGACGTAGTGGTTCAAGTAGAGGTAGAGGGCGTGGTAGATCATCATTTGACAAGAGTACCATCGAGTGCTATAAGTGTCACAAACTTGGACATTTTCAAAGCGTGTATCCAGATTGGGAGAAGGATGCTAACTATGTCGAATATGATGATACGGAGGAAATGGTTTTGATGGTTCAAGCTATTGATGGTGATTCAAAAAATCAAGGTGTTTGGTTTCTTGATTCGGGCTGCTCGAATCATATGACGGGTGAAAAGAAATGGTTTTCTTCGTTAGATGACTCCTACCGAAATAATATACGTCTTGGAAATGATGTACGGATGGCTGTTACTGGAAAAGGGAGTGTTCGTCTTGATATTGAAGGGGTCGTATATACGTTAAGTGATGTGTATTTTGTTCCTGATCTAATGAATAACTTGATCAGTATTGGACAAGTTTAAGAAAGAGGGGTAGAGATCTTATGTAGTGACCCGAACTTTTCCATGTTTATATATATTAATTGAGATTGATATTTACATGATTAAATGTTTCCAACATGTTAAGCAATCAAACTTGTTAAGACTTGATTAATTGAAATATGTTTCATATAGACAATTGACCACCCAAGTTGACCGGTGATTCACGAACGTTAAAACTTGTAAAAACTATATGATGACATATATATGGATATATATATAGTTAACATGATACTATGATAAGTAAACATATCATTAAGTATATTAACAATGAACTACATATGTAAAAACAAGACTACTAACTTAATGATTTTTAAACGAGACATATATGTAACGATTATCGTTGTAAAGACATTTAATGTATATATATCATATTAAGAGATATTCATACATGATAATATCATGATAATATAATAATTTAAAATCTCATTTGATATTATAAACATTGGATTAACAACATTTAACAAGATCGTTAACCTAAAGGTTTCAAAACAACACTTACATGTAACGACTAACGATGACTTAACGACTCAGTTAAAATGTATATACATGTAGTGTTTTAATATGTATTTATACACTTTTGAAAGACTTCAATACACTTATCAAAATACTTCTACTTAACAAAAATGCTTACAATTACATTCTCGTTCAGTTTCATCAACAATTCTACTCGTATGCACCCGTATTCGTACTCGTACAATACACAGCTTTTAGATGTATGTACTATTGGTATATACACTCCAATGATCAGCTCTTAGCAGCCCATGTGAGTCACCTAACACATGTGGGAACCATCATTTGGCAACTAGCATGAAATATCTCATAAGATTACAAAAATATGAGTAATCATTCATGACTTATTTACATGAAAACAAAATTACATATCCTTTATATCTAATCCATACACCAACGACCAAAAACACCTACAAACACTTTCATTCTTCAATTTTCTTCATCTAATTGAACTCTCTCAAGTTCTATCTTCAAGTTCTAAGTGTTCTTCATAAATTCCAAAAGTTCTAGTTTCATAAAATCAAGAATACTTTCAAGTTTGCTAGCTCACTTCCAATCTTGTAAGGTGATCATCCAACCTCAAGAAATCTTTGTTTCTTACAGTAGGTTATCATTCTAATACAAGGTAATAATCATATTCAAACTTTGGTTCAATTTCTATAACTATAACAATCTTATTTCAAGTGATGATCTTACTTGAACTTGTTTTCGTGTCATGATTTTGCTTCAAGAACTTTGAGCCATCCAAGGATCCATTGAAGCTAGATCCATTTTTCTCTTTTCCAGTAGGTTCATCCAAGGAACTTAAGGTAGTAATGATGTTCATAACATCATTCGATTCATACATATAAAGCTATCTTATTCGAAGGTTTAAACTTGTAATCACTAGAACATAGTTTAGTTAATTCTAAACTTGTTCGCAAACAAAAGTTAATCCTTCTAACTTGACTTTTAAAATCAACTAAACACATGTTCTATATCTATATGATATGCTAACTTAATGATTTAAAACCTGGAAACACGAAAAATACCGTAAAACCGGATTTACGCCGTCGTAGTAACACCGCGGGCTGTTTTGGGTTAGTTAATTAAAAACTATGATAAACTTTGATTTAAAAGTTGTTATTCTGAGAAAATGATTTTTATTATGAACATGAAACTATATCCAAAAATTATGGTTAAACTCAAAGTGGAAGTATGTTTTCTAAAATGGTCATCTAGACGTCGTTCTTTCGACTGAAATGACTACCTTTACAAAAACGACTTGTAACTTATTTTTCTGACTATAAACCTATACTTTTCTGTTTAGATTCATAAAATAGAGTTCAATATGAAACCATAGCAATTTGATTCACTCAAAACGGATTTAAAATGAAGAAGTTATGGGTAAAACAAGATTGGATAATTTTTCTCATTTTAGCTACGTGAAAATTGGTAACAAATCTATTCCAACCATAACTTAATCAACTTGTATTGTATATTATGTAATCTTGAGATACCATAGACACGTATACAATGTTTCGACCTATCATGTCGACACATCTATATATATTTCGGAACAACCATAGACACTCTATATGTGAATGTTGGAGTTAGCTATACAGGGTTGAGGTTGATTCCAAAATATATATAGTTTGAGTTGTGATCAATACTGAGATACGTATACACTGGGTCGTGGATTGATTCAAGATAATATTTATCGATTTATTTCTGTACATCTAACTGTGGACAACTAGTTGTAGGTTACTAACGAGGACAGCTGACTTAATAAACTTAAAACATCAAAATATATTAAAAGTGTTGTAAATATATTTTTGAACATACTTTGATATATATGTATATATTGTTATAGGTTCGTGAATCAACCAGTGGCCAAGTCTTACTTCCCGACGAAGTAAAAATCTGTGAAAGTGAGTTATAGTCCCACTTTTAAAATCTAATATTTTTGGGATGAGAATACATGCAGGTTTTATAAATGATTTACAAAATAGACACAAGTACGTGAAACTACATTCTATGGTTGAATTATCGAAATCGAATATGCCCCTTTTTATTAAGTCTGGTAATCTAAGAATTAGGGAACAGACACCCTAATTGACGCGAATCCTAAAGATAGATCTATTGGGCCTAACAAACCCCATCCAAAGTACCGGATGCTTTAGTACTTCGAAATTTATATCATATCCGAAGGGTGTCCCGGAATGATGGGGATATTCTTATATATGCATCTTGTTATTGTCGGTTACCAGGTGTTCACCATATGAATGATTTTTATCTCTATGTATGGGATGTGTATTGAAATATGAAATCTTGTGGTCTATTGTTACGATTTGATATATATAGGTTAAACCTATAACTCACCAACATTTTTGTTGACGTTTTAAGCATGTTTATTCTCAGGCGATTATTAAGAGCTTCCGCTGTCGCATACTTAAATAAGGACAAGATTTGGAGTCCATGCTTGTATGATATTGTGTAAAAACTGCATTCAAGAAACTTATTTTGTTGTAACATATTTGTATTGTAAACCATTATGTAATGGTCGTGTGTAAACAGGATATATTAGATTATCATTATTTGATAATCTACGTAAAGCTTTTTAAACCTTTATTGATGAAATAAAGGTTATGGTTTGTTTAAAAATGAATGCAGTCTTTGAAAAACGTCTCATATAGAGGTCAAAACCTCGCAACGAAATCAATTAATATGGAACGTTTTTAATCAATAAGAACGGGACATTTCAGTTGGTATCCGAGCGTTGGTCTTAGAGAACCAGAAAATTTGCATTAGTGTGTCTTATCGAGTTTGTTAGGATGCATTAGTGAGTCTGGACTTCGACCGTGTTTTCTTTAAAAATGATTGCTTAACATTTTTGTTGGAAACTATATATTTTTAACATATGAATATTATGTGATATATTAATCTCTTAACGTGTTTGATATTATGTGATAGATGTCTACCTCTAGAACAAGTCCCATTGACTCACCTAATAATAATGAAGAGTCAAATGTAAATTGGAATGATTTGTGGACTGATTCACAAGTTCCCGAAGAGGAACCGGAAGAAGAATCGGAACCGGAAGAAGAATCGGAACCGGATGAAGAAATAGAACCGGTGGGGGAAATAATAAAACGGTTAAGTAAAAGAAAATCCTCAACCAACCGACCAAAGTTAATTATGGTCAATGGTGTTTCCGCCAAGGAAGCAAAATATTGGGAGGATTACCAATTCTCCGATGAATCGGATTCCGACGAAAATTTCGATGATGTTATAGAAATTACCCCAACTGAATTTAAAAAGGCAAAAGAAAATAATAAGGGAAAGGGCATAAAAATAGAGAAATCTAATTCCAACCCCGATGAACTTTATATGTATCGTCAACCCCCGAAGTCCTTAAGTTGTAACAATGACCCGGGAACCTCTAAACCACCAGGTTTTTCTAAACCAATGTGGACAACGACGGCTCGTATTAGGGGAACATCATATATCCCTAGAAACTTGGAAAAACGAACCAAAACCGAAGAAGAAGAAACGAGCAAGTCGGAATAAGATAGTTGTATTCGTGTGGTGTAATATATGTAATATAGTGTTCTTATGCTTTATGATATATGTAAAAATTGCTTGTATTAATAAGTATTTTTTTTATGAAACTAACTCTTGTCTATTTTACAGTTTAAAAACACAAAATGGATAGACAACCCAATATTTTAAGAGACCTACCCGGAGACATGATTGATGAAATCTTGTCTAGAGTCGGCCAGAATTCTTCGGCACAACTATTTAAGGCGAGATCAGTTTGTAAGACATTCGAAGAACGTTCCAAGAATGTCTTGGTTTATAAGAGACTTTCGTTTGAAAGATGGGGGATATCACATTGGGAAACCCATAAGTTACGATGTGTTTACTTTGACGCATATATTGCGGGGAACCCAAATGCTATTTTACGCAACGGGTTAAGAAATTATTTTGACTCAATATATCCGAATATTGGACTTCGTGATTTAGAAAAAGCGGCTAACATGCAACATAAAGAAGCATGTTATGCTTACGGATTAGTAATGTTCGCTTCTCACCAAAGTGAGAACAAGAACATCGGGCTACAACTATTAAACAAAACGTTTCCACAAGTGACGGAGTCGGTAATTGGGGTAAGAAATGAGGTTTTTAGATTATTACGGGACTGTTGGACATTACGTAACCCTCGTCCCTTTGATGACGTTACAACACGCTGTCTTATCAACGGCCATAACGGTTATGTTGCACAAGACCAAGGATGGGAAGTAGTCCTAGTAAAACCAGAATGCATGACTTGTTTCTGGACGTATGAATTACGTGTCTTTATTGCCTTTGCCGAACGACTTGTGTACTAGCTAGAATTGTCTTCACAACTATCTTGTATCAAAGTTATTGTGTGCTATATTTCATGCTTTATGTAAAATAAGCGGTATTGTAAGTTTGTAAAATATTGTATAAAAGTTTGAACGCGAAATATTATTACAATCAGTTTTTCATATAGAATTGTAGTAGTTGAATTGTATATTAGCTACTAAGTATGAACTTAACGGGTAGGTACTACCCGAATTTAAACTTATAAAACGCTAATATGAAGAAAAAGCTTTTATAAATGAGTTCATATTATGCTACGAAATACTATTAACTACTCTTAATATTCTATATGATTAACTTGTTCCATTTAACTATTTTGAAGGAAATGGCACCGACTACTCGACACACCGTGAATATGAATGAAGAGGAATTCCGTACTTTTCTAGCTTCAAACATAGCCGCAGTACAGGCTGCGCTACATACCAACAATAACCTTGGATCTAGCAGTACAGGAAATCGTGTAGGATGCACCTACAAAGAATTCACTGCCTGCAAACCTTTGGAATTTGATGGAACCGAAGGACCGATCGGATTGAAACGGTGGACCGAGAAGGTTGAATCGGTGTTTGCCATAAGTAAGTGTACTGAAGAGGACAAAGTGAAGTACGCTACGCATACCTTCACAGGTTCTGCGTTAACATGGTGGAATACCTATCTAGAGCAAGTGGGACAAGATGATGCGTACGCACTACCGTGGTCAGCATTCAAGCACTTGATGAACGAGAAGTACCGTCCCAGAACCGAGGTCAATAAGCTCAAGACAGAACTTAGAGGGTTACGAACCCAAGGATTTGATATTACCACGTACGAAAGACGATTCACAGAATTGTGCCTATTGTGTCCGGGAGCATTCGAAGATGAGGAAGAGAAGATCGACGCGTTTGTGAAAGGATTACCGGAAAGAATCCAAGAAGATATAAGTTCACACGAGCCTGCCTCCATACAACAGGCATGTAGAATGGCTCACAAACTAGTGAACCAGATTGAAGAAAGAATTAAAGAACAGACTGCTGAAGAGGCCAATGTGAAGCAAGTCAAAAGAAAGTGGGAGGAAAACGGTGATAAGAATCACCAATACAACAACAATAGCAATTACAACAATAATCGCAACAATTATCCCAACAATCGCAACATCAATCGCAACTACAACAAACGGCCCAACAACAACAACAACAACAACAGCAACTACAACAATCATCCCAACAACAATAATAACCGCAACAACAACAACAATCAGAAGCAGCTATGCCAAAGGTGTGAAAAGAATCACTCGGGGTTCTGCACCAAATTTTGCAACAAGTGTAAAAGAAATGGTCATAGCGCGGCGAAGTGTGAGGTCTACGGACCAGGGGTTAATAGAACGAAAGGAACAAATGGTGTCGGAACGAGTAATGGCGGAGCAAGTAGTGTCGGAGCAAGTTATGCCAATGTAGTTTGTTATAAATGTGGAAAACCAGGCCACATTATTAGAAATTGCCCGAACCAGGAGAACACGAATGGACAAGGCCGTGGAAGAGTTTTCAATATTAATGCGGTAGAGGCACAGGAAGACCCGGAGCTTGTTACGGGTACGTTTCTTATTGACAATAAATCTGCTTACGTTTTATTTGATTCGGGTGCGGATAGAAGCTATATGAGTAGAGATTTTTGTGCTAAATTAAGTTGTCCATTGACGCCTTTGGATAGTAAATTTTTACTCGAATTAGCAAATGGTAAATTAATTTCAGCAGATAATATATGTCGGAATCGAGAAATTAAACTGGTTAGCGAAACATTTAAGATTGATTTGATACCAGTAGAGTTAGGGAGTTTTGATGTGATAATCGGTATGGACTGGTTGAAAGAAGTGAAAGCGGAGATCGTTTGTTACAAAAATGCAATTCGCATTATACGAGAAAAAGGAAAACCCTTAATGGTGTACGGAGAAAAGGGCAACACGAAGCTACATCTTATTAGTAATTTGAAGGCACAAAAACTAATAAGAAAAGGTTGCTATGCTGTTCTAGCACACGTCGAGAAAGTACAAACTGAAGAAAAGAGCATCAATGATGTTCCCATTGCAAAAGAATTTCCCGATGTATTTCCGAAAGAATTACCGGGATTACCCCCACATCGATCCGTTGAATTTCAAATAGATCTTGTACCAGGAGCTGCACCAATAGCTCGTGCTCCTTACAGACTCGCACCCAGCGAGATGAAAGAACTGCAAAGCCAATTACAAGAACTTTTAGAGCGTGGTTTCATTCGACCAAGCACATCACCGTGGGGAGCTCCTGTTTTGTTTGTCAAGAAGAAAGATGGTACATTCAGGTTGTGTATCGACTACCGAGAGTTGAACAAACTTACCATCAAGAACCGCTACCCACTACCGAGAATCGACGACTTATTTGATCAACTACAAGGCTCGTCTGTTTATTCAAAGATTGACTTACGTTCCGGGTATCATCAAATGCGGGTGAAAGAAGATGATATTCCAAAGACTGCTTTCAGAACACGTTACGGTCATTACGAGTTTATGGTCATGCCGTTTGGTTTAACTAATGCACCAGCTGTGTTCATGGACCTTATGAACCGAGTGTGTGGACCATACCTTGACAAGTTTGTCATTGTTTTCATTGATGACATACTTATTTACTCAAAGAATGACCAAGAACACGGTGAACATTTGAGAAAGGTGTTAGAAGTATTGAGGAAGGAAGAATTGTACGCTAAGTTTTCAAAGTGTGCATTTTGGTTGGAAGAAGTTCAATTCCTCGGTCACATAGTGAACAAAGAAGGTATTAAGGTGGATCCGGCAAAGATAGAAACTGTTGAAAAGTGGGAAACCCCGAAAACTCCGAAACACATACGCCAGTTTTTAGGACTAGCTGGTTACTACAGAAGGTTCATCCAAGACTTTTCCAGAATAGCAAAACCCTTGACTGCATTAACGCATAAAGGGAAGAAATTTGAATGGAATGATGAACAAGAGAAAGCGTTTCAGTTATTGAAGAAAAAGCTAACTACGGCACCTATATTGTCATTGCCTGAAGGGAATGATGATTTTGTGATTTATTGTGATGCATCAAAGCAAGGTCTCGGTTGTGTATTAATGCAACGAACGAAGGTGATTGCTTATGCGTCTAGACAATTGAAGATTCACGAACAAAATTATACGACGCATGATTTGGAATTAGGCGCGGTTGTTTTTGCATTAAAGACTTGGAGGCACTACTTATATGGGGTCAAAAGTATTATATATACCGACCACAAAAGTCTTCAACACATATTTAATCAGAAACAACTGAATATGAGGCAGCGTAGGTGGATTGAATTATTGAATGATTACGACTTTGAGATTCGTTACCACCCGGGGAAGGCAAATGTGGTAGCCGATGCCTTGAGCAGGAAGGACAGAGAACCCATTCGAGTAAAATCTATGAATATAATGATTCATAATAACATTACTACTCAAATAAAGGAGGCGCAACAAGGAGTTTTAAAAGAGGGAAATTTAAAGGATGAAATACCCAAAGGATCGGAGAAGCATCTTAATATTCGGGAAGACGGAACCCGGTATAGGGCTGAAAGGATTTGGGTACCAAAATTTGGAGATATGAGAGAAATGGTACTTAGAGAAGCTCATAAAACCAGATACTCAATACATCCTGGAATGGGGAAGATGTACAAGGATCTCAAGAAACATTTTTGGTGGCCGGGTATGAAAGCCGATGTTGCTAAATACGTAGGAGAATGTTTGACGTGTTCTAAGGTCAAAGCTGAGCATCAGAAACCATCAGGTCTACTTCAACAACCCGAAATCCCGGAATGGAAATGGGAAAACATTACCATGGATTTCATCACTAAATTGCCAAGGACTGCAAGTGGTTTTGATACTATTTGGGTAATAGTTGATCGTCTCACCAAATCAGCACACTTCCTACCAATAAGAGAAGATGACAAGATGGAGAAGTTAGCACGACTGTATTTGAAGGAAGTCGTCTCCAGACATGGAATACCAATCTCTATTATCTCTGATAGGGATGGCAGATTTATTTCAAGATTCTGGCAGACATTACAGCAAGCATTAGGAACTCGTCTAGACATGAGTACTGCCTATCATCCACAAACTGATGGGCAGAGCGAAAGGACGATACAAACGCTTGAAGACATGCTACGAGCATGTGTTATTGATTTCGGAAACAGTTGGGATCGACATCTACCGTTAGCAGAATTTTCCTACAACAACAGCTACCATTCAAGCATTGAGATGGCGCCGTTTGAAGCACTTTATGGTAGAAAGTGCAGGTCTCCGATTTGTTGGAGTGAAGTGGGGGATAGACAGATTACGGGTCCGGAGATTATACAAGAAACTACCGAGAAGATCATCCAAATTCAACAACGGTTGAAAACCGCCCAAAGTCGACAAAAGAGCTACGCTGACATTAAAAGAAAAGATATAGAATTTGAAATTGGAGAGATGGTCATGCTTAAAGTTGCACCTTGGAAAGGCGTTGTTCGATTTGGTAAACGAGGGAAATTAAATCCAAGGTATATTGGACCATTCAAGATTATTGATCGTGTCGGACCAGTAGCTTACCGACTAGAGTTACCTCAACAACTCGCGGCTGTACATAACACTTTCCACATCTCGAATTTAAAGAAATGTTTTGCTAAAGAAGATCTCACTATTCCGTTAGATGAAATCCAAATCAATGAAAAACTTCAATTCATCGAAGAACCCGTCGAAATAATGGATCGTGAGGTTAAAAGACTTAAGCAAAACAAGATACCAATTGTTAAGGTTCGATGGAATGCTCGTAGAGGACCCGAGTTCACCTGGGAGCGTGAAGATCAGATGAAGAAGAAATACCCGCATCTATTTCCAGAAGATTCGTCAACACCTTCAACAGTTTAAAATTTCGGGACGAAATTTATTTAACGGGTAGGTACTGTAGTGACCCGAACTTTTCCATGTTTATATATATTAATTGAGATTGATATTTACATGATTAAATGTTTCCAACATGTTAAGCAATCAAACTTGTTAAGACTTGATTAATTGAAATATGTTTCATATAGACAATTGACCACCCAAGTTGACCGGTGATTCACGAACGTTAAAACTTGTAAAAACTATATGATGACATATATATGGATATATATATAGTTAACATGATACTATGATAAGTAAACATATCATTAAGTATATTAACAATGAACTACATATGTAAAAACAAGACTACTAACTTAATGATTTTTAAACGAGACATATATGTAACGATTATCGTTGTAAAGACATTTAATGTATATATATCATATTAAGAGATATTCATACATGATAATATCATGATAATATAATAATTTAAAATCTCATTTGATATTATAAACATTGGATTAACAACATTTAACAAGATCGTTAACCTAAAGGTTTCAAAACAACACTTACATGTAACGACTAACGATGACTTAACGACTCAGTTAAAATGTATATACATGTAGTGTTTTAATATGTATTTATACACTTTTGAAAGACTTCAATACACTTATCAAAATACTTCTACTTAACAAAAATGCTTACAATTACATTCTCGTTCAGTTTCATCAACAATTCTACTCGTATGCACCCGTATTCGTACTCGTACAATACACAGCTTTTAGATGTATGTACTATTGGTATATACACTCCAATGATCAGCTCTTAGCAGCCCATGTGAGTCACCTAACACATGTGGGAACCATCATTTGGCAACTAGCATGAAATATCTCATAAGATTACAAAAATATGAGTAATCATTCATGACTTATTTACATGAAAACAAAATTACATATCCTTTATATCTAATCCATACACCAACGACCAAAAACACCTACAAACACTTTCATTCTTCAATTTTCTTCATCTAATTGAACTCTCTCAAGTTCTATCTTCAAGTTCTAAGTGTTCTTCATAAATTCCAAAAGTTCTAGTTTCATAAAATCAAGAATACTTTCAAGTTTGCTAGCTCACTTCCAATCTTGTAAGGTGATCATCCAACCTCAAGAAATCTTTGTTTCTTACAGTAGGTTATCATTCTAATACAAGGTAATAATCATATTCAAACTTTGGTTCAATTTCTATAACTATAACAATCTTATTTCAAGTGATGATCTTACTTGAACTTGTTTTCGTGTCATGATTTTGCTTCAAGAACTTTGAGCCATCCAAGGATCCATTGAAGCTAGATCCATTTTTCTCTTTTCCAGTAGGTTCATCCAAGGAACTTAAGGTAGTAATGATGTTCATAACATCATTCGATTCATACATATAAAGCTATCTTATTCGAAGGTTTAAACTTGTAATCACTAGAACATAGTTTAGTTAATTCTAAACTTGTTCGCAAACAAAAGTTAATCCTTCTAACTTGACTTTTAAAATCAACTAAACACATGTTCTATATCTATATGATATGCTAACTTAATGATTTAAAACCTGGAAACACGAAAAATACCGTAAAACCGGATTTACGCCGTCGTAGTAACACCGCGGGCTGTTTTGGGTTAGTTAATTAAAAACTATGATAAACTTTGATTTAAAAGTTGTTATTCTGAGAAAATGATTTTTATTATGAACATGAAACTATATCCAAAAATTATGGTTAAACTCAAAGTGGAAGTATGTTTTCTAAAATGGTCATCTAGACGTCGTTCTTTCGACTGAAATGACTACCTTTACAAAAACGACTTGTAACTTATTTTTCTGACTATAAACCTATACTTTTCTGTTTAGATTCATAAAATAGAGTTCAATATGAAACCATAGCAATTTGATTCACTCAAAACGGATTTAAAATGAAGAAGTTATGGGTAAAACAAGATTGGATAATTTTTCTCATTTTAGCTACGTGAAAATTGGTAACAAATCTATTCCAACCATAACTTAATCAACTTGTATTGTATATTATGTAATCTTGAGATACCATAGACACGTATACAATGTTTCGACCTATCATGTCGACACATCTATATATATTTCGGAACAACCATAGACACTCTATATGTGAATGTTGGAGTTAGCTATACAGGGTTGAGGTTGATTCCAAAATATATATAGTTTGAGTTGTGATCAATACTGAGATACGTATACACTGGGTCGTGGATTGATTCAAGATAATATTTATCGATTTATTTCTGTACATCTAACTGTGGACAACTAGTTGTAGGTTACTAACGAGGACAGCTGACTTAATAAACTTAAAACATCAAAATATATTAAAAGTGTTGTAAATATATTTTTGAACATACTTTGATATATATGTATATATTGTTATAGGTTCGTGAATCAACCAGTGGCCAAGTCTTACTTCCCGACGAAGTAAAAATCTGTGAAAGTGAGTTATAGTCCCACTTTTAAAATCTAATATTTTTGGGATGAGAATACATGCAGGTTTTATAAATGATTTACAAAATAGACACAAGTACGTGAAACTACATTCTATGGTTGAATTATCGAAATCGAATATGCCCCTTTTTATTAAGTCTGGTAATCTAAGAATTAGGGAACAGACACCCTAATTGACGCGAATCCTAAAGATAGATCTATTGGGCCTAACAAACCCCATCCAAAGTACCGGATGCTTTAGTACTTCGAAATTTATATCATATCCGAAGGGTGTCCCGGAATGATGGGGATATTCTTATATATGCATCTTGTTATTGTCGGTTACCAGGTGTTCACCATATGAATGATTTTTATCTCTATGTATGGGATGTGTATTGAAATATGAAATCTTGTGGTCTATTGTTACGATTTGATATATATAGGTTAAACCTATAACTCACCAACATTTTTGTTGACGTTTTAAGCATGTTTATTCTCAGGCGATTATTAAGAGCTTCCGCTGTCGCATACTTAAATAAGGACAAGATTTGGAGTCCATGCTTGTATGATATTGTGTAAAAACTGCATTCAAGAAACTTATTTTGTTGTAACATATTTGTATTGTAAACCATTATGTAATGGTCGTGTGTAAACAGGATATATTAGATTATCATTATTTGATAATCTACGTAAAGCTTTTTAAACCTTTATTGATGAAATAAAGGTTATGGTTTGTTTAAAAATGAATGCAGTCTTTGAAAAACGTCTCATATAGAGGTCAAAACCTCGCAACGAAATCAATTAATATGGAACGTTTTTAATCAATAAGAACGGGACATTTCATCTTAATTGTGACGACCCGAAAATTTCCGACCAAATTTAAACAAAATCTTTATATGTTTCCGACACGATAAGCAAAATTTGTAATGTTGAAGTCTCAAAAAAACTTGGAACTTTGTTCATGTATACAATTATCTTCCGACCAGTCCCGACGATTCACGAACAATTCTTTGTATATATATAAATGTAAGTAGTAGAAATAATAAAATGTAATTGAATCATTAGAATTTAATGTGTTAAATAATATACAGAATAATTATGATGCTATTAAAATGAAGATATACATATATATATAAATTCTATACATAAGTAATATTATATATTGTAATATATATAATTAATAAATATTAAAAATGGAATATATTATATAAGTAGTAAATATGATATAATAAATGGTAATATATTAAAATATAATTTCAAGTTTAGATATAATAATATCGTCAATACTTTCAATATTAATATCCATACTAATGTTATTAATATTAATGTATAATCTATAGATAAGAAGTTGATATATATATGAATTGTGGTAGTATCATTACTAATATTATTATTATCATTAATAATATTAGTATTATTATAATTAGTGTTATTATTATTAATTATTATAATTATTATTATTATATAACTTACTTTATTTATGTTTGTTAAACGTTCCTTTTCAAATTGTCTCTCAAATATTATGACCAATTGAAGTTTAATGGAGTTAACTGTGTAAATCATTGAGTCACTAATTATGTTTTTGCTTTATCTAACTTCTTATATATATGGAAATGTATACATAAACATGGGGAGAGATATAATACATACATATACTTACACGTCGAGTTTTATCTGTACTAACTGACTATAAATGCAAATTATGTTTTGAGGCCAATGATTATAGATATAAGGTGTAAGTTTATGAGCTATAAGTAACTCTTATTAAGTTATTATTAAACCACTCAAATGGATCATTTATTCAACAAACATCACTATCTTTCTTTATTTTTCACTCATACTTTGATCACCACTTTCTGTTTTAAATCACACATCAAATGAATATTTCTATCACTTTAACTTTATACAATATGAATTATAAAGTGCATGTATCAAATCTTTACGAATCATATATTTTTGTTTTTGATTGCTTGACCATAACATCCATCCATATATTTACATTGTATTCTCTTTATGGGTTAACATCAACACAAAAGAGACTACATCTAATTTCTCTATTATATATCTCCATGTTTTCGTTAGTCATCACCCAAACCAATAATTGCTTGAGCTGCTCGACACCAAGCACCAACTGCATGTTACTTTCTATTTCTTCTTTATATTGTAAACCACCACCTCTCCATTCTACCACTTCCACTTTGCAAACTCTCAAACACACCAAGAACCATCGGGAAAAAAAAAACCCATTGAAACCACCCTACCATTACCATTGTTAATTTCCCCAAATCGTCAACCATCTACCTCACCCACCTTCCACTTAGAAACACCACATCAAACCACCATCACTTTCATCAAAACCCTAACAATTGCCTGTAAATTGCTATTGCAGCTAGCAAAATTTATGTTTTTATTATACTCCTGCAGCTACTGCTTGAAATATTCTGTTGCAGCCATCCAACGAGTTGCTACTGCTGTAGCCATGGACTACTGCTGCACCCTCGTTTCTGTTTCTGATTCAGACCGACAACCATCACCATTCATGCTGCTGCTATGAAGCTCGAACCTTTCTGTTTTGATGATCAACAACCTTATTCAAACACGATATATAAATCAAGTGAGTTGTTAATTATTTTTGCAACAAACAATACCAACAGAGACTACCCTTACCTGCTACTGCAGTCCGTTTTAGCTCCTGTTATGAGCTGAACAACCATCAGAACCGTTATCAAACCTAAACTAATTGAGCCACCACTGCTGCACATTTTTTTCCCTTCTGTTTATCTGTTTGAAGCAAGACTTCTACAATCTATTAAACGTCATCAACACAAAACCATTCAACCATCACTGTTACTACTAGACCTGCAATTTATGCTATTAAATAGCTGATTTCTATTCTCTGATCAAAAACTGCCATGAACATCATTCAACAATATTCGTGTTCGATTTAATAATAGATAAATAAATAATAATAATAATAATAATAATAATAATAATAATAATAATAATAATAATAATAATAATAATAATAATAATAATAATAATAATAATAATAATAACAAAATATATAAAAGGATGAAGAAATTAAGAGAAGATCAAGGAACCAATTACGTATTTCACCAATTAGTGGACCGATTACTCGAACGTTGATAAAGGAGGATGATTAACGATAATAACGAATTGATAACCTGCTATTCATCGATGAATACTGCTTAATCGATCTGTTATTTGTGGTGATGAGGATGAATCGGTAACCTATTTAACATTCATGATTTTTGCTTGATTGAGTCTGTGGCTGAATCGAAGGAACCCTAAAACCGCTATATTTCTCTCTGCTATCTCGATCTGTTTGGGAGCACCATTAAACACACGGTTCTTATTAGGTATAAATTATAATTAAAATTATTATTACATTTATTATTAATATTATTAGTAATATTATTAATATTGTTATTATTATTGTTATTGTTATTATTAAAATTATAACTATTATTATTATTATTATTATTATTATTATTATTATTATTATCATATTTACATTTATAAGTATTATAATTATTGTTATCATTAGTGTTAATATAAGTTTCATAAATGTTAATATCATTTTAGTATTAATATTATTATTATTATTAAACTAACACTAAACATTAAAATTATGATCATTATTATTATTATCATTAGTATTAATGGGATTATCAAAATTATTACTACTAATTCATCATTATTATTATTATTAGTATTACTAGAAAAATTAATATTTTTGGTAACATTATTACTAAATTTATCATTTTTATCATTATTATTGTTAGCATTATTGTAGTATTACTATAATTATTATTTTAACAAAGAAATAATATTTTTATAAAAATATAGTTATAACATATAACCTAACCACTTTGATATTTTATATTATGTATTTACAAAATAAGTATAATTAATTAATCAATGAAACATATAATTCATTAAAATAACAAATATATCATTAATAATTATAGTATATAAATTTGTTTGATTACAATATGTTAATATATATAATTGATATAGGTTCGTGAATCTGATTCCAACCCTACACTTGTTTAATGTCGTCATATGTATTTTTACTACAAAATACATTAGGTGAGTTCATTTGATTCCCTTTTACTCTTTACATTTTTGGGACTGAGAATACATGCGCTACTTTTACAACTGCTTTATTAAATGCTTTTGAAATACATTTTGAACTGCGAATACATGAAATGCTTTTACAAATGTTTGACGAGATAGACACAAGCAAAATATTCCTCGAATGAATTATGTGGACGTGATAATTGCCACCATTGAATTATGTGGACGTGATAATTGCCACAATTGATATGAATATTTTTCCCCTGATTATTATTGCTTGGTAACCTAAGAATTAGGGAACATCACTAATTTTGAGAATTAGTGCACGCCTAATTGACGCGAATCCTAAAGGTAGCTACCGGGTTTAACACCCCCACCCAAAATGTTCACTAGACGAAAGGGCTAGTGGGCGTGGTGTTTAGTACTTCGAAGTTTATATGATTATTATACAGACGTTATGTTCTGTTTTGGGGATATTATTATGCGCATTATATGTTAAGGTCGGTTACCAAGCCAAGCTATGAAAGAAATGAAAAGTGAATGTTATGTATCGAGAGAATGATTTTATACACAGGTTATGTGTATGTTATTTTTTTGTGCACGAGATATGTGTACGGTTACTAAGATTTATGAAAAAGGATTTCGTACACGAGAAAGGTGTACTGTATTTAAAATATATCGCATGTACATTACAGGTGGGTATAGGATTCGGGCCCATTTGTACCATGCAGGATTTAAATCTTGTGGTCTATCAAAATGATGAATTTTATTGTTTTATGATAAACTTATGAACTCACCAACCTTTTGGTTGACACTTTAAAGCATGTTTATTCTCAGGTATGAAAGTAATCTTCCGCTGTGCATTTACTCATATTACATGGAGTCGTTCATGACATATTTCAAAAGACGTTGCATTCGAGTCATTGAGTTCATCAAGATTATTATTAAGTCAATTATAGTTGGATATATAATGAAATGGTATGCATGCCGTCAACTTTCGATGTAAAGAAAGTTTATCTTTTAAAAACGAATGCAATGTTTGTAAAATGTATCATATAGAGGTCAAGTACCTCACGATGTAACCAAATGTATTGTATTCGTCCAGATGGATTAGGACGGGTCCTTTCAGTTGGTATCAGAGCGGTGGTCTTAGCGAACCAGGTCTTGCATTAGTGTGTCTAACTGATAGTTGTTTAGATGCATTAGTGAGTCTGGACTTCGACCATGTCTGCATGTCAAAAAGTTTTGCTTATCATGTTGTGTCGAAAATTACCTGCTTATCATTCTTAGTCTAGATACGTTATACTGTATTGACTGCATGAATAGTGTATAGACAAAATTTATATCTTATTGTATCTGCTAATTCATATCTTAGCGTATCTGTTAATGTTACCTTTGCCTGACAGCTTCCGTAGATTCCTCTGTAACTTATGGAATTTTAGTATTATATATGCATATGTAAATTATGTATTGCAGGGTACTAATCTACATCCTATAATCTATTTCTTATCGAAAATACTTCACTTGATCGTACGAGATGAATCTCTCAACCAGTTCGAGTCCCTCAGATTTCGAAAGCTATTCCGATAGTTATTCCGACAACTATTCCGACATGGATATTCACCTAAGCTCCGAAAGCGGTGTCACCAGAATGAATCAATCAATCAGCCATCCTCAATTCATCTGATGGGTTTGTAGTCAACTTAATCAATGGAGACGCGAAGACGGCGATCCTTTCCACCAACAAAATTGCCTCTTGGCGAAGAACCTGAAGCACTTATCGGCGAATCTATCCGAAACACCATTTTCAGCCTCATTTCCAGGGTAACTCGTCACGATTATATATTTTATCCACAACTAGATCTTATTCATCCACTCATTTCGAACGACAACCATCCCGGAATAATGGAAAAAGTCAACGAACTTCGCGCTCGAGTAATCAATTTGGAAAAAAACGTAGTACAAAACCTACCAGCTTCAGCAACATCAACGACATCAACAAAACCACCAGCAATAGCACCCGTACCATCAACAACACACGCCTCAGCATCCCATTATGTACCTCGAGCATAATCATCATTCTACGAATCATTCTACAGCATTTATCTTCATTCGACATGGCGATTATGTAATCTCTAATATTTTAGAGATTATATACTCTTGTTCTAACGGTAAACTAAATGAAATTAATATTATATTAACTCATTAAATCTGTATTACATCTGAAGAAAATATATGTGTATATATGTTTTCATAAAGATTGTAATTAAAAATTCTTTCGTACAAAATGTTAATGATGAAAATATTTTAACGGGTAGGTAATACCCGAGGAATATTTAGATTTCACATTAATAAGTTACATTGTACATTCTTCAAAGCTGATTCAACAGTCATTTACTATCCTACTTACAACCACCGATATACGTATCCGTTCACCGCAGAATAAACATTTTCATTCAATTTCATATTTGGATTTTGACTTATCAGAATCCAACAAATGGCATAATGAAGAAATAATGGACACAATAAAAATTGATTAGAAACAGACTAATTAACAATATGAAATTTTGTTAAGAAACCACGCTAACAAGATCCTAGCTAACTGCTCCTAGCTAACTGTTAATTCCGTATTACATTTTATTTTATTGCATTTTAATTATCGCAATTTATTTATCGCAATTTATATTCTCGCAATTTTATTTATCGTCATTTAATTTCTGTTATTTATTTTACGCACTTTAATTATCGTCATTTAAATACTGTTATTTACGTATTTTAAATATCGGGACACGTATACAAGGTTTTGACATATCATATCGACGCATATATATATATATATATATATATATATATATATATATATATATATATATATATATATATATATATATATATATATATATATATATATATATATATATATATATATATATATATATATATATATATTATTTGGAATAACCATAGACACTCTATATGCATTAATGCTGGAGTTAGCTATACAGGGTTGAGGTTGATTCTACAATAATATATATACTTTGAGTTGTGATCGAGTCTGAGACGTATAAGGGTCACGATACGTATTAATTAATTTGAATATTATATATTAAACTATATATGAATTATTGAATTGCTAACTGTGGACTATCAACTGAGGACTGCCAACTTTGGACAATTAAAATGAATTAAAATATTGATTATAACATATGAAACTAAACAATTCTTCAAGTTTGCCACTTGATTTCATCTTAAACCTCGTTTGTATCTCAATGAATACAATATGCGTTCAAACCTTTCATGATTCTTGAAAACACCTCAATCGAGAGGATGAACCAACCGCACTTCAGCTACGGAAGAAAAGATTGATACATATAGTTATGCACTTGAAAACACTCGAAACTTGAGTAAACGTTTAACACGTATATGTGCTAATTCCTTTAGTGTTATTATTACCCAAAATAACTTGGTAATTCCTTTCAAAGTAGTAAATTATGTCACAGCTCCAACAAGTCAACTTCGACTTTTCGTTCGAAACAACCCTATTATAACCTTGATATATATGCGTGCTCTTTTATTGTTACCGGGAAACCTTTTATATTCCACCATATTACCAGCAGATGTATCAGCAACCTCGTCGCTCTTTGGTTTAAATCTCTCCGACAAATCACTATATTTATCTATTGAAGTTTCATCATGTACTCATTCGCATCTTGTAACAAGAATTTCCATACCGATTACTGGGAATCAACAAATCTGTATTGTGAGCCTCGCAACGTTTCCACATCAACAGTTATATGTATCCATATAATATTTATCTCTTAGAACTATGATCTTCCATTCTGAAATTCTGAAAAGCACCCAGTCTGTAAATTAATACTCTGAATTTTGAAAAGTTGAATGAAGCAACAAAAACTGTAAACGACCTCAACAGCTAAAAGTTGATGATAAAGAATTGTATGTTGGCAAAGCTCAGAAAAAGGTTGAAACTGAAAAAAAAAACTGATTGAGCAAACTACGAAGGAGTCTCTGAACAAATCACAAGGACTAAACTTGTACATTAAGAATCCTGATGATTCTGTTTCTGATGAAATCTTTAGCGAATACCTTGCTTCTGACTCCAAACTCTTACGGACAAATTTTCTTCACCATCCTTAGATATTAGAAAATTCCAAGATATCATCGTATCTTTCATTATAAATATCCTCCATATTTCTGAAGATATTTTTATAACTATTCTTATCTGAAATCATTAATCTCTTCGTGCTATCAGTGTTACATCATATAGAAACTGATAGTTTCTATATTCTGTAAACTTTTGAGCTTAAAATATGAATGTTATTAAAGTAATGTTGGGAACTGAAGCTTGAGTTAGTATAATATAATGACACTTGATCAACGTGATTATATTACAGTAAGTCATGCTGAGTTTCTAAATAGAACATGATGATTCACAGATTATAACGTCATCATTTGTCATGTTACATAACTCTTTCATTGAACATATCAAGAAAATATATTCTTGATAGTTCTATTATCAGTGATTCTGGTAATTTGACAAATCAAATCGTACTATTACGTTCTTTCTTAATTAGAACATTAAGTTCATTCGAAACTCCATACTTACGAATTCTGGACCGTTACTCATTTTACTAGAGGTCGAGAAGAGAATAAAAAGGCAAAGAACTCTGAAACATAAGGGAAGATATAAAACTCGACAACAACGCAGAAATCACAAACCGTATTCATTAATACGAATAGCAATATAAAAGACACGGGAGTATGATAAACACAATAACCCCAAGGTAATAGTAGAAGTAAATAGATTCCTTAAGCGGTAAATGGAAAAGAAGAATGACAGATGCGATAATTAGGAAAATATCAAGAATCAGAACTGGATGGAGCATTTCTACAATATTTTGGAAGTAGGAAGAGAGGAAGAAAGTATAGGAATGGTGAAAATAATGGAACGGAAGAGTTTAAATTATAATGGAAATATCAGAGATAGCAATCGAGGCAGATCATCGTATTTAATCGAAGAGATCTTAATTTCCTTATTCGCCGAAGAATCAAATCTTATAGATTTCAAAGATTTTCTTTAAATCCCTTGAATTCCGGAATTCAACCAAGACAACGTCAAAAGTTAATATGAAATTTTTCACTCTCTTATGATAGCTTCATCCATACACTTCAAGTAACCGAATCGTTTTATCTACATTACTCATTAATGATAAAGCTCTATATATCAACTCATATTCGTCATGAAAATATTTTTATTGTTATCCATGACCACCTCACTCAAATTTCGGGACGAAATTTCTTTAACGGGTAGGTACTGTGACGACCCGAAAATTTCTGACCAAATTTAAAGTAAATCTTTATATGTTTCCGACACGATAAGCAAAATTTGTAATGTTGAAGTCTCAAAAAAACTTGGAACTGTGTTCATGTATACAATTATCTTCCAACCAGTCCCGAAGATTCACGAACAATTCTTTTTATATATATAAATGTAAGTAGTAGAAATAATAAAATGTAATTGAATCATTAGAATTTAATGTGTAAAATAATATACAGAATAATTATGATGCTATTAAAATGAAGATATACATATATATAAATTCTATACATAAGTAATATTATATATTGTAATATATATAATTAATAAATATTAAAAATGCAATATATTATATAAGAAGTAAATATGATATAATAAATGATAATATATTAAAATATAATTTCAAGTTTAGATATAATAATATCGTCAATACTTTCAATATTAATATCCATACTAATGTTCTTAATATTAATGTATAATCTATAGATAAGAAGTTGACATATATATGAATTGTGGTAGTATCATTACTAATATTATTATTACCATTAATAATATTAGTATTATTATAATTAGTGTTATTATTATTAATTATTACAACTATTATTATTATATAACTTACTTTATTTATGTTTGTTAAACGTTCCTTTTCAAATTGTCTCTCAAATATTATGACCAATTGAAGTTTAATGGAGTTAACTGTGCAAATCATTGAGTCACTAATTATGTTTTTACTTTATCTAACTTCTTATATATATATATATATATATATATATATATATATATATATATATATATATATATATATATATATATGGAAATGTATACATAAACATGGGGAGAGATATAATATATACATATACTTACACGTCGAGTTTTATCTGTACTAACTGACTATAAATGCAAATTATGTTTTGAGGCCAATGATTATAGATATAAGGTGTAAGTTTATGAGCTATAAGTAACTCTTATTAAGTTATTATTAAACCACTCAAATGGATCATTTATTCAACAAACATCACTATCTTTCTTTATTTTTCACTCATACTTTGATCACCACTTTCTGTTTTAAATCACACATCAAATGAATATTTCTATCACTTTAACTTTATACAATATGAATTATAAAGTGCATGTATTAAATCTTTACGAATCATATATTTTTGTTTTTGATTGCTTGACCATAACATCCATCCATATATTTACATTGTATTCTCTTTATGGGTTAACATCAACACAAAAGAGACTTCATCTAATTTCTCTATTATATATCTCCATGTTTTCGTTAGTCATCACCCAAACCAATAATTGCTTGAGCTGCTCGACACCAAGCACCAACTGCATGTTACTTTCTATTTCTTCTTTATAGTGTAAACCACTACCTCTCCATTCTACCACTTCCACTTTGCAAACTCTCAAACACACCAAGATCCATCGAGAAAAAAAAACCCATTGAAACCACCCTACCATTACCATTGTTAATTTCCCCAAATCGTCAACCATCTACCTCACCCCACCTTCCACTTAGAAACACCACATTAAACCACCATCACTTTCATAAAAACCCCAACAATTGCCTGTAAATTGCTATTGCAGCTAGCAAAATTTATGTTTTTATTATACTCCTGCAGCTACTGCTTGAAACATACTGTTGCATCCATCAGACGAGTTGCTACTGCTGTAGCCATGGACTACTGCTGCACCCTCGTTTCTGTTTCTGATTCAGACCGACAACCATCACCATTCATGCTGCTGCTATCAAGCTCGAACCTTTCTGTTTTGATGATCAACAACCTTATTCAAACATGATATATAAATCAAGTGAGTTGTTAATTATTTTCGCAACAAACAATACCAATATAGACTACTCTTACCTGCTACTGCAGTCCATTTTAGCTCCTGTTATGAGCTGAACAACCATCAGAACCGTTATCAAACCTAAACTAATTGAGCCACTGCTGCTGCACATTTTTTTTCCCTTCTGTTTATCTGTTTGAAGCAAGACTTCTACAATCTATTAAACTTCATCAACACAAAACCATTCAACCATCACTGTTACTACTAGACCTGTAATTTATGCTATTAAATAGCTGATTTCTATTCTCTGATCAAAAACTGCCATGAACATCATTCAACAATATTCGTGTTCGATTTAATAATAGATAAAAAAATAAATAATAATAATAATAATAATAATAATAATAATAATAATAATAACAACAACAAAATATACAAAATATATAAATGGATGAAGAAATTAAGAGAAGATCAAGGAACCAATTACCTATTTCACCAATTAGCAGACCGATTACTCGAACGTTGATAAAGGAGGATGATTAACGATAACGACGAATTGATAACCTGCTATTCACCGATGAATACTGCTTAATCGATCTGTTATTTATGGTGATGAGGATTAATCGGTAACCTATTTAACATTCATGATTTTTGCTTGATTGAGTCTGTGGCTGAATCGAAGGAACCCTAAAACCGCTATATTTCTCTCTGCTATCTCGATCTGTTTGGGAGCACCATTAAACACGCGGTTCTTATTAGGTATAAATTATAATTAAAATTATTATTACATTTATTATTAATATTATTAGTAATATTATTAATATTGTTATTATTATTGTTATTGTTATTATTAATATTATAATAATAATTATTATTATTATTATTATGATCATATTTACATTTATAAGTATTATAATTATTGTTATCATTAGTGTTAATATAAGTTTCATAAATGTTAATATCATTTTAGTATTAATATTATTATTATTATTAAACTAACACTAAACATTAAAATTATGATCATTATTATTATTATCATTAGTATTAATGGGATCATCAAAATTATTACTACTAATTCATTATTATTATTATTATTATTATTATTATTATTATTATTATTATTATTAGTATTACTAGAAAAATTAATATTTTTGGTAACATTATTACTAAATTTATCATTTTTATCATTATTATTGTTATCATTATTATAGTATTACTATAATTATTATTTTAACAAAGAAATAATATTTTTATAAAAATATAGTTAAAACATATAACCTAACCACTTTGATATTTTATATTATGTATTTATAAAATAAGTATAATTAATTAATCAATGAAACATATAATTCATTAAAATAACAAATATATCATTAATAATAATAGTATATAAATTTGTTTGATTACAATATGTTAATATATATAATTGATATAGGTTCGTGAATCCGAGGCCAACCCGACACTTGTTTAATGTCGTCATATGTATTTTTACTACAAAATACATTAGGTGAGTTCATTTGATTCCCTTTTACTCTTTACATTTTTGGGACTGAGAATACATGCGCTACTTTTACAACTGCTTTATTAAATGCTTTTGAAATACATTTTGAACTGCGAATACATGAAATGCTTTTATAAATGTTTAACGAGATAGAAACAAGAAAAAAATTCCTCGAATGAATTATGTGGACGTGATAATTGCTACCATTGAATTATGTGAACGTGATAATTGCCACAATTGATATGAATATTTTTCCCCTGATTATTATTGCTTGGTAACCTAAGAATTAGGGAACATCACTAATTTTGAGAATTAGTGCACGCCTAATTGACGCGAATCCTAAAGGTAGCTACCGGGTTTAACACCCCCACCCAGAATGTTCACTAGACGGAAGGGCTAGTGGGCGTGGTGTTTAGTACTTCGAAGTTTATATGATTATTATACAGACGAGATGTTCTGTTTTGAGGATATTATTATGCGCATTATATGTTAAGGTCGGTTACAAAGCCAAGCTATGAAAGAAATGAAAAGTGAATGTTATGTATTGAGAGAATGATTTTATACACAGGTTATGTGTATGTTATTTTTTTTGTGCACGAGATATGTGTACGGTTACTAAGATTTATGAAAAAGGATTTCGTACACGAGAAAGGTGTACTGTATTTAAAATATATCGCATGTACATTACAGGTGGGTATATGATTCGGGCCCATTTGTACCATGCATGATTTAAATCTTGTGGTCTATCAAAATGATGAATTTTATTGTTTTATGATAAACTTATGAACTCACCAACCTTTTGGTTGACACTTTAAAGCATGTTTATTCTCAGGTATGAAAGAAATCTTCCGCTGTGCATTTACTCATATTACATGGAGTCGTTCATGACATATTTCAAAATACGTTGCATTCGAGTCGTTGAGTTCATCAAGATTATTATTAAGTCAATTATAGTTGGATATATTATGAAATGGTATGCATGCCATCAACTTTCGATGTAAAGAAAGTTTATCTTTTAAAAACGAATGCAATGTTTGTAAAATGTATCATATAGAGGTCAAGTACCTCGCGATGTAACCAAATGTATTGTATTCGTCCAGATGGATTAGGATGGGTCCTTTCATTAATAAAGAGGAGAACTTGAAGCATATTTCATCCAAAAAATAGGCCTAGTCACACGTATCCAAATGAGTTCATATAGGATGTTCATGATAAAGGCCACCCCATGTTGCAAAGATGAGTGTCACAAGGCAAAAGCTGATGGTGCTACACTTTTATGGCATCAACGATTTGGACACATCAACAATAGAAGTTTAAAAATATTGAGTGACAAAGAATTGGTGAAGGGGTTGCCACCTATTAATATTGAAGTTGCTGGTACTTGTTCAGATTGCTTGGTGGGAAAACAGACAAGAGAGTCATTTCAAAAAACAAGTTCATGGAAAGCAATACATCAGCTGCAACTCATTCATCCGACATTTGTGGTCCCATAACTCCTCAATCGAGTAGTTTAAAGAGGTACATTATTAATTTCATTGATGATTTCTAAAGGAAATGTTGGAGTTATTTTCTTACAGAAAAGTCACAAGCTTTAGAAACTTTTAAGAAGTTTAAAGCTTTAGTTGAAAAGGAAATGGGAAGATAGAGTGTTTGAGAACCGATAGAGGAGGAGAGTTTAATTCTACGGAGTTTAAGTTGTTTTGTGTAGACAACGGGATACAACGACAACTTACTGCAAGCTGTACACCACACCAAAACGGTGTGGCAGAAAGGAAGAACCGGAGCATGATGAATATGGTTCGAAGTGTGATGAGTGCTAGAAAGGTCCCGAAGGTGTTCTGACGAGAAGCTACGAACTGGTGTATACATGTGCTTAATAGAAGTCCCACATCAGCTGTTGAAAACATCACTCCAGAAGAAAGGTGGAGCAATCGAAAACCCTTTGTACACTATTTTAGGGTATTCGTTTGCGTTGCTCATGTTCATGTGCCTAAAGAAAGAAGATCAAAGTTAGATGCGAAAAGCTTTAAATGTGTTTTATTCTGGGTGAGTGAAGAAGCCAAGGCATATAGGCTTTATGATCCAACTACCAAAAAGATTATTGTTAGCAAGGATGTTGTATTTGATGAAGAAGTCTCATGGAATTGGTCTCAAGAATCTGGTATCAATCCTTCTAATCTTGAATGGGAGGACAATGTTGAGCATAATGATAGTGAAGTTGGAGGAGATTTTACTACTGAGGTGACAAATGAGCCATCAACTGGACCCAACAATTCAGATGTGTCATCAAGTGGGAGTGAAAGTGGGCCTGCTAATGTAATCATGCCTACAGCCACTACTAATGAACGGGAAAGAAGGCAAACAAGAGCACCTACTTGGATGCAAGATTATGTCAGTGGAGAAGAAGTTATTGGTGATAATAATCAAGAGTAATATTTTGCCATGTTTTCTTCCTTATCAGAGCCTAAAAATTACCATGATGCAGCACAAGAAGAGTGTTGGAGACAAGCAATGAAACAAGAAATTGAGGTAATCGAGAGGAATAACACATGGGAATTATGTGATTTACCCTCGGGTGCAATAGCTATCGGAGTAAAGTAGGTATTTAAGACTAAGTTAGACAAGGATAGAAATATTGATAAGCATAAAGCCAGACTCGTGGTGAAGGGATACACTCAAAGAGAAGGGCTAGACTACTCAGAAGTATTTGCTCTGGTCACTCGTTGGGATACAATCAGAACTATATTTGCATTTGCTGCACAACGAGGTATGAAAATTCACCAGTTAGATGTAAAAAGTGCATTTTTGTATGGCATGTTGGAAGAAATTGTTTTTGTAGAGCAGCCTCAAGGTTTTAAAGTACAGGTTAAGGAGGAAAAGGTCTACCGATTAAGGAAAGCATTATACGGTTTGAATCAGGCACCGAGGACTTGGTATGGAAGAATCGAAAGCTACTTTCTTAAGGAAGGGTTCAAGAAATGTCCTTATGAACCAACATTGTTCGTTAAGAAGGTCGAGAAAACTAATGATTTTCTAATTGTTTCTGTTTATGTAGATGATTTAATTATAACAGGAACTACACTTGCACTAATTGAGAAGTTCAAGACTTCAATGAAGTCTGAATTTGAGATGTCAGACATGGGTGAAATGAGTTATTTTTTAGGTGTGGAGGTTAAACAAGGTGAAGATGGAATTCATTTAAACCAACAAAAGTATGCTAGAGAGATTCTTCAAAGGTTTGGTATGGAAGATTACAACAGTGTAAAGAACCCTATGGTTCCAGGGTGCACATTGGTAAAGAATGATCAAAGTGGCTTAGTTGATCCAACTGTGTACAGACAAATGGTGGGATGTGCTATGTACTTGGCTACAACAAGGCCTAACATAATGTTTGTTACTGGTCAGCTTTGTTGACATATGGAATCTCCTACAGAACAACACATGGCAGCAATGAAGAAGTTATTTCGTTATGTCCAGGGAACTAAAGAGCTTGGAATTTTCTATAAGAAAGGGGACAATGATCGATTACTTGCATATTCTGATAGTGATTATGCAGGTGACTATGACAATCGAAGGAGTACATCAGGCTATGTTTGTTTTCTGAGTGGGGATGCTATTGCATGGTCATCAAAATGGCAACCAATTGTGACTCTATCCACTACCGAAGCGGATTTTGTAGCTGCCACAACATGTGCGTGTCAAGTGATGTGGCTTAGAAGGATATTTGAGCATATTGGTTTTAACTCAAGGTGTCACGCCCTAAAAATTTTAAAGGACATTTATTTACATTTTATGAATAATTGATTTAAGAGTTTAATAATTTTATAATTTAATACTATGTTAAAAAGGTATATTGTTAAAAGGACTAGCTTTGCAAGTTAAATGGAAGCTAAGGTTAGTTAAATAAGGGACTACCTAAACTAAGTAATGGTGGGGAGGGACCTAAGTTGTCAACTAGAAATAATTGATTATTTAAGTGAAATGAATATGAGCTTCTAGCTCATTTGAGACTTGGAAGGATTTTGAGCAGGAAGAAAAAGAAGAACGAGTATAACAACCAAGAATCTAGAGCTTTCAAAATTGAATGATTCTACTTCATGCAAACTTTATTTGAGCAATTAAGGGTGTGCAAACCATAGTACGAGCAAGAAAAACATCATCACCCTCCTCTTTTCATTAAGTTTATGTTAGTGTTCTTAAGAAACTTGAGGTAAGGTTTGTATACTTGAATTGGATAAATGTTTATGTTTAGATGGTGTCTTGCTATCATTTTAAAGTCTAATTTGTATTAAGTGATAGCCAAATTCGGATTTGAATTTGGTGGGTTTGCAAAAGTGGATTTTTGGAAGTATTTTGATGATGAGTTATTGATAAGTTGAAGTTTTTTAGTATGTATTATTGTTAAAAATGAAGTTTGATGATAATTAGCTATAGTTGTTCTTGAATTAAGTTTGATAAGTGAAATTATGGAATTAAGACTTGTTGTAGTAATGATTAAAGAACATGGCATACTTGTGCACACCAAGTGTTTGTGAAAATGTCACAATGAAGTGTAAACTTGAATTTGAGTAGATTTTTTTAAGGATTCAAGTGTTAAGTCATGAGACACTCATGAGAGTGTTAAGTTAAATAGTTGTTGGTGTTTGAAAGATCGCCTTAGTAGTTGTTTAAAAGTCTAAGTGTTAATGTGATTAGCATATTTATAGGTACTAATCAAGAGAAAGAAGTTGGAAGCATTCAAGGGTTTGTTCAAGAGCAAGGTGAGTTTTCAAGGGAAGTTACGAACTTACTTATGTGTTAATGATATAGTTGATATTTATTTATAATCATGTAATAATTTTTTTATACATATTATTAGTCATTAAAAGCTCCATGTAGTCTATACTTATTAAGAAGCAAAAGATGGTGTAATGATGAAGTTAGTATGAGGTATCGTACGTGATGAAAGTAGGTGGATGAGTCCTTGTGAGTTAAGTTGATAATTGCTTCTAAAGTTGTTATGTTAGTTTTATGAATTACTTTGTAGTATCGTATATTATGTAAGTTCAAGTTATCTAATGAATTGAAGGTGTGTAGATTAAAGGGTATGATAAATTTTGCTAAGTATGACATTATGATTGTGATGTTGTCATATAAAGCTTGAATACGGCTAAAATAATTAGAAGTGTCCTTGTCGTTTAAGTTATGAGTTTCATAGATATTTAACTTGATAGATTGTCTTGTTAAATATGTGATTGTGATTAATAGATATAGTAGTTATTCTATGAATTAGAGTTACGAGTGATGAATATGATAGTTGACATTATGTTGACGAATTGTTAATATTACTATCATAAAATGTTAATGAAGTATTTAGGGGACTAACCTAGGAAATGACTTTTGGGTTGAATAATGCATTACGAATCCATCATTGACTTAATGAAGGAGAGGTACCGACAGGATTAGCCAAATCATGAAGACCAAGAGAAGTATGTGGGTACTCATTAGCCAAATCATGCATGACTTTTGCTTTTTCTTTAGACTAAGATTTAGGTGCTTTAGAATTTTGCGATACCGTTATAAATTTTAGTACTTTTTAAGTTATTGCCGTTTTGGATATAGAATTCCTTTTAAGCTCTAATACCTTTAGACGCAACTTTTAATTCTTAGTTTTTAGACTTTTAAGTTTCGACGCGCTACATTCTTTTTATTATTTTTTGACCTTTTATTTTTCGACGCACTCTTTTTCTTTCTTATTTCTCGACGCTCTAGTTTTTAGGACATAGAATTTTCTATTTCTTCTCTAAAATTTCTTTAAACTTTGACGAAAAATTATTTTAAGTGGTTAAATTGATAGACATTCAAAATTTTCTGGTTCGTAGTAATAGTTGGATTTGTTAGTGGCGTGTTGTGGGCTTCCGATTTAAAGGGTCCTGGCTCCCTGCTACATCTATTGGCTATTCGAAACGTGGGCAAAATCAGAAAACTCTATTAATTTGATAACTTATATAATTTTTATTTTTATAACTAATAGGATATTCAGTGAATGCACCGAGCAAAACGTTCACCACCTTTTATACGTTCACCACCTGTAACTCGATCAAGACATCTAGCCAATATTGTCGCCGTTGATTTTTCTTTAGAATCGTCATCAAGTCGACCAAGTACTCCAATTCAAATTTTCGATAATCCATTTTTTGAACCCGACCTCACAATTGAGAATCCGCAGGATATTCAGGGACAATTCAGAGATCCTGAACTAATAATCATTCCTCCGGAACCACAAATCACTCATCCAGAGATTGTCGAAGAAGAAACCATTAAATCTGAATCCCTTAGTAATTCAGATTCAACAAATTCAATCATGAAAACTCTGGAACCTCTAAGTATGGAAGACCGAATGAGAGCTACAAGCACTGGCCAAGGTCACGCAATTACTCAACCAGACATTAATGCGCCAGATTATGAAATCAAAGGACAAATCCTACACATGGTAACTAATCAATGCCAATTTAGTGGTGCGCCGAAGGAAGATCCAAATGAACATCTTCGTACCTTTAATAGGATCTGCACTCTATTTAAAATCGGAGAAATGGAGGATGAACAGATCTATCTCATGTTATTTCCTTGGACTTTAAAGGGAGAAGCCAAAGATTGGTTAGAATCGTTACCTGAAGGGGCAATTGATACATGGGATTATACATGGGATGTCTTAGTTGAAAAATTTCTTAAACAATTCATTCCGACATCTAAAGCCGTGAGACTTCAAGGAGAAATAGTTACGTTCACACAGAAGCCAAATGAAACTCTATATGAGGCGTGGACAAGATTTGGAAAGTTATTGAGAGGATGTCCGCAACATGGTTTAGACACTTATCAAATAGTACAAATATTCTACCAAGGATGCGACATCACTATACGCAAAGACATCGATATAGCAGGTGGTGGTTCCATTATGAAGAAAACCGCAACTGAAGCTTACAAAATTATTGATAACACTGCTTCCCACTCACATGAGTGGCATCAAGAAAAAGATATCGTTAGATCATCTAAAGCGGCTAGAGCTGATTCTAGCCATGACTTTGATTCCATTTCTGCAAAGATAGATGCTGTCGAGAGACGAATGAAAAAAATGACTAAAGATATTCATTCAATACGAATTAGTTATAAGCAGTGTGGAGGACCACATTTGACAAAAGATTGTCTCAGTATTGAACAAACAATGGAACAAAGAGAGAGTGTTTCATACATAAACCAAAGGCCTGGAAATAATTAACAGAATAATTATCAACCGCCAAGACCAATCTACAATCAAAACCAGAATTATAACCGAAATGTTCCATACAACAACCAACAAGGTTCTAGCAATCAACAAGTATCTAACAATACTTACAATCAGCAAAGACCTCACAAACTGATGATAAAAAGCCAAATTTTGAAGATATGATGTCGAAGCTAGTTGAATCTCAAACGCAGTTTTTCACATCTCAGAAACAAACCAATGAACAAAATGCTCAAGCATTTAGAAATCAACAAGCTTCTATTCAAAATTTGGAACAAGAAGTAAGTAACCTAGCAAGGTTGATAGGTGAAAGAAAACCGGGAAGTTTACCTAGCAATACAAATGCTAACCCCCGGAATGAAACAGCTAAAGCCATTACCACAAGAAGTGGTATTACACTTAAACCACCTGAAATACCTGTAATTTCTGATGACGCTATTCCTACTCCACAAGAACCACAACCTGAGCAAGATAAGGAAACAGAACCGGTAGTTGAAAAGGTTAATGAAGATAACACAGTTAAGGCTAAACCTTATGTTAAACCATACCAACCACCACTTCCTTACCCGAGTAAAATGAGAAAAGAAAGACTTGAAGCCGAGCAATCCAAATTCTTGGATATGTTTAAACAAATAAATGTAAATCTTCCTTTCATTGATGTGATATCAGGAATGCCGAGTATGCTAAATTCTTGAAAGATCTAATAACAAATAGAAAGAAAATGGAAGAACTCTCGGCAGTTACCATGAATGCAAATGTTCTGCAGTGCTATTGAATAAGATACCGGAAAAACTTTCAGATCCAGGAAGTTTCACAATTTCATATTTTCTGGGTAGTCTTAGTTCAATAGAAGCATTGGCAGACTTAGGTGCTAGTATAAATTTAATGCCGTATTCACTATATGCTAAACTAGACTTTGGAGAATTGAAACCAACACGAATAAGCATACAACTAGCCGATCGATCAGTAAAATATCCTAGAGGGATAATGGAAAACATGCTAGTTAAAGTTGGTACTTTAGTATTTCCAGTAGATTTTGTTATTCTGGACATGGAAGAAGATTCTCGAGTTCCTCTCATATTAGGAAGACCATTCATAAACACGACTAAAGCAATAATAGACGTGTTCGGTAAGAAACTGACCCTAAGTATAGAGGACGAGAGTGTTACCTTTTCAGTTGATAGAGCCATACAACAACCACAATCTGCAGATGATACATGTTATTATATTCAAACTATAGATTCACATGCAGAATTGTTAGAAGAATTTCCAGAATTACAAGGAAAAGGAGAATGTTCTTTAGGAGAAGGAACTGAACCAATTGATGAAACTGAAATGTTAGCTACACTTATGGCTAATGGATATGAACCAACAACAGAAGAAATTCAAATGCTAAAAGAGGAAGACAGATATCGATATAAATCATCGATAGAAGAACCATCGACATTAGAGTTAAAGCCACTTCCAAACCATTTGGAATACGCTTATTTACATGGTGAATCTGAATTACCTGTAATAATATCGCCTTCTCTTACTGAAAATGAAAAATCTCAACTCATTTCTGTACTAAAAGCTCATAATCTAGCTATTGCATGGAAGATTCATGACATTAAAGGCATAAGTCCTTCGTATTGCACACACAAAATCCTAATAGAAGAAGGTCATAAAACTTATGTGCAACGCCAACGAAGACTAAATCCTAATATGCAAGATGTTGTTAAGAAAGAAATTATTAAACTGCTTGATGCAGGTTTAATTTATCCAATATCTGATAGTCCATAGGTAAGCCCAGTTCAATGCGTACCTAAGAAGGGTGGCATGACTGTCATAACAAATGAAAAAAATGAGCTTATTCCTACTAGGACTGTAACAGGATGGCGTGTTTGTATTGATTATAGAAAATTAAATGACGCCACCAGAAAAGATCACTTTCCCTTACCTTTTATTGATCAAATGTTAGAAAGATTAGCCGGAAACAGTTACTATTGTTTTCTCGATGGTTTTTCCGGATATTTTCAAATTCCAATAGCACCCGAGGATCAAGAGAAAACCACATTCACGTGCCCTTATGGTACTTTTGCTTACAAACGCATGCCATTTGGACTTTGCAACGCCCCTGCATCCTTTCAAAAGTTCATGATGGCGATTTTTCACGACATGATAGAAGAATGCATGGAAGTTTTCATGGATGACTTTTCAGTCTTCGGTGATACTTTTGAAACATGTCTAGTTAATCTTGAACGAATGCTTATTAGATGCGAACAATCAAATCTAGTACTTAATTGGGAGAAATGCCATTTCATGGTTAAAGAAGGCATCGTTCTTGGTCATAAAATTTCAAAGGAAGGAATTGAAGTGGATAGAGCTAAAGTAGATGTAATTACTAAACTTCCACATCCCACCAATGTTAGAGGAGTTAGGAGTTTTCTAGGGCATGCCGGTTTTTACCGACGTTTCATAAAAGATTTTTCTAAAATTGCCACTCCTATGAATAAACTCCTAGAAAAGGATGCTCCATTCATCTTTTCAGATGAATGCATCAAATCTTTTAATATTCTTAAAGAAAAACACACTAATGCGCCGATCATGATAACTCCAAATTGGAAACTACCATTTGAACTCATGTGCGATGCAAGTGATTTTGCAATGGGAGCCGTTTTAGGACAAAGGATTGAAAAACGATTTCAACCTATTTATTACGCTAGTAAGACATTACAAGGAGCACAGATGGATTACCCAACTACCGAAAAAGAACTCCTTGCTATTGTCTTTGCTTTTGACAAATTTCGTTCATATCTCGTTCTAGCTAAAACGGTGGTCTATACTGACCATTCTGCTCTTAGATACCTATTTTCAAAACAAGATGCTAAACCACGATTAATCCGTTGGATCTTACTCTTACAAGAGTTCGATATTGAAATTCGAGACAAAAAGGGAGCAGAAAATCTCGCCGCTGATCATCTTTTTCGTCTTGAAAATCCCGAATTAGAAGTTCTAAATGAATCGGCCATACAAGATAACTTTCCTGATGAATATCTATTGAAGATAGATTATAATGAAATTCCATGATTTGCAGACTATGTAAACTATTTAGTATGTGGATTCCTTGAAAAAGGATTGTCGTACCAAAAACGAAAGAAATTCTTTAGTGATATAAAACACTATTTCTGGGAAGATCCACATCTGTTTAAAAGTTGTCCCGATGGAATAATACGCCGATGCGTATTCGGAGATGAAGCTAGTAAAATCTTAAACCATTGTCACACAGGACCAACAGGAGGGCATTATGGGCCTCAACTCATATCAAGAAAAGTTTACGACGCTGGATTCTATTGGCCTACAATTTTCAAAGACGCACACCTTCTTTACAAATCCTGTGATGCTTGTCAGAGGGCTGAAAAAATAAGTCAACGTGATGAAATGCCACAAAATGTCATTCAAGTATGTGAAGTATTTGACGTTTGGGGTATTGACTTTATGGGTCCATTTCCAAAATCTCATAATAATCTCTACATTCTCGTTGCCATTGATTATGTATCTAAATGGGCGGAAGCACAAGCGCTTCCAACTAACGATGCGCGAGTTGTAGTCAACTTCTTAAAACGTCTTTTTGCAAGGTTTGGAACACCGAAAGCTTTAATAAGTGATCGGGGTACTCATTTTTGTAATAATCAACTTGAGAAAGTTCTTAAAAGATATGGAGTAACTCATAAAATCTCGACCGCTTATCATCCACAAACAAGTGGACAAGTTAAAAATACCAACCGAGCTTTAAAACGTATTCTAGAGAAAACCGTAGGATCAAATCCGAAGGAATGGTCCATGAAATTGGAGGATGCACTCTGGACTTTTATAACAGCCTATAAAACTCCAAGTGGAACCACACCTTTTAGACTCGTTTACGGAAAAGCATGTCATCTTCAAGTAGAAATTGAGCACAAAGCATTTTGGGCTTTGAAGACATGTAATCTTGATTTACATGAAGCTGGACGTCTACGGTTAAGTCAACTAAACGAATTAGAAGAATTAAGACATGAAGCATACGAAAATTCGGTAATCTATAAGGAAAAAACGAAGAAATGGCATGATAAAAGAATCAGAAGTTCAAAAGAATTTAAAGAAGGAGACAAAGTCCTTCTTTTCAATTCACGATTCAAGCTATTTCCTGGAAAATTGAAATCAAGATGGTCTGGACCATTCATAGTCAAAAGAGTTTTCCCGTACGGAACAGTAGAATTAATAAATTCAAATGGGATTGAATTTAAGGTTAATGGTCACAGAGTTAAACATTACATAGATAATCCAATGGAAGTTGAAGATGAAGTTAATCACAATTTCGACACCACAGCTAACTAAGTGTGGGAAGTTTCGAATCTTTTTAGGGTAATATATATTTCTGTTAGAGTTAGATATTCTGTTTTCGTGTAGTTTTCGAGAATGGAATCCGAATAGTCTTTCCCTAGCAGACCCTAAAGAACTAGTCTTCTCCCTCCATTCTGAATTTTTATTTTTTTAGGTTTTACAAGATGAAGAATTCCTTTGATCTGAACCATGGTCTAATGCTACATGCTATGATTACCAAACGTAATAATGACACACTTCCGAGTGACCTGGTATCAGTAATAAGAGCCAAAATGGATGGAGTAAGAAAAGAACTCAAAAAAGATCATCATAAGATACATTTTGGTAAAGGAAAATCTAAATCCGCAACGAAAAGAAGAGCACGACACCTTGAAAGATGTTATAAATGCGGAAAATGGTCACACGGAGGTAAATGTTCAAATAATCAAACATATTCAAATACCGAATTTGTTACTCTATGCAGAGAAGGACCGTTCATATGTTTAGAAGAAAAGATATTGAAGAATTGAGGTTACGCTTACGTAGCTATGGAGAACCAAATCACACGACTCTCTTATGAGTCGGCTAAAGCAGGTCTCTGAGAATTCTATCTCACAGGTAAGTATGTACAGTTTTTATTTTTTTTATTTATTGCTTTTAACCTTTTGATAATAAACGCTGAATCGTTCGCTATAAAGTATTAAATTAGTATTCAATAAAATTAGGTATGCGTAACCGAACTTATTGATATCATACACAAATTTATTACATCACTGCGAAATTTACCGTTTATTCTTAAGGTATAAATATCTTTAATCAATCAACCCAAAATATTTCAAAAAATTGTCAGGAGTAAAACTAGGTTATGGAACCGAAATTACTTTACCAAAAAGATGGGCGTATATTTTTGTTAATATTTGATTGATTAAAGTGGGATAAAAGACTAAAAAGATTTTTAATTTTAATTTTTACCATGTTTTTAAAATTAATATATAAATATTAAATTAATATTGTAAACTTTTTAAAATCAATATATTTAAGTTTGTAAATATTTGAAAAATTAATATTTTTAATATAAGTTTGTATGTATAAAAATATTAATAATATGAATTTTTAATTTTATGCATTTTAAATTTAAGTTTGCTGTGAATTTAAAAACAAAAATGTACTTTATTTCATTAAGTTAAAAATGTGATTTCTAAAAATTCGTCGTGAGTTGAAAACTAGGTCGTTGAACCGAAATTGCTTTACCCGAGGGCGGGGCGAGAACTTTTATTATCATTATTTTTAATGTTATTGAATTAAAGTATTCCAAAAACATTAAAAAAAAACCCAAAAATCTTTACTTTTAAAAACAACGCTTAAAAAGTGACAAATTTTAAAATTTTGTCGAGGGACGGACTAGAACAACGATCCGAAATGTCCTCATTCTAAAAGACACAAAATTTTAAATAAAATTAATTATTTGTTTTAAAAGTATAAGGTTTTTATATATAAAAAAATAAAAAAAAATAAAAAAAATAACAGACCCCACCCATGCGATCGCATGGGGTTTCCCCTTCATTTCCATGCGATCGCATGGACGTAAAAAGCTGGGCAGAATGATAAAGTCCAGCGAGCTGGCTCTGTATCCTCACAAACAAACACACAAATACGCAAATACCTCTCAAAAATCACCCAAAAATTCTCATTTTTTTACCAAATTACTTCAAATGTTTCACAAAAATTCGCTACAATCATGCCTAGATTCGGATTTTTTAGCAAGAAGGTAAAAATTACACCCATAAACTCTTAAATTTCTTGGTTTTTGTGATAATTACCAATATTTTACCTAATTTGATTTTGTCAATTTTTAGTGTAATTAGAGTTAAATTGTTAATATTTTATGCATGTATAACTTAGATTGATGCTATTTAACATGATTTGAAGCCAAAAACTTCAAAATTATTAGGAATCTAGGGTTTGTGTTCTTGAGCAATTTGGGGCTTTTTGATATAAACAGGTTATGGCCGATTTTTGTCATGAATTATTGCTAAATTAAGTAGTATAACATATTTAGGTAGCTAAATGATCCAAACTTTGATCCTAAACATGATTTATGAGAATTAAAGTAGACTTTTTAGGTCTAAAATTCATGAACTTGATTAAATTGATGTAAATGCCATTTAAAACTTGTTTAATTGCTAGTAATGGTTATTTTAACATGTTATTTGAGTTGAATGCTTATGAACTTTGTAAACATTTTCATATATGGTTATTTGAAAAAGTGTAGAATTGTTAAAATTGTGAAAATGTGTATAAGTTTAATTTTGATTGAACATGTTATTGTAATTGTTTCAAGTTGTTATTTTGCTAACACTAATGCATATTTGGATGCACAAATTTTGTGTTTAATGTGTTTTGCAGAGAAATACCGATACTGATGGTACATCATCATCATCTAGGCAACCTGCTCCAGAACCTGAACCAGAAATGCAATATGAGCCACAATATGAACCAGAACCTGAACAGGAACAACAACAACCTGATCAACACGTACCATATTATGATCCGCAACTAGAATATGTTAATGCCTACGTAATTTTTCTGATTCATCCGATAATAGAACACCCAACGATTCATGAAGAACAGTTGCATCTTAATTTGAGATTTGATCGAAGCTGGAGAGATTACCCGACGTATCAAAGTAACAAATTCAAACTGGTAACGAAAAGTGTAGAAGTGCCGAGGGTAATCGATTGGGAGCCTTTGAAAGGGTCCAACTAGTTAACTTAGACAGCATTTGATCCAAAGGTATGGTAGCTCTTCTTTTCCCGATTGGGAACGTTTATTCACCATTCGTAGGCATGTATATAAAGAATGGTGTGTTGAGCTTATGAGTACTATAGCGTTAAATACAGATGTAGTTAGGTTAGATGATAGAAGTTTTCTTAGATTTTTACTTGGCCGTAGGATGTATAGGATGTCCATGCTGGACATGGCCAGGGTTTTACAGATTTACACTCCTGGTGAATTACTACTACCTGATTGTATAAATTTGATTTATCATGGTGAAAGGGTAGATAGGAATTTTGACGCGGACGCCGTCTGGAGGCGTATGTCAAATTATAATGTTTTTATGCTGGGAGGAAGACACTCCTATTTAGATATTAACAAAGCAGAGCTTCGTATTATACATAGATTTTTAGCTAATTCGATTACACAAAGAGGTAAAAATAAGGAGAAGATGACCTTACATGATTTATTTTACCTTAAGTGTATTCGAAACACTAGAAGCTTTGTTTATATCCCCTACTGTGTCGGTTTTTATCTATCCAAAATGGTAGCAGGAATACAGGACGGGGGAGTAATAGGAGGAGGTATTTTTGTTACTCTCATTGCAGAGTATTTGGGTGTAGATAGGGATCAAGGGGGTCCACTGATGGTATGTAGGGAACAGGTTGACCCTTTAGGATTGAAGGTCTATCAGGGTGCAAAGGTATTAAAGAGCAGATGCAATCAGGCATTAACATATGATGGTAGTCATCCTCAGGTAGAGAGAGGATCAGATGAGGAAATGGAGGAAGCGGATGACATTAGGGATGTCATTAGGGAGGCTATGACTGCGTCTACCAGCGTATAGATGAGGTAGAAATGACAAACGAGGATAGACATAGTCGGTACGAGCAGTGGCAAGCCGAGAATGTGTACGAGCATTCCAGGCAACGACAGCATGATAGATGGCACTATCATCAGCATCAGATCATGAGCCAGCTATCACCTCAGGTACCAAATAACTACGTACCGACCCGACCTGCTTACTATCCTCCACACCAACCCGATATGCGACCACCATTTACTCTCTATGACCTTAACCAGGCCTATCAGTACACCTATAACCAACCGTGGAACCCGCCCGATGACATGAACTGGAACCCCTATCCATATTGATACAGTTCCCGTTGGTGATTTGTATTTTTTTATTATTTTTATTTATGTTTAAACATATAATATTGTGATACTTTTAATGTAATGTTTATTATTTTTATGTTGTACTAATATTTCATATTTGATTTGAAAGTGGGATGTTAAGTCCCATTTCAAATTACCATGCATGTTATTATTTGTATGTATGTATATTGTCAATTGTACACAACAGGGTAAAACAGCTCATTTTCAAAGACTGGCATTAAGTTCAGCAAAAGCTACTAATTTTGATAACAAAACGAAAAACAAATGTGATGTAACAACAAGACGGAATGAACAAATGATGTGCACCATTTATCATTCAGCAAACAAACGCCAATATGTTTGGAAACTTTGGTAAAATTTAATCATTTTTCTACGCTAATCACCCTCAATAATTAAAATTATTACTGATTTCTTGCAAATGAGGGCATTGCAAGATCTTAAGTGTGGGAAGGGGTTAAATTCTTTCGGATTTTTAAAATTTTTTTGACTTATACACTTGGTTACCATTAAAAATACTAGTAACGCAGTAGTTGTATTAGAATCTAGTGCTCTTTGATAATAAAGAACAGCCCTAGTCTTATATACTAACTACCTAATTCTAGTAAAATTTTTCAAAATTTTTAATTAAATGAACTCAAAATCATGTTTATACATATTTATGAACGATAAAACTAGGTGTTAACACCGAAATTATTGTTACCTCGGAAAGGACATAAATTGAGAAACAACCCAAAATGTTAGAATTCATTTAAAATGGAATAGAGGAAAATAAAAAGGCAAATAAAGGAAAATAAAAGCCAAGTGTGGGAAAAATTTACCAAGTTATTTAAAACATATATCACATATTTTTGTACAAATAATTGAAGATACTTTTGTTTTGGACAAAATTAACCGTTTTACCCGGTAAATTGTAATATATTTGAAAGAAAGATGGATCTACATGATGAATCAATTCCATCATTAAAAGGAAGTAAAGTCTTCCGAAAAAGAAACGTGCTTCTTGATTTAGGTCAGGAAGTTGTCGTCCAGACCAGTAGTAGAGTCTACGAAAAACCTTGAAAAGTTTTCTCGAAAATCAGCTAGAAATCCACGGACCTCAGCATCAAACAGGGTCGCCAAGAGGTCAGACTTATCCTAACCATGAGAGGATCTATCTCGTACAATGGGGGGCACTATGCAAATTAGCTTATAAGACTAATGAATCAGATATCCAGAAAGGATAATCTCCTTAAAAAGATTAAAAATTAGCTTTTAAGCCTGATATTACTCAATCCTTGGGATTGACCTTAAAGATTTAGAATTACAAACTCATGGAATTCAATGATATCTAAACTCGAGCTTGAACGAGAAAATATTTTGATCAAATTACAAACCGATTTGTTTTCTGAAAACCCATTTTTAATGTGTTCATTACCATTGAATGTAAAATTCTAGGAATTCACCTGGAATTCATTAGGTCACCTGAACCAAATCGGGTGTCAACCGTAAGAACGGTGGTTGCATAGCATGGTCGAAGACAGGAACTTGTGCCAGACCGAAAAACCATAGGGTGAGCTTTACTATTGCTCCTACAAAGGATAGTAATTGCATCCGACACATTATAGACCATAATCAAAAGCATGTCACGGGACATTGCCTCAACAGTTGCTTATTCAACGCTTTCCTTTACAACCGGACGGTAGTTTACCGAAAGGTAATATACGGAGCAAGTATACTGGACGTGTTGCTTTCCTAATACAAGGTTAGCAAGTGGGTGACACAAAACCATAAGTTTTAAGCTAAAATTTTCAAATCTGAAACCCACAAAACCCACAAAAACAATTTGCAAACACCGGTGAAGGGTTATTCCGGAAAACTTATCTAGGGTAAAAGCTAGATTTAATTTTCAAAAGATCAAATGTTTTCATAAAGATCCAATTTCCTAAAGGATCTAAATTTTCATAGTCATGTGGGACTGTAAAACACATCGTTACTACCATTGTTCATACCGCCGTATAGAATTCACTGATGTACAAAGTGTGAAGAATAAACAAGTGATTCTAGTATTTTTATTTCAAGACAATATTGCTTGAGGACAAGTAACGCTCAAGTGTGGGAATATTTGATAATGCTAAAAACGAACATATATTTCATAGCATTATCCCTCAAGAAAGACAAGCTTTTAGTTGCAATTGTTCTATTTACAAGTAATATTCGTTTAAATAATAAAAGGTGAAGACAAAAGACAGATTCGACGAATTGAAGACGAAAACGACCAAAAAGCTCAAAAGTACAAAGTACAATCAAAGTGGTTCAAATTATTGATGAGAAACATCTAAAAGTTACAAGAGTACGAGCCGCAAAACGCAAAGTACAAGATATTAAATAGTACGAAAGGACGTTCGAAAATCCAGAACCGGGATCAGAGTCAACTCTCAATGCTCGACGCAACAGACTAAAAATTACAAGTCAACTATGCACATGAATATAATATAATATATAATTAATTCTTAAAAATTATATATATATATTATATTATATATAAAACCGTCGGCAAACTAGGAGACAAACGAATGTGAGCTGGATTCCCAGGCCATGCGATCGCATGGCCAGAAGGCACAAATGCCATGTGATTGCATGGTGAACAGTATCATCTGACATCCTATAAATTTCGCAGTTTTTGGTCGAATGTAACACATCTTTCTTTCCTCTCTATCTCTCACGTAATATATATATATATATATATATATATATATATATATATATTATAATTATAATTATAATTATAATTTTAATTTTAATAATAATAAGGGTATGTTAGTGAATGTTGTAAGTGTGTAAGTCAAAATTCTGTCCGTGTAAAGCTACGCTATTATTAATCATTGTAAATTATGTTCAACCTTTTTAAATTAATGTCTCGTAGCTAAGTTATTATTATGCTTATTTAAGCCGAAGTAAATTGAGGTTGGGCTAAATATTAAAAACGGGGTTATTGGGCTTTGTACCATAATTGGGGTTTGGACAAAAGAACGACACTTGTGGAAATTAGACTATGGGCTATTAATGGGCTTTATATTTGTTTAATTGAATGATAGTTCGTTAATTTAATATAAAGATTTACAATTGGACGTACCTATAAATAACCATATACACTTGATCGGACACGATGGGCGGGATATTTATAAGTACTAATAATCGTTCATTTAACCGGACACGGGAATGGATTAATAGTCAATGGACTTATTAAAACAGGGGTGAATTATATACAAGGAAAATTGGTGTAATTATAGTTTAAGTCCCCAATTAGTTGGAATATTGACTTCGGATATAAGAATAATTTGACGAGGACACTCGCACTTTATATTTATGACTGATGGACTGTTATGGACAAAAACCAGATGGACATATTGAATAATCCAGGACAAAGGACAATTAACCCATGGTAATAAACTAAAATCAACACGTCAAACATCATGATTACGAAAGTTTAAATAAGCATAATTCCTTTATTTCATATTTCATCGCATTTTTATTTACTGTCATTTTATTTAATTGCACTTTTAATTATCGTACTTTTTATTTATCGCAATTTTATTGTCATTTTATTTATCGCATTTTAATTTATCGCACTTTAATTATTGTCATTTACTTTACGCTTTAAATTAAGTTATATTTATTTTTAATATTTTACATTAGGTTTTAACTGCGACTTAAGTTTTAAATCGACAAATCGGTCATTAAACGGTAAAAACCCCCCTTTTATTATAATAATACTACTTATATATATATTTATATTTATACAAATATAGTTTTAAGAATATAGCGTTAAACTTGGCTAGTTCCCTGTGGACGAACCGGACTTACTAAAAACTACACTACTTTACGATTAGGTGCACTGCCTATAAGTGTTGTAGCATGGTTTAGGTATATCCACTCTATAAATAAATAAATAACTTGTGTAAAAATGTATCGTATTTAATAGTATTTCGTAGTAAAAATATAACTATTTCGTATACACCTCTACGCACATCAAGAATCAACTTAGAAAGGCAATAGATTATGCCAAAGAAGAATGAGTATTATACTTATAATAAATGTGTGAGTAAACGTGAAAAAAATGCATGATAAGTGCCCTTATTCTATGCTTATGCATTTAGTGTTTAGATAAAGTGGGAGTAGCTAGTTAGATTTTCTTTAATGAATAAGAATGTTGACCTTATCACGAAAGGTTACATGATGAAGCTAACAAGAAAATGTTAGTTTCATAATTGAAGAGGGTTAGATAAAATTATTTATAGACAAGTATGAGTAGGCAAGAAGTCACTTTAACGTTCATGTTTTGGATGAAATAATTTAAAAGGAAAATAGATCGAACGGTTTCAAACCAATTATACGCAAGTAAATTGGAGTAAAGTAAAGTGAGATAATGTACGCTTCCGCAAGTAAGAAAGATAATTAAGTTATGTAGGACCGTTGCAACTAAAGCCACATTATCGTAAGTTGAAAGAGGTATGGTTTTATCAAGGAACTTAACGTCTTTTATGACACCTATCATGTGTTTTCACATGGAATTTCAATTATGATGGAAATAGCTAGTGAAATATGATTTTTGATGGAGAGGTTGGATAAGAAGAAACAGTTAAGATAGAGAGTCATGATTTGCACACTAAAAAGTATGACTAGATACATGTCGAAGGGGGTAGTTGTGTGAAAAGAATTAAAGTAAATTCACTTCATTTGTGTGTAGCGATTAACAGTTAGACTTAACCGATATTATGATTGGTTCATGAGGACACGAACGAAATAATGGGAGAAGAGTTGTCACGCCCTAAAAATTTTAAAGGACATTTATTTACATTTTATGTATAATTGATTTAAGAGTTTAATAATTTTATAATTTAATACTATGTTAAAAAGGTATATTGTTAAAAGGACTAGATTTGCAAGTTAAATGGAAGCTAAGGTTAGTTAAGTAAGGGACTAACTAAACTAAGTAATGGTAAGGAGGGACCTAAGTTGTCAACTAGAAATAATTGATTATTTAAGTGAAATGAATATGAGCTTCTAGCTCATTTGAGACTTGGAAGGATTTTGAGCAGGAAGAAAAAGAAGAACGAGTATAACAACCAAGAATCTAGAGCTTTCAAAATTGAATGATTCTCCTTCATGCAAACTTTAATTTGAGCAATTAAGGGTGTACAAACCATAGTACGAGCAAGAAAAACATCATCACCCTCCTCTTTTCATCAAGTTTATGTTAGTGTTTTTAAGAAACTTGAGGTAAGGTTTGTATACTTGAATTGGATAAATGTTTATGTTTAGATGGTGTCTTGCTATCATTTTAAAGTCTAATTTGTATTAAGTGATAGCTAAATTTGGATTTGAATTTAGTGGGTTTGCAAAAGTGGATTTTTGGAAGTATTTTGATGATGAGTTATTGATAAGTTGAAGTTTTTTAGTATGTATTATTGTTAAAAATGAATTTTGATGATAATTAGGTATAGTTGTTCTTGAATTGAGTTTGATAAGTGAAATTATGGAATTAAGACTTGTTGTAAATGTCACAATGAAGTGTAAACTTGAATTTGAGTAGATTTTTTTAAGGATTCAAGTGTTAAGTCATGAGACACTCATGAGAGTGTTAAGTTAAATAGTTGTTGGTGTTTGAAATATTGCCTTAGTAGTTGTTTAAAAGTCTAAGTGTTAATGCGATTAGCATATTTATAGGTATTAATCAAGAGAAAGAAGTTGGAAGCATTCAAGGGTCTATTCAAGAGCAAGGTGTAATGACCCGAACTTTTCCATATTTATATATATTAAATGAAATTGATATTTATATGATTAAATGTTTCCAACATGTTAAGCAATCAAACTTGTTAAGACTTGATTAATTGAAATAGGTTTCATATAAACAATTGACCACCCAAGTTGACCGGTGATTCACGAACGTTAAGACTTGTAAAAACTATATGATGACATATATATGATTATATATATAGTTAACATGATATTATGATAAGTAAGTATCTCATTAGGTATTTTAACAATGAGTTATATACATAAAAATTGAGTTTATTGAATTAAGAAACTCGAAACTATATATATAACGATTATCGTTATAACAACGTCTTACTAAATACATATGAATCATATTAAGATATTGATACACTATGTTTCATGATAAATGATAATTAAACATGTCATTAAGTGTATTAACAATGAACTACATATGTAAAAACAAGACTACTAACTTAATAATTTCGAAACGAGACATATATGTAACGATTATCGTTGTAACAACATTTAACTGTATATATATCATACTACGATATATTAATATATAATAATATCATGATAATGTAATAATTTAACATCTCTTTAGATATAATAAACAATGGGTTAATAACATTTAACAAGATCCTTAACCTAAAGGTTTCAAACCAACATTTACATGTAACGACTAACGATGACTTAACGACTCAGTTAAAATGTATATACATGTAGTGTTTTAATATGTATTCATACACTTTTAAAAGACCTCAAGACACTTATCAAAATACTTCTACTTAGCAAAAATGCTTAAAATTACATCCTCGTTCAGTTTCATCAACAATTCTACTCGTATGCACCCGTATTCGTACTCGTACAATACACAGCTTTTAGATGCATGTACTATTGGTATATACACTCCAATGATCAGCTCTTAGCAGCCCATTTGAGTCACCTAACATATGTGGGAACCATCATTTGGCAACTAGCATGAAATATCTCATAAAATTACAAAAATATTAGTAATCATTCATGACTTATTTACATGTAAACAAAATTACACATCCTTTATATCTAATCCATATACCAACGACCAAAAACACCTACAAACACTTTCATTCTTCAATTTTCTTCATATAATTGATCTCTCTCAAGTTCTATCTTCAAGTTCTAAGTGTTCTTCATAAATTCTATAAGTTCTAGTTTCATAAAATCAAGAATACTTCCAAGTTTTCTAGCTTACTTCCAATCTTGTAAAGTGATCATCCAACCTCAAGAAATCTTTCTTATTTACAGTAAGATATCTTTCTAATACATGGTAATACTCATATTCAAACTTTGATTCAATTTCTATAACTATAACAATCTTATTTCGAGTGGAAATCTTACTTGAACTTGTTTTCGTGTCATGATTCTGCTTCAAGAACTTTCAAGCCATCCAAGGATCCTTTGAAGCTAGATCTATTTTTCTCATTTCCAGTAGGTTTACCTACTAAAATTAAGGTAGTAATAATGTTCATAACATCATTCGATTCATACATATAAAACTATCTTATTCAAAGATTTAAACTTGTAATCACTATAACATAGTTTAGTTAATTCTAAACTTGTTCGAAAATAAAGTTAATCCTTATAACTTGACTTTTAAAATCAACTAGACACATGTTCTATATCTATATGATATGCTAACTTAATGATTTAAAACCTGAAAACACGAAAAACACTGTAAAACTGGACTTACGCCGTCGTAGTAACACCGCAGGCTGTTTTGGGTTAGTTAATTAAAAACTATGTTAAACTTTGATTTAAAAGTTGTTCTTCTGGGAAAATTATTTTTCTTATGAACATGAAACTATATCCAAAAATCATAGTTAAACTCAAAATGGAAGTATGTTTTTCAAAATGGTCATCTAGACGTCGTTCTTTCGACTGATATGACTACCTTTAAAAAAATGACTTGTAACTTATATTTCAGACTATAAACCTATACTTTTTCTGTTTAGATTCATAAAATATAGTTCAATATGAAACGATAGCAATTTGATTCACTCAAAACGGATTTAAAACGAAGAAGTTATAGGTAAAACAAGATTGGATATTTTTTTATTGTTGTAGCTACGGGAAATATTGTAACAATTCTATACAAATCATATCCTAGCTAATTTATATTATATTATACATGTATTTTAATATATTATGTAATCTTGGGATACTATAGACACGTATGCAAATGTTTTGACATATCATATCGACCCATTTATATATATTATTTGGAACAACCATAGACACTCTATATGCAGTAATGTTGGAGTTAGCTATACAGGGTTGAGGTTGATTCCAAAAATATATATGCTTTGAGTTGTGATCTAGCCTGAGACGTGTATACACTTGGTCGTGGATTGATTCAAGATAATATATATAGATTTATTTCTGTACATCTAACTGTGGACAACTAGTTGTAGGTTTCTAACGAGGACAACTGACTTAATAAACTTAAAACAGTAAAACGTATTAAAAATATTGTAAATATATTTTGAACATACTTTGATATATTATAGGTTTGTGAATCGACCAGTGGCCAACTCTTACTTCAGTAAAAATCTGTGAAAGTGAGTTATAGTCCCACTTTTAAAATCTAATATTTTGGGATGAGAATACATGCAATTTTATAAATATTTTTACGAAATAGACACAAGTAAATGAAACTACTTTATATGGGTGAATGATCGAAGCCGAATATGCCCCTTTTTAGCTTGGTAGCCTAAGAATTTAGGAACAGACCCCCAAATTGACGCGAATCCTAAAGATAGATCTATCGGGCCCAACAATCCCCATTCTGGAATTTAGAATGCTTTAGTACTTCGATTTTATCATGTCCCGTTACCAGGTGTCCCGGAATGATGGGGATATTCTATATGCATCTTGTTAATGTCGGTTACCAGGTGTTCACCGTATGAATGATTTTTATCTCTATGTATGTGATGTATTGAAATATGAAATCTTGTGGTCTATTATTATGATTTGATAATATATAGGTTAAACCTATAACTCACCAATATTTTTGTTGACGTTTTAAGCATGTTTATTCTCAGGTGATTATTAAGAGCTTTCGCTGTTGCATACTAAAATAAGGACAAGATTTGGAGTTCATGCTTGTATGATATTATGTAAAAACTGCATTCAAGAAACTTATTTTTGATGTAATATATTCTTATTGTAAACCATTATGTAATGGTCGTGTGTAAACGGTATATTTTAGATTATCATTATTTGATAATCTACGTAATGCTTTTTAAACCTTTATCGATAAAATAAAGGTTATGGTTGTTTTAAAAATAAATGCAGTCTTTGAAAAACGTCACATATAGAGGTCAAAACCTCGCGACGAAATTAATTAATATGGAACGTTTATAATCAATATGAACGGGACATTTCAGTTGGTATCCGAGCGTTGGTCTTAGAGAACCAGAAATTTGCATTCGTGTGTCTTATCGAGTTTGTTAGGATACATTAGTGAGTCTGGACTTCGACCGTGTTTTCTTTAAAAACGATTGCTTAACACTTTTGTTGGAAACTATATATTATTAACATGTAATTATTATGTGATATATTAATCTCTTAATATGTTTGATATTGTGTGATAGATGTCTACCACTAGTACAAATCCCATCAACTCACCTAATAATAATGAAGAGTCGAATATACTTTGGGAAGATTCACAAATTCCCGAAGAGGAACCGGAAGAGGAGGAACCGGAAGAGGAGGAACCGAAAGAAGAAGAAGTTCCGGAGGAAGAAATGTTGATACCTACAGTAAATCGATTAAATAAAAGAAAATCCTCAACAAACGGACCAAAGTTAAAAATGGTCAATGGAGTTTCCGCCGAGGAAGCAAATTATTGGGAAGATTACCAATTTTCTGATGAATCGGATTCCAATAAGGATTCCGATGATGTTATAGAAATTACCTCGACCCAATTTAATATAGCAAAAGAAAATAATAAGGGAAAAGGTATAAAAATAGAGAAACCTGATTCCAACCCCGATGAACTTTATATATATCGGCAACGTCCGTATTTCCTAAATTGTAACAATAACCCGGGAACCTCTAAACCACCAGGTTTTTCTAAACCATTATGGAAAACGACGGCTCGTATTAGAGGAGCACCATATATCCCTAGAAAATTAGGAAAACGAACCAAGTCCGAAGAAGAAGAAACCAGTGATTCAGATTAGAGGGTTGTAATCATGTTGTGTATTATATGTATTGTAGTGTGCTTGTACTTTTATTTTCTATGTAAAAATTGCTTGTATTGTTTGTTAATTATCTTTTACGAATCTAATCCTTGTCTATTTTACAGTATAAAAACACAAAATGGACGTTAAGGATAGACAACCAAAAATTTTAGAAGACCTACCAGGAGATATGATTGATGAAATCTTGTCTAGAGTCGGGCAGAATTCATCAGCACAATTAGTTACGGCAAAATTAGTTTGTCAAACGTTTGAAAGACATTCCAGGCATGCCTTAGTATATAAAAGGCTTTCCTTTGAAAGATGGGGTATATCACATTGGGGAGACTTTAAGTTACGCCAAGTTTTCTTTAAGGCATTTAGTGCGGGAAACCCAGATGCAATTTTACGCTACGGGTTACGAACCTATTTTGACTCAACATATCCCATCATAGGACTCTATTCTTTAGAAAGAGCTTCTAACATGCAACATAAAGAAGCATGTTATGCTTACGGGTTAATAATGTTCGCTTCTCATCAAATGGAGAAAAAGAACATTGGGTTGAAACTTTTAAATAAAACATTTTCACAAGTGACGGACTCAGTAGTTGGGGTAAGAAACAAGGTTTTTAGATTGCTACGAGGCTGTTGGGCATTACGAAACCCTCGTCCTTTTGACGACATAACAACATGCTGCCTAGCCAATGGTCATAACGGTAACTTTCCACAAGATCAAGGATGAGAATTCGTCTAAGTAAAACCAGAATGCATGACTAGTTTCTGGACTTATGAATTACGTGTCTTTATTTCTTTTGCTGAACAACTTGCGTATTAACTAGAATTGCCTTTATAGCTGCCGAGTAGCAAAGTTATTATGTGTTATATTTCACCCTATATGTAATATAGTGGTATTGTAAATTTGTAAAATATTATATAAAGGTTTGAACGCGAAATATTATTGTAATAAGTTTTTCATATAGAAGTGTAGTAGTTGAGTTGTATAGTAGCTAGTAAGTATGAACTTAACGGGTAGGTATTACCCGAATTAAAACTATAAAATGCTAATATGAAGAAAAAGCTTTTATAAATAAGTTCATATAATGCTACGAGATACTATTGACTACTCTTAAATTCTATATGATTAACTCAATTCTTTTGCCTATTTTTGAAGGAAATGGCACCGGCGACTCGTCAGAATTTGAACATGAGCGAGGAAGACTTCCGTGTTTTCCTTGCTGCGAACATAGCCGCAGTACAGGCTGCGATGCAAAATTACAATAACTCTAGATCTAGCAGTGGAACTAATTCCACAAGAAATCGTGTAGGATGCTCCTACAAAGAATTCACTGCCTGCAAACCTTTGGAATTTGATGGAACCGAAGGACCAATTGGATTGAAACGGTGGACCGAGAAAGTCGAATCGGTGTTTGATATAAGTAAGTGAACTGAAGAGGACAAAGTTAAGTACGCTACGCATACCTTCACAGGTACTGCGTTAACGTGGTGGAACACCTATCTTGAACAGGTAGGACAAAATGCTGCTTACGCACTACCGTGGTCGGCATTCAAGCAATTGATGAACGAGCAGTACCGTCCTAGAAACGAAGTCAATAAACTCAAGGTAGAACTTAGGGAGTTACGAACACAAGGGTTAGATATTATCACATATGAACGACGATTCACAGAGTTGTGCCTATTGTGTCCGGGTGCGTTCGAAGATGAAGAAGAGAAGATCGACGCGTTTGTAAAAGGGTTACCAGTAAGGATTCAAGAAGGTGTGAGTTCACACGAGCCCGCTTCCATACAAAAGGCAAGTAGAATGGCTCATAAACTCATAAATCAGATTGAGAGAAGAATTAAAGAGCAGGCGGCCGAAGAAGCCAACACGAAACAACTCAAAAGAAAGTGGGAAGAAACCAGTGACAAGTGTCACCAATACAACAACAACAACAATTACAACCACAACCGCAACAACAATCGCAACAATAACCGCGATCCTAATAATAACTACAACAAACATCCCAACAACAACAACAACTACAACAACAACCATTCCAACAACAATAACAATCCCAACAACAACCTCAATAACAACAACGGCAACAAAAACCAAAAAATGCCAAAGGTGTGAAGAGTACCATCAGAATGGGTTCTGCACGACATTTTGCACCAAGTGTAAAAGAAGTGGCCATGGTGCGAAAAAGTGTGAAGTCTACGGACCAAAGTTTAACAGAACTAAAGGAACAAATAGTGGCGAAACAAGTAATGCCGCCTTTGTTTGTTATGGATGTGGAAAACCGGGCCACATTAGAAGTAATTGCCCGAATCAGGGGAATACTAATGGGCAGGGCCACGGAAGAGTTTTCAATATTAATACGATAGAAGCGCAGGAAGACCCGGAGCTTGTTACGGGTACGTTTCTTATTGATAATAAATCTGCTTATGTTTTATTTGATTCGGGTGCGGATAGAAGCTATATGAGTAGAGATTTTTGTGCTAAATTAATTTGCCCATTGATGCCTTTGGATGGTAAATTTTTACTCGAATTAACAAACGGTAAATTAATTTCAGCAGATAATATATGTCGGGATAGAGAAATTAAACTGGGGGATGAAACGTTTAAAATTGATTTAATACCAGTTGAGTTAGGGAGTTTTGATGTAATAATTAGTATGGATTGGTTGAAAAGGTGAGAGCAGAGGTCGTTTGTTACAAAAATGCGATTCACATTGTGCGTGAAAAAGGAAAACCTTTAATGGTGTACGGAGAAAAGAACAACTCAAAATTAAATCTTATTAGTAGTTTGAAGGCACAGAAACTAATAAGAAAAGGTTGTTACGTCATTCTAGCACACATCAAGGAAGTTAAACCTGAAGAAAAGAACATCAGTGATGTTCCCGTCGCAAAAGAATTTCCCGATGTATTTCCGAAAGAATTACCGGGATTACCCCCACATCGATCCGTTGAATTTCAAATAGACCTTGTACCAGGAGCTGCACCAATAGCTCGTGCTCCATACAGACTCGCACTCAGCGAAATGAAAGAATTACAAAGTCAATTACAGGAACTTTTAGAGCGTGGTTTCATTCGACCAAGTACATCACCATGGGGAGCTCCTGTTCTGTTTGTCAAGAAGAAAGATGGTACATTCAGGTTGTGTATCGACTACCGAGAGTTGAACAAACTTACCATCAAGAACCGCTACCCACTACCGAGAATCGACGACTTATTTGATCAACTACAAGGCTCGTCAGTTTATTCGAAGATTGATTTACGTTCTGGGTATCATCAAATGCGGGTGAAGGAGGATGACATTCCGAAGACTGCTTTCAGAACACGTTACGGTCATTACGAGTTTATGGTTATGCCGTTTGGATTGACTAACGCACCAGCTGTATTCATGGACCTCATGAACCGAGTGTGTGGGCCATATCTTGACAAGTTTGTCATTGTCTTCATCGATGACATACTTATTTACTCGAAGAATGATCAAGAGCACGAAGAACATTTGAGAAAGGTGTTAGAAGTATTGAGGAAGGAAGAATTGTACGCTAAGTTTTCAAAGTGTGCATTTTGGTTGGAAGAAGTTCAATTCCTCGGTCACATAGTGAACAAAGAAGGTATTAAGGTGGATCCGGCAAAGATAGAAACTGTTGAAAAGTGGGAAACCCCGAAAACTCCGAAACACATACGCCAGTTTTTAGGACTAGTTGGTTACTACAGAAGGTTCATCCAAGACTTTTCCAGAATAGCAAAACCCTTGACTGCATTAACGCATAAAGGGAAGAAATTTGAATGGAATGATGAACAAGAGAAAGCGTTTCAGTTATTGAAGAAAAAGCTAACTACGGCACCTATATTGTCATTACCTGAAGGGAATGATGATTTTGTGATTTATTGTGACGCATCAAAGCAAGGTCTCGGTTGTGTATTAATGCAACGAACGAAGGTGATTGCTTATGCGTCTAGACAATTGAAGATTCACGAACAAAATTATACGACGCATGATTTGGAATTAGGCGCGGTTGTTTTTGCATTAAAGACTTGGAGGCACTACTTATATGGGGTCAAAAGTATTATATATACCGACCACAAAAGTCTTCAACACATATTTAATCAGAAACAACTGAATATGAGGCAGCGTAGGTGGATTGAATTATTGAATGATTACGACTTTGAGATTCGTTACCACCCGGGGAAGGCAAATGTGGTAGCCGATGCCTTGAGCAGGAAGGACAGAGAACCCATTCGAGTAAAATCTAAGAATATAATGATTCATAATAACCTTACTACTCAAATAAAGGAGGCGCAACAAGGAGTTTTAAAAGAGAGAAATTTAAAGGATGAAATACCCAAAGGATCGGAGAAACATCTTAATATTCGGGAAGATTGAACCCGGTATAGGGCTGAAAGGATTTGGGTACCAAAATTTGGAGATATGAGAGAAATGGTACTTAGAGAAGCTCATAAAACCAGATAATCAATACATCCTGGAACGGGGAAGATGTACAAGGATCTCAGGAAATATTTTTGGTGGCCGGGTATGAAAGCCGATGTTGCTAAATATGTAGGAGAATGTTTGATGTGTTCTAAGGTCAAAGCTGAGCATCAGAAACCATCAGGTCTACTTCAACAACCCGAAATCCCGGAATGGAAATGGGAAAACATTACCATGGATTTCATCACTAAATTGCCAAGGACTGCAAGTGGTTTTGATACTATTTGGGTAATAGTTGATCGTCTCACCAAATCAGCACATTTCCTGCCAATAAGAGAAGATGACAAGATGGAGAAGTTAGCACGACTGTATTTGAAGGAAGTCATCTCCAGACATGGAATACCAATCTCTATTATCTCTGATAGGGATGGCAGATTTATTTCAAGATTCTGGCAGACATTACAGCAAGCATTAGGAACTCGTCTAGACATGAGTACTGCCTATCATCCACAAACTGATGGGCAGAGCGAAAGGACGATACAAACGCTTGAAGACATGCTACGAGCATGTGTTATTGATTTCGGAAACAGTTGGGATCGATATCTACCATTAGCAGAATTTTCCTACAACAACAGCTACCATTCAAGCATTGAGATGGCGCCGTTTGAAGCACTTTATGGTAGAAAGTGCAGGTCACCGATTTGTTGGAGTGAAGTGGGGGATAGACAGATTACGGGTCCGGAGATTATACAAGAAACTACCGAGAAGATCATCCAAATTCAACAACGGTTGAAAACCGCCCAAAGTCGACAAAAGAGCTACGCTGACATTAAAAGAAAAGATATAGAATTTGAAATTGGAGAGATGGTCATGCTTAAAGTTGCACCTTGGAAAGGCGTTGTTCAATTTGGTAAACGAGGGAAATTAAATCCAAGGTATATTGGACCATTCAAGATTATTGATCGTGTCGGACCAGTAGCTTACCGACTTGAGTTACCTCAACAACTCGCGGCTGTACATAACACTTTCCACGTCTCGAATTTGAAGAAATGTTTTGCTAAAGAAGATCTCACTATTCCGTTAGATGGAATCCAAATCAACGAAAAACTCCAATTCATCGAAGAACCCGTCGAAATAATGGATCGTGAGGTTAAAAGACTTAAGCAAAACAAGATACCAATTGTTAAGGTTCGATGGAATGCTTGTAGAGGACCCGAGTTCACCTGGGAGCGTGAAGATCAGATGAAGAAGAAATACCCGCATCTATTTCCAGAAGATTCGTCAACACCTTCAACAGCTTAAAATTTCGGGACGAAATTTATTTAACGGGTAGGTACTGTAGTGACCCGAACTTTTCCATGTTTATATGTATTAATTGAGATTGATATTTACATGATTAAATGTTTCCAACATGTTAAGCAATCAAACTTGTTAAGACTTGATTAATTGAAATATGTTTCATATAGACAATTGACCACCCAAGTTGACCGGCGATTCACGAACGTTAAAACTTGTAAAAACGACATGACGATATATATATATGGGTATACATATGGTTAACATGAGATTATGATAAGTAAGTATCTCCATAAGTATATTAACAATGAGTTATATACATATAAACAAGACTACTAACTTAAGGATTTCGAAACGAGACATATATGTAACGATTATCGTTGTAACGACATTTAAATGTATATATATCATATTAAGATATATTAATATATCATAATATCATGATAATATAATAATTTAACATCTCATTAGATATAATAAATAATGGGTTAACAACATTAATTGAGATCGTTAACTTAAAGGTTTCAAAACAACACTTACATGTAACGACTAACGATGACTTAACGACTCAGTTAAAATGTATATACATGTAGTGTATTTAGATGTATTAAAATACTTTTGGAATACTTCAAGACATATATCAAAACACTCATACTTAACTAAAATGGTTACAGTTACTTTTCCATTCTTTTCTTTCATCAAGAATTCTAGTCGTATTCTTACCCGTATTATACACAGCTTCAAAACGTACTTACTATGAGTATATACCAATAGGAACTAGCATGGGATTCCACTCTTGATTATGTCATGTATGACTAATCAATTTTAACTTCTACCATGAGCTAGTCAACTAACTAGAACTCATTTTAACCCCACTCACCACTCACCAATTACCACTCACCATTCACTCCATTTCACTTCCAATTCTCTTTCTAATTCTCTCTCAACACACACACACTATTATGAATGTATTTTTCCAGTAGTTAATCATCATCTTCATCAAAAATCACTTCAAGAATCAAGCTATAATCATCATAGGAAGAACACTTCAAGAACACTTCAAAAATCCCTTCAAGTTTACTAATTTACTTCCAAGCTTTCTAATCCATTCCAAGTAATCATCCAACCTCAAGAAATCTTTCTTATTTACAGTAAGATATCTTTCTAATACAAGGTAATACTCATATTCAAACTTTGATTCAATTTCTAGAACTATAACAATCTTATTTCGAGTGAAAATCTTACTTGAACTTGTTTTCGTGTCATGATTCTGCTTCAAGAATTTTCAAGCCATCCAAGGATCCTTTGAAGCTAGATCTATTTTTCTCATTTCCAGTAGGTTTTCCTACTAAAATTAAGGTAGTAATGATGTTCATAATATCATTCGATTCATACATATAAAACTATCTTATTCGAAGATTTAAACTTGTAATCACTAGAACATAGTTTAGTTAATACTAAACTTGTTCGCAAATAAAATTAATCCTTCTAACTTGACTTTTAAAATCAACTAGACACATGTTCTATATCTATATGATATGCACACTTAATTATTTAAAACCTGAAAACACGAAAAACACTATAAAACTGGATTTACGCCGTCGTAGTATCACCGCGGGCTGTTTTGGGTTAGTTAATTAAAAACTATGTTAAACTTTGATTTAAAAGTTGTTCTTCTGGGAAAATGATTTTTCTTATGAACATGAAACTATATCCAAAAATCATGGTTAAACTCAAAGTGGAAGTGTGTTTTCCAAAATGGTCATCTAGACGTCGTTCTTTCGACTGAAATGACTACCTTTACAAAAACGACTTGTAACTTATATTTCCGACTATAAACCTATACTTTTTCTGTTTAGATTCATAAAATAGAGTTCAATATGAAACCATAGCAATTTGATTCACTCAAAACAGATTTAAAACGAAGAAGTTATGGGTAAAACACGATTGGATATTTTTTTATTGTTGTAGCTACGAGAAATACTGTAACAATTCTATACAAATCATATACTAGCTAACTTATATTGTATTATACATGTATTCTAATATATTATATAATCTTGGGATACCATAGACACGTATGCAAATGTTTTGACATTTCATATCGACCCATGTATATATATTATTTGGAACAACCATAGACACTCTATATGCAGTAATGTTGGAGTTAGCTACACAGGGTTGAGGTTGATTCCAAAAATATATATTCTTTGAGTTATGATCTAGCCTGAGACGTATATACACTGAGTCGTGGATTGATTCAAGATAATATATATCGATTTATTTCTGTACATCTAACTGTAGACAACTAGTTGTAGGTTACTAACGAGGACAGCTGACTTAATAAACTTAAAACAGTAAAACGTATTAAAAATATTGTAAATATATTTTGAACATACTTTGATATATATGTACATATTTGTTATAGGTTCGTGAATCGACCAGTGGCCAAGTCTTACTTCCCGACGAAGTAAAAATCTGTGAAAGTGAGTTATAGTCTCACTTTTAAAATCTAATATTTTGGGATGAGAATACATGCAATTTTATAAATATTTTTACGAAATAGACACAAGTAAATGAAACTACTTTATATGGGTGAATGATCGAAGCCGAATATGCCCCTTTTTAGCTTGGTAGCCTAAGAATTTGGGAACAGACCCCCAAATTGACGCGAATCCTAAAGATAGATCTATCGGGCCCAACAAGCCCCATTCTGGAATTTGGAATGCTTTAATACTTCAATTTTATCATGTCTGATGGGTGTCCCGGAATGATGAGGATATTCTATATGCATCTTGTTAATGTCGGTTACCAGGTGTTCACAGTATGAATAATTTGTATCTCTATGTATGGGATGTATTGAAATATGAAATCTTGTGGTCTATTATTATGATTTGATAATATATAGGTTAAACCTATAACTCACCAACATTTTTGTTGAAGTTTTAAGCATGTTTATTCTCAGGTGATTATTAAGAGCTTCCGCTGTTGCATACTAAAATAAGGACAAGATTTGGAGTCCATGCTTGTATGATATTATGTAAAAACTGCATTCAAAAAACTTATTTTTGATGTAATATATTCTTATTGTAAACCATTATGTAATGATCGTGTGTAAACGGTATATTTTAGATTATCATTATTTGATAATCTACGTAATGCTTTTTAAACCTTTATCGATAAAATAAAGGTTATGATTGTTTTAAAAATGAATGCAGTCTTTGAAAAATGTCTCATATAGAGGTCAAAACCTCGCGACGAAATCAATTAATATGGAACGTTTATAATCAATATGAACGGGACATTTCACAAAGTGAGTTTTCAAGGGAAGTTACAAACTTACTTATGTATTAATGATATAGTTGATATTTATTTATAATCATGTAATAATTGTTTTATACATATTATTAGTCATTAAAAGCTTCATGTAGTCTATACTTATTAAGAAGCAAAAGATGGTGTAATGAGGTATCGTACGTGATGAAAGTAGGTGGATGAGTCCTTGTGAGTTAAGTTGATAATTGCTTCTAAAGTTGTTATGTTAGTTTTATGAATGAATATGATTATATTACTTTGTAGTATAGTATATTATGTAAGTTCAAGTTATCTAATGAATTGAAGGTGTGTAGATTAAAGGGTATGATAAATTTTGCTAAGTATGACATTATGATTGTGATGTTGTCATATAAAGCTTGAATACGGCTAAAATAATTAGAAGTGTCCTTGTCGTTTAAGTTATGAGTTTCATAGATATTTAACTTGATAGATTGTCTTGTTAAATATGTGATTGTGATTAATAGATATAGTAGTTATTCTATGAATTAGAGTTACGAGTGATGAATATGATAGTTGACATTATGTTGACGAAATGTTAATATTACTATCATAAGATGTTAATGAAGTCTTTAGGGGACTAACCTAGGAAATGACTTTTGGGTTGAATAATGCATTACGAATCCATCATTGACTTAATGAAGGAGAGGTACCGACAGGATTAGCTAAATCATGAAGACCAAGAGAAGTATGTGGGTACTCATTTTGTGTTGCACATGAAATGATAAGTGAGGTAAGTATTTCATGAACGTTGATACACGAATTATTTTATTGTTTTATACATGTATTATGTTATGAGATTTATTATTTAATATGTCTTAGATTGATGTAGTACGTCATGTCACAAGGTATGATAATGGTCAAGGATTAACAATCACCGCTAGAGATATTAGCTACCAAGAAGATGGGTTACGAAGGATAATCATTGCTATTTATAGTGTGCCAAGTTTATGGACACTTATTCTTAACTCTCTATGTTACTCACTAAGCATTGAGCTTACCCATATTCATTGTTGTTATGTATGTAGGTACGTGAAAATCGACAAGAGATTATAAAGTGGACTTGTACGAATGTATTGGGTCAAGTGAAGAAAATGGGTCTCGCAAGTTCCTAAAGGTATATAGCAAATGTCGAGGAAGTAGTGATTTTGCAAGAAATTTAAGTAAGAAGCTAGCTCAAGTAAGTGAAAGCAACTTTTTAAATCTTTCTTTTATTATTATGATGACTTATGTTATTGATTGCGGATGATCATGTGTGCAAATGCTTGTGATTCAAGGTTGTTTAGTTTTAACGTATTCATGTATGATCAAAATGGTTTTGTAAGTAGTATAAGTCCCATTTAACTATGTTTTTGATAACCGCTTGTTGGACGCCAAAAATGTAATTGTTAGTGTTGTTGTAATTATGGTTAAAGGATTAACACGCACTTTTAAAAATTGTGGTGTATGAATTTGTCTAATGTTTCGGATTTGAAGGAATGATTAACGTTATGAATATATGAAACGGATTTATGTTATGAAAATGTCTTGTACGAGTTTAAGAAGTGTCCAGATTTGTTTTCTTTAAAAAGATGTCAAATTGGATTCTTTGAAATGGGTCGAAGTAATTAAAATGGGTTTTCTGATTTCTGTTTACCCTTATTTGCACAAGTGTGCAAGAATTTGCACATTTGTGCAAATTAGTGCATTTCGTGCTCAGCTAAAAAAGGGGGTTTCTAATTTCAGTTTACCCTTATTTGCACAAATGTGCAAGAATTTGCACATTTATGCAGATTAGTGCATTTCGTGCTCAGCTAAAAAAAGTTCTTTCCTTTTGTCGCTTTTGTCAATGCATTTAAGGGCGTTATACAAGGAGATGATACTGTTAATAACTGTGATAATATGTCAACTATCAGGCTTTCAAGGAATCCGGTAATGCATAGTCGAAGCAAACACATAGATGTGAGGTACTTCTTTCTTCGTGACTTAGTAACTGAAGGAACTATTGAGCTAAGGTACTTCTACTAGCCTAAGCCCTTATGAATAAAAAAAAGTCAGAAATACAATAAACACCGGTTTTATTGCAAACTAATTCCTAAAGAGTTCTATTATTAGTGGGCTAAAGACATGTAATTTTGATTTGACATTGGTTTGTTTTTAGTTAGTATTGCCTTACCACACAACTAAGTGCACCCCTAGTATGTGACAGAGCAAATAATGATGTAACTTTTGAGTATAAACATTTTTTGTGCGGACTCGCACAAGGGTTTTTTGTTAAAATATTGGTTTATTTTACACAGCGCCCGAAATTGTGCATAAGTTTTGGTTAACTTATGCGCACATTGTTTGAATTGTCTTAATTCACGATAATATGCAATTACAATCACATGCATACACATGCATAAAAGTCCATGATTACGCTGCGTAAGCGCATTGTCACTTGATACCCCTCACAAATATGTGGTAGGGATGCCTCAATATGACTCGGAGATCGGACACCGCGAGTCTGAGATGCCTTGTATACAACTACAAGTTCCGATCAGCTAGTTGTTTGAAGATGTCATCTTAACATGGTCTTATTTATAGTTCGCCATGACATGTTTTCACATTTCATACCGAACTGGGGGGGGGGGGGTGATGGTATACTATCGGTATCCTTTCAATTTTGTTTTTGCTTCATCGCTGCTTTGTGCATTGCGGATGGTAGTGGAATTTAGCATGCTCACATTGCTACATTGCTTTAAGCGCAAGGATGCATCGCGATTAGTTGTGGTTAACATGCATGCTTCACATTTAGTCGTATCGCGTAAAAGTGCAATGCGCAGAGCTATGTTGCGCATAGTTATGATGTTTGGGCCGTACTGTGCAGGGTTCCACCCTACGGATCTCTTCCCACCGCATGACTACATAGCCGGCGGAATTATTACATCGCGTCATCACATTACTGTGTGGATTCATTATGCATTGCGCTTGACTTCATAGTCGGTGCGGGTTATGTGATGAGTTATCTGCGGTGGCATATTCATAACTTCGCTATGACATTAATATGTCACACCGAACTTGGGCGACTTGATGATGGGCGGTATCCATCGGGCCTAGTAATTGGGCTTGGTCCATGGATCACTATTAAGTCTCCCTCATAAACCCTACTTCCCTCTTATAAATAGAGGGGTAATCTAAGCAATTAGGGTACCCAATTAGGACACATTCTCACTAGGGGTTTTACCTACGACTCCTCGTAGGATTTTTTCCCTTCGCCGCCAATCGGTGTCGCCATCGGCCGGCGGTCAGCCCTTAGCCACCCTCCCGAGATCATCATCTCGGCTAGGGTTATCACGGTATCCGGACCGGAGGTTAACGCCGCTGAACTAATAAAACCCTCCTCTATTGCACTCAAGCGTGTTTCTATTCTAGGTGGAAATATGCTTGATCACTATTACATTTCTTTCATAATGTGTTTGAACAATGGTTTTTCTTTGTTATGTATTGTAGAGATTAATCTTATCATATTTTTTACGTGATTAATTATTATTATTATTCAAATATGAGTTCTTTTTATGCGATTAATTATGTTACACATGTATGCGAAATACATGTCTCAATAAAGATTGTAATGTATTTTATGACAAGGAATATATTAATTGTGATTAAAATTGAAAGAGAGTGGTGAGAAAATACATGTAGTTCATTTATCCTGACAAAGTTAAGTACAACAATATATATTTGTAAGAAACCGACAAATTTCTTAGTCGGAATCCGTGGTTCCACGAGTCATTAAACTAAATGACTAATATTTACATTCACTTAATACCTAAAACATATTATTAAACTGTTTCGTTTAAATAAACCTGTGATTTTACGAGTCATTTCACTAGTTATATTATTATTATACAATATATACAATATAATTCTAATAAAACAGCGGTTTTATTGCAAACTAATTCCTATTCCTAAAGAGTTCTGTTATTAGTGGGCTAAAGACATGTAATTTTGACTTGCCTGGGCAAAACTGAGCTTCTGTAGACTATAGATTATTTCTACATTTTAGCCTTTTATTGGACTTCAATTATATAATTCATTTGATCGGCCTACTGTACTGTATTAAACTCAACTTAGCTTGGGGGTACCCCTTAGCTTGTTGCGCCTACCTACTTGGTTCCCATGGCCCTTTGTCATGTCGTTCATGGGCTGGGCCGGCCCTGAGAGTGATATATTCACAATAACTCGATAATGATGGGGATGCCTATAAAAGATGTGAAAAGACTAATCCAGAACAATCATGAACGTCTTAACCTACTCATTTTAGGTTGATAATTGATGATAATTAATTGATTAATTGATAGACTGAAATATCTAATTGTTCATTGATACCGCATTCATAGTTTTCCAATGGCTTTTTATTTATAACTAGAAAAAATTTCGACCGCGCATTGCTGCAATTATATTCAACACGCGGTCGAATTTGGATATATGTTGTTTGTTGTACGTGTATGTATATGTATTAAATATAGCCCGAAATATTTAGTGATTTTTTAACGATGTCCGTTTCGCGCGTAGTTAGTCCCGTTGTGCTCGTTAGATTTTTTCGAGTTGAACGGTGATTTCGAAAAAATTTAACTCGCACCGAGCGATAAGATATGGTCCGTTAATAATTCGGGTGGAGTTAGTTTATTTTATTTTAATTAAATTATATATTTACACTTTTCTACCCCTGAAATAGTGTAAAGTTGAGGGGTCGTTGTGTAAGTTGAACCGAATCTGAGGAACCGTTTGTAGTGTGAACGAAAACTCAAAACGACAATTCGATAAAACTAAAATTACATCTTTTACCATGCATTTTAGTATGTACTACATCTTTTACCATGCATTTTAGTATGTAGGGATAATAATAATAATAATAGTACTCGGGTGATGTTATCACGACATCACTTATTTCGTCTTTTAGTGGGTTTTTTTTATTTTTTATTTTTTTATTTTTTTGAACTGTACATTGAATGGGAGCTTGATGAGCCTACATAAAATATAAAAATTCAATTGGTGAGTTGCGTCATAATTAATTTAATGTTTAATGAACTCTTATACATCATTTTTAGTGAACTTTAATACATTAAGACACATACATAAGTAAAATAAATAAATTTATTGTACAAAAAAATAACAAAATAAAATTAATGATTAAATTAAGTTTCAAAATCTTTTTAGATAAATTAATTATATATAATTAAAAAAACTTATTAACCAAAAATTGAAATTTAAGAAAAAGTAATCCTTTAATAAAAATATTTAACACCCATTAATTCGATCGATCGTCTAATATCGTAACATGTGCACATAAGGACTCTACACATAAAACAAAAAGTTAGTGACACGACTAGTTTTTTATGATACAGATTAAATTGACTATCCTTGTTTTTTTTTTTTTTTTTTTTAATTACATAAATAAATAAAAAACTCAAATTAAAAATAAATGAAATAAAAATATAAATATAATTGAAAAGGTTTCCTCCGAAGCTCGTGGAAACAAAAACGCTGATTGAACAAGTTCTCTAAAACCCTTCCTATTAATCACTTCATCCGTCTGCACTCAAACGACGATCCCATTTCTAAGGTTTTGTTAATTCATTTTCATCTTCAATTTCGATTTTATTTATTTATATTAAATATAATATAATTGATTATATTATATTAAATTTATATTATACTGTCATGCAAGTTAAATTATCCGTAATATTTTCTTTATTTCGAATTTATATCGTATTGATTAAATTTACGAAAATTTCAATCTGATCGTCCTAGTTTTAAATTCTCTGACGAAACAGTCTTAATCTGATCGTTGATATTAATTGTGCGATGCGAAACAATTTCAGTTTGATGTATGAATTTTTATTTTATTTTATTTGTATTTTTCGTTGTTGTGGTTTATGATTCTCACGTTTTTTCACTAACAAATTATTGGGTGATATTAATATGTTGTACTGTACAACATGTTAATGCACAATTATGGTGGAACGGGTAAAAATGATTCGATTCCCCAAATTATTGTTAGCGTTGTATAAAAAGATAATGTGATAAGCAATTAATTAATTTATTTATGATTCAAGATTTATTTAAAGTCTTAAATCCTATTTTCAGATCCCCTGTATTATTAGAACAGTCTGCTTGTTCTATCTGCATATTTAGTTGACCAAATTTGCTAACATGTTACGTGTATTTATTGTATTTCTGCGTTTTTATTAATCGTTAGGGCTTAGGCTAGTCGAAAATATTTTTACTTGCCATACATTTCGTTTTTTTTTTATTATTTGTATACTGCGATTAATATGATTTGTTTTTTTTTTTTTTTTTTATTTATTTATTTTTTTGTAAATTTTTGTAGGAAATTGGAGTGAAATATGCCTAAATTACCAAGGTTGGATAAACAAGTTAAAGCTTTAATTACAGTAGGAATTATTGGAGGTGCTGGTGTCTATACTGCTTCAAATGTCCTCTACAATGTTGAAGGTGGTCATAGGGCTATCGTTTTTAATCGATTAGTTGGTGTGAAGGATAAGGTATAAGTTGCGTTTCATCATCGTCCCTAGTCCCCTTTTGTTTGTTGTGTAACTAATGATCATGTAGTAGTATTATTTGTGCTTTATTCTCTTCCTGCATTGCCCTAAAAAGTTTGTGTTGAGGTCATTAACAGAGCAATAACAACAAATTTTTTGAAAAAAAAAGTAACCAAACTGATTGTAATCATACTGAATGTATGGTCAGGTTTATCCTGAAGGAACGCATGTCGTTATTCCTTGGTTGGAGAGGCCAATCATCTATGACGTTCGTGCACGTCCACATCTTGTCGAGAGTACTTCTGGGAGCCGTGATCTCCAAATGGTAAGTTTGGCACATTTGGTACATTTGGTAATGGGTTTGGGTCAAATTTCCTAATCTTATGTTCGGCTCAAAATCCAACCTGACCTGTCAGCAATTTTTGTGAATACTTACTGTATTAAATGCGAAGGCAGAAAGTATAATGTTTGAATTAAGAGAATGGCGAGTTTTTTTCATGTAAATAATCTCACTTCGTCTAGTCACAAATGTAACCGTATGTTATAGTAGACTTCCAATTACTTTGATTCCGCTATCTTCTCATAAGTACACACACTAAATTTTATGTCATAGCAGGAAAAATGAAGATATGATTCTGGGATAACTTTACTTGAAGTGATTTATTTTTTGACAATTTTTCGTCGTTTGTTTATCAGGTGAAGATTGGTCTTCGAGTCCTTGTAAGGCCTGAGCCTGATCGACTTCCTACAATCTATCGTACACTTGGCCAAGATTATAACGAGCGAGTGTTGCCTTCAATCATTCATGAAACTCTCAAGGCTGTGGTTGCACAATACAATGCTAGCCAACTCCTCACCCAAAGAGAGGTTAGCAATCAAACTTGGATCATACTTTCGGTTTATACGAATTAGGCCCAACACAATTTCAAATAGAAATATTTCACTGATTTTTATCAATTTTTTAACGGGTTTAACTGGTTGAAGTTGAATAATAGTTATATTGATTATTCAGGTAATATTGCTTTGATGAATCAATCACTTTACTGAAAATGATGATTAGATTTTCATTGTTACAGGACAAAATTACGCAGTTGGTCTCTAAAATCCAGGGTTTTAATCTTTGAAAGATTGAAATGTTTTTCAAGAAAAATAAGTAGATACAGAAGATACCAAAAATACCCTCATGTGTGTCGCACATGGGTCACTTAACGGAATTTGACTAATGGTTGTTAGTGTTGGGGACCAACCGGGTAACACGTGCAAACTTCAGGGTCATTGAAGTCAAAAATAGACTTTAGTCCCTAATGTGCAATTTCGAACAAAGTTCAGGGACCAACAGTGTAACTTTGTCTTGTTACAGCTAATTTTCTGTTGTTAACATCTAACAGACCCACACACAAATTGATCTTATTAATAAATAAAAAATGGACAGAAAGAGTTAGTTACAGTTTTGACACTTCAATTACAATAGACTTGTCAATTGCTCTGTCATCTTTCATTGATTGAATTGTAATGGTAACCGAACTTGATGTTCAGAACGTTAGCCGTGAAATAAGAAGACTCCTGATCTCGAGAGCTGCATCCTTTAACATTAGCCTTGATGACGTGGCAATAACAGCTCTAACCTTCGGTAAAGAGTTCACACATGCAATTGAAGCAAAGCAAGTTGCAGCACAAGAAGCCGAACGAGCCAAATTTGTTGTGGAGAAAGCTGAACAAGACAAACGAAGTGCCATTATACGAGCACAGGTATAAATTCTTTTTTTGAACCCACCCTAGTGGTCCAGTCGTTCACCCCTTTACACATGTGTATTGGGATGTGGGTGGGGAGGTCTTAAGTTCTAGTCCCTCCCTTTAAAAATATCCGTGGGATTTAATTCCTAAAAGGCGGATTGTCCCGGGGAGGTTTTACCGACCCGTATTCAAGACCCAGGTCCGACCCGCCTGCCCCTTAAAACTTCCGCCCGAAAGCGCGTGCGTGCGTGGCAAATGAGAGTATTCTAATGCCAACAACTTCCTTTAAAAAAAATCATTTTTTATCTTTTCTAAAAATGGAACATTTCGAATGAGTTGGATTAGTTAAATGTGAAGATATTTATGTGTAAAATATCATCTGCAACAAATTGGTTTTATTTGATATTCTGATTTGACATGTGTGTTTGCATGGTTAAAATACCAGGGTGAAGCTAAGAGTGCTCAGCTGATTGGTGACGCTATTGCAAACAACAAGTCGTTTATCGCTCTTAGAAAAATCGAAGCTGCAAGGGACATTGCGCAAACAATTGGGAAATCACAAAACAAGGTGCTGTTGAATTCAGATGAACTTCTATTGAATCTGCAGTCATTTAATCTTGATAACAAATAAATTCGATCTCCTAGACGAAATTAGGGTCACTTCATCTGTTTTGCTAGTAGGTTAATAATGTTTTCGAAACAACCTTTATTGCTGCTATCTGACCACTTTTTATTTAATATAAAACAGAACTTTTGAGTTGAAATTGTGGATCAATATGGTTGGTTAGTTATCATTGATGAAATTCCATATATATAAATATATCTTTCAATAGATGTATAATGTTATATCACTTATATGAATGTTCACTTTTTATACTTTACAGGGTCTTATCTAGAGGTGTGAATATGGGTCGTTAGGTAAACGGGTCAGGTTAAAACGTGTATGTATTGGGTTCTAGTCGGGGAAGAATTTGGCGGGATTAGGGATGGCGCCCGCGGGTAACGGGCACAGGTTCTATATACCCGCGACCCGCCCATGGGGTTGTTTTTCTTCTCGTTGAGACCCGTGGCGGGTAAAAATACTTCGCCCATGCCCGTGATCCGCGGATACCCATGACCCGCGGGTAAACCCGCGGATAATAATAATATACAACTTCGTTAATTTTTTTTAGTAAAGTTAGATAATTTTATTAATTATGAACTATATGTACAAGCTACATGCATAAAATGACGTGAAAATCAAGTTTTTTTACTTATATGTAATATTATATTTTTAATCATTATTGCATTACAAGTAAAATCATTTTAAAATTTGACAATTGTATGTATAAGCTCGCGGGTAAATTAAAAAAAGTCCCATAAATTAGCGGATCGGGTTTTACTCACGACGGGTAGTATGTTTTTTTTCGAATGGCCACAATATATTAAAAAAACTAGCGAGAAGCTAGAAGAAAAACAAAGCAAAAAACCAAAGAAAAAAAAAACGAAAAAATTACATAGAATTTAAAGGATCTTTCAACCAATCCGTCCAATTTATCTTGGGTTTGTGAAGTCTCGAAAACAACCAAGAGAAACCAGAAGAAACAATGTTGTCAAACACATGAGATTTCCATTGCTTATGATCTTTGAAAATAATGTCATTGCGAAGCGACCAAATGTTCCAAAAAGTCGAGAAAACATTAATCATAATTATGAGTTTCTTCTTTCGATGATTAGAAAAAGAATCTATCCAACTCCACACTTCGTCAACTGAATCCCATATCGGAATAGAAATACCAAGCCAACGTCCTACCTTACACCAAATCTGGTAGGATGTATCACATCTAACAAACAGATGACTATGAGATTCTTCCGAAACGTCGCATAAACCACAACACGAATTATCAAAGGTTAAACCTTTAGCTTCCAAGTTCCGAAGAGTAGCAAGTCTGTGAAGTTTTAGCCGCCAAATAAAGATATTAACTTTGATCGGAACATAATTACACCAAACAGTTTTAAACGAAAAGGAGGCATGATAAGAAGAATCAATAATTTTTCTAGCAGAGTGCGTATAAAAAACACCATCATTAGATTTATCCCACCACCAACGATCCGGCTCACCTGAAAACGAAACAGAATCGAGAAGAAAAAGAAGCTGAGCATGCTGCAATTGCTCGGCCCCACTTCTGTGCTCACGACGCCATAACCAGGACCATCCAGAATCAGAAAAATGCGAAGCAACAGAACCTAATTTGACAGTATCCAAAGCGAAAGATCGAGGAAAGCGGATAGCTAAAGAGTCATGACCAATCCAAGGGTCATGCCAAAAATCCGTATGTAACCCATTTCCTACCTTGATGCGCAAACTTTCCTGAGGCAGAACATTATCATGGTGTAATTTTGAAACAACAGAATGAATAGCAGACCATGAGCCGGAAGCATTAGGCATACATGGCATTGAATTACCTTTGTGTAACCCATGAATGGCAGAGATAACCTTTACCCAAAGCGCATCCTTATTAGAGAAAAATCTCCACGACGGGTAGTATGTACCCGCGACCCGCCCGCGACCCGTCAGCGGGTATAATTTTTTACCCGTACCCGTACCCGCGGGTAGGATTTGATGATTTTACCCGCCCATCACGGATCGGGTACCCGCGGGTCACGGGTTTTTTCTCGCCCATTCCATCCCTAGGCGTGATAGTACAGATTCAAGAAGTCTCTGTAAACCGAGTACGGTCAAAATAATTTTATTATTAAAAACGGTATACCTGGATCTCATATCTAGACCCTTTACGTGGCACAAATCATTTGGTGACCTGTGATGACTGGGCAAAAAGTACCCAAACCGGAAGTGCCTAAGCCTAGGCCTAACCCTAAACTAGATCTCCCATATCCGGGGACCCCTTTATGTCAAATCTTCCAGACATCCACTTGACAGCTCGGCAAGAATTGACACTTTTTGGTGCTACCTAAGGGTCCCGGATCTAGGAGATTCGGGCATACGGTTTTTTTTTTTTTTTTTTTTTTAAAAAAAATTTGACCGTACTTGGTTTATAAAGTCTTCTTAATCTGTACCATCCCGCCAAATTTTTTTCTGGTTGAATAGATACGTAAAGTTGATTTCTGAAAACGTTTACTGTTTGTAACATTTATAAATAGACCTTCAAATTTTAAAAAAATTGTGATGTTCAAAAAAATGAATTTAAAAACTTGAGCAAAAATTATGTTTTCTTTTCCATCCTATGAATAAATATGTCAAATCATATATATTCTTAACTGAAAGTTCTAATTTAGTAAGAGACTATTTTCCTTTATTTTGTATTAAGCCTTTAAATTTGCTCGTAAATTTTCCTACGACTTATATGTACGAGTCAAGTTGATCACTTAATACGAGTGAAGTTGATCACTTAAAAAATAACACTAATTTATCACTTGTTACAAATAACTAAAATAATACCCGTTTTCACAAACAATAAAATAGCTAACGTCACAAGATTGCTTCATGAATTTAATATTGTACATTAAAAAAGGGACTACCCATTTATTTAACTTTTTATAACTGCTTAACAAACTAGCTTTAAAACAAAACTACCATCCACTTTAAGTTTTTGTTTCGGTTTCTTGCAAGCCATTGATGGATCATAAAACAATCTTTAGCAACTTCATTTCCCTTCTATCCTACTCAACACCTTAATCTTATCACTATCTCTTCATCTAGCTATAAATACAACAATTCAATGATCAATAATACATACTATAAAAGTCATTTTCTATAATTCTTATTTCCAGTTTCTCGCTAGTTTTTGCTGTTAAAAGAAAGAGCAAAAGTAAATATGGAAGTTAACGTCGAAAATGAAACATTAGATCAAAACATCCAAGACGAAGAAGCTCCTCTCCTCGACAAAACACTTCTTCCCGAACCGATTGAGAAAACCTTGATACAAAAAGCAATGAGCCAAACATTCGAAAGCACGGCTCACTTAGCCAATCTTTTGCCCACCGGTTCGGTTCTTGCTTTTCAACTTTTATCACCTATTTTCACTAACCAAGGCCAATGTGACCCTGTGAGCCGAGGAATGAGCGCTTCACTAGTCACTCTTTGTGGTCTTTCGTGCGTTCTGTTAAACTTTACCGATAGTTTTGTGGATGAACAGGGGAACCTATGTTACGGGTTTGCAACAAAAAATGGGTTATGGGTCATCGATGGGACTACAAGTTTACCACAAGAACTTGCATCAAAGTACAAACTAAAATTCATGGATTTCATGCATGCTTTCATGTCACTCATGGTTTTCGCAGCCGTTGCTCTGTTTGATCAAAATATTGTGAATTGCTTTTATCCATCGCCTTCGGATGAAACGAAAGAGCTTCTTACGACCCTCCCGGTTGGAGTTGGAGTCGTTTTTAGTATGTTGTTTGTTGTTTTTCCGACACAACGTCATGGAATAGGGTTTCCGATTAGTATCAATTGATCTGTCATTTGTACATTATAACTTTCTTTAATAAATGTAATAATAATTACACAAATTTAAATTTGAAAACCACACGATCGAATTGTATAATGATTCATCGTATACGTACAAGCAAAGGTTTTTCTACGTCTATCTATCGACTTCAACAAAAGTTTAGGAACAATGTTGTTTCTAAATACAAATATACATAAAGAGTATATTTTGTAACAGAATTTTTGTAAATATTTTGTATGCAAAGCATATCTCTTTGTAAAAACTCCGTATATATGTGGACTTCATTTTGCACCGGTTAAAAACAGATGGGCCCATATTGTTTTATCTTTTATGAACCTCTAAGACGAGACTCAACCATGACGCCGTCATGGTCATTTCCTCAGCGCCACATCAGTTTTTTCTCTCTTCCTTTCTCACCACTTCCTCCCATAACACTCCCATAACACACCATTGCCAACCATGACATACTTTCTCAAATTTTATTATTATTATTATTATTATTATTATTATTATTATTATTATTATTATTATTATTATTATTATTATTATTATTATTATTATTAAATCCTAGATTGAATATTCAAATTAAATAAATATCAAATAAATTTAATTAATGATTAAATTAAAATATTAAAGTACTCTGTAAATCCAGTATTAGGTCTTAAATCCTAAGGTGGTGTTTGTTTTTTTCATTGAAGACCTTATTAGGTCTTATGTCTGCGGGCGGGTAGACATTTCTTTTGAAGACTGTTTGTTTTTTTGAAGACATAAGACAAAATAAGTGATTCAAATGTCTGTAAGTTGGAAGCTCTAAAACATAGCTTCATAAATTAGAAGACATTTTAACACTTCTCTTCTCCAACCTTTCCCTTTCTCTTTCAATCCTTCTCCACCCACCCATCAACTCACCTCCATCGCCGTCACCACTTCCGGCGACACCACTTCCGGCGGCGGCACCTCCAGCAGCGGCGGCACCTCCGGCAGCAGTAACTCGGTATATATATATATATATTTTTTTTTTTACACAACTTCTTTCCATTTATTTAGGGGTTATTTTTTGCTTTGATAAATTCTTTTGCATCTCAAAATTTTCCATTTGTTTGATCTCAAAAACCCTTGAGAAAACCTAAAGATGAAACAAAGGTAAAAAAGAAAACCCCAAAGATGAGTTATACAATTTATATACGCATTACAATTTTTTGTTTTAGTTATAATAAATGAAAAGGGGTTGTGGAAACTAGAAATCATAAATGGAGAAATAAATTAGTACATGAAGGAAAATCAGCTTTTGGTTCTTATTAAAGATTCTATCTCACTTGTGGTTGGCCTCATGAAACAACAAAATTGCAGCGAGTTTTGAAGATTGGAGCAATTGTTGATTTGGTGAAGTTGTTCTCGTGATCAGTGTTCATATGAGCACAAAGTTTAGTTTTTGATTTTTGTTTTGACTAGTCATTTGGGTTATTAGTAATGTAATGTTGGTTTTGTATCTTTATTTCACACAGTTATCGGTAATGTAATATTGGAATGAAACTTTAGCTTTTAAAAAAAATATTACTCTTGTTAAAAAGTTATTAGAATACTTTTTAATTCAACATCTTTTCGATAAAAACTGAAAATTATTTGTGATTTTTTATACAGTAAAATTTTAGCAGACATAAAAACAAACAGTCTTCAATGTTCAGCCTACAGACCTTTAAGCCACATCTTCTTTACAGACGTGGTCCGCAGATCTTCAGACAAAAACATCTTAAAAAACAAACAGCACCATAGCCTCTCAATTTTAGTGGGTCCCACATAAAATAAATAAATAAATAAAATCCATTATCTTCCTCTATCTCCTCCTTCCATTGTTATGGAGTATTTCACAGCTCATATAGTTAAAAATAAAATAGAAATTAATTAGAAAAAATCAAAAGGCCCACAAAACACCAACACAATTCGTCCTGGAATATGCTTATCCGTGAAAATTTTCAGGGCGATGGTGACGAGGGCGGAGGAGGGCGGCACCATTGCCATCGGCGCCCTCAGGTGACGGGTTTGATGACCCCCTCTATAACGTACCGATGGGAATGGTCTTAGCTAATTTATTTCCCGAGTCCTTGTTGACAGAATTTTCTATATGAGTTTTCGTTTTTTCGTCATTAAAAAAAAAAAAAAAAGGAAAATAGCACAAGATGTATTTGATATATAAATTCTTCAGTCTTCACACTCCAACAATTCATTCATCTATACATACTAAATCATCCAAAAATAACAAGGACATGACACGAACTGTAAAACCTTTTTATTTGATTTTCATTGAATTAAGGCTTAAAGCTTATGAAATTAAACCGAATGATTCAATCTAAATGATATTCCTGATCCAACGAATCCTAAATCAGTTCATATCATTGATTAATTCTCAAACTCGATCGGAGGTTGACTTTTGATTAATTCTCAAACTCGATCGGAGGTTGACTTTTTTAAAAAAAGTCAACCAAATCAAAAACAAGTAAAATGATGAAATCAATCAAATATAAGCATTCAGATAATTTTAATGATGCATCCCAAGCTTAATAATTTTCTTAATTCACTCAGTTAACGTATGAAATCTTCTCCTGAACTAAAACGTTTGACTATTGATATAACGTCAAACCGTTTATATAAACTGTTAAAAACTGAATCAGTTCACGAATTCTTGCTAGAAGATCGATGAGGATTATGATGTTTATGAAACACCTCAATTTGAGGGATGTGTATATTAAATGATATATATAGTACGGGAATGATAACAACCTAGCTAGAAGGAGTTGCAATCGGCTTGATATCAAAGAGTTTAGCTCGTGTAAAGATATCATGAGCATACTTGGATTGGCTAAAAAAATACCCGACGTTAGAAATAGGGTATGAGTTGTCTGTCATGATTGATTCTTGAATGATGTATTCACTCTCTATTAAGTATTTCGACCCAACGATTGCATTGGTTTCACGAAATCTTTACAAGAATAAGACAAGAACGCAATAAGTGTTTTATCATTAATCAATATGTCAGAGAGAATTTGTGGATGTTTCTGTGTGTTGTATGAATGCAGAATGTTCAAAAAAACGGATATGAAAACTGTATATAAAACAGTTGGGAAATGAAAGGGTGCGCAACCCCCTTGACCCCCGCAATTACGCGACAGTTAGTAGTCAACTCTTACGGGTGTGTACTCATACTCTTCGAACTCGTTGTTAAGTATAACTAGCTAACCCTTGCATTCAAGTAAATCGCAATTAGCTAAAGTGAATGTTGGATGACACTAAAATCACCAGCACCCGATTCGCAGTATGACACTTCAAGCCCAAGAAAATAAGTTAATTTACCAAGATCAGTAACTTTAAATTCTTTGTTGAGCTGCGTGAAAAAAGAACAAAGAAGAGTAGTATTATTCCCATGAGTATAATATCGTCAGCATAGACGAGCAAGTAGATAACATTGGAACCCTTTTTGAAACCAAAGAGTGAAGTGTCAGCGCGGCTGCAGATAAACCCAAAAGTGACGAGAGACGAACTTAAACGTTGAAATCAAGCTCGTGGTGCTTGCTTTAAATCATAGAAGCCTTTTTTAATCCACAAACGTGATTTGAAAATCGAAAATTCACAAAAACCGGGGTTGCTCCATATAGATAGTGTGCGATAAATGACCATTTAAAAATGTATTTTTATGTCAAGTTGATGCTACGGCCATTTGTTTAACATAACAATCGATAAAATAATTCGTACTGTAGATGCTTTAACAATCGGGCTAAAAGTAGATGAATAATCAATGCCCGACACTTGAGTAAAACCTTGGGCTACCAAGCGTGCTTTAAAACTTATCAATCGAGCCATCCGTAAGAAGCTTAGTCCGAAGAACCCATTTATAGCCATATATGTTGTTTTGGACAAAGGAACGAGATCCCAAGTTGCATTAGTAGCTAATGCCTTCATTTCATCACACATAGCAGCAAACCACTTAGGATCTTTAGCAGCCGATTTAAATCCTTTAGGTGTAGTGGTTGTAAAGAGAGCGTGATGAAACGAAGATTTCAAAACATGGGATAAGTCAACAAAGTGGCAAGGTTTGAAGGTTCCAACTTTCAAACGTGTTATCATAGGGTGATGTGAAACAGGCGCAGACGAAGAGGGATTAGAAGTTGGAACAGGAGATGAGGGAATAGGTGGTGAAGAGTTATTTTGAAGTGAAGGTGTAGATAGATTATCATCAAGACATGAATTACAAGGAGCAGTAGGTGTTGCAGGAGCGATTTTAGGATTATATTGTGAGAATGTAGGAGCATTTGATGATGAGTTGAGTAAGGAAGAATCATCACAGTAAGTGGATAGAAGAAGCATGGTGGGTGGAACATATGTGGTATGAATTTTAAAAGGAAAGAATGTCTCATCAAATTGAGCATGGAGTGTAATGTATATGCATTGTGTAGCAAGAACGAGACATTGATAGCCCTTATGTTGGGAACTGTAGCCAATGAAGACACATTTGGTACTTCGTGGAGTTAGTTTATGAGAGGAATAATCCCGATGATATGGGTAAACACAAAAACCAAAGACTCAAAAGTTTCCATAATTTGGCGGCATGGCAAATAATAATTCATTAGGCGTCTTGTGAGCCAGAAGTTTTGTAGGTAATCGATTTATAATATGAGTAGCGGAGCTGAAGGCATGTGTCTAATAAGTATCCTGGACATGAGCATTAAACATGTTCGCTAGCCCAGTTTCAGTGATATGACGGTGTTTTCATTCAACACGAACGTTTTTTTGTGGGGTATATGGACATGAAAATCGATGGTTCCTGCCATTTGTCATGATTAAGTTGCGAACCTGATGGTTTGTAAATTCAGTTCCACCATCGGATTGGAAAGTCTTGGGTTTATATGAAAATTGCGTTTGAACAAGAGATACAAATGTGGTAAATATAACATAAAAATTAAACTTCAATTTCATGAGATAGAACCAAGTAAATTGGAAGTAATCGTCCACAAAAATTGCATAATAATGATAACCATCATCAGAAGTTACGGGAGATGGTCCCCTTAAATCACAATGTATCAAATCAGGCATATGAGAAGCACGATTATCATTAGTAAGTTTAGGAACAACCATGACATCTTGAAGAGAAATATTAGGAGCAATAGTAGTTTTGCCGATATGAGATATACGAGAAGTTTCATATTAGCAAAGAAAACATACTCATTACCGGAATATGGCGTGGTGGAATCAAGATGAGTAGGATTAAATGTCATGTGTGCGAAAGCTCCAGTATTAACATGCCAGTTAGGAGTCATGATAGGTCAGATCATGTTGAGATTGAGAGAAATGATAAGATAGAATGAGATTCGGTATGTAAGAAAGAGACTCGGTATGAGAGAGAATCGATAAATTTACATTCCACAGCTTCTAGAACTCGGTTACAATACAATGGCTATCTAATTAGGACTACTTAGGTTCCTTATATAGCCCTCTTCTAAGGAACCTTCATTTAAGCTTAATTCACATTAACACTATACAACTTTGGGGTCCTAACAATCTCCCCCTTAGTGTTAAATGTGAACTTTACAATATAATCCTATCGTGAAATCTTGAGAGGTCCAAACGTTAGTTTTCATCGTGAGCCATCTGGTTTTGAAACTTCTACTTGATTTTCTGAAATTTGCTTAGAAGTTTTCCAGACTCCCCACGCTTTCCTTGGATCTCCCTCATGTAATGGATATTCATTCATTTCCTTGAAATACCTTCTCTTTCTCTGGCCACGGAGAATCTCAAACTGTCTTGTACGGATTCGGAGCTTTAAACGATCTCTGATATGCTTTATAAACTCTTCAAGACCCATTTTTGTATCAAAATCATCAACCTTGCTTTGACGAATTTTAAGATACTTCAGTGCAGCCTTAAGTGTTCCATCTGAATATTTGTTCAGCTCTTTAGTACGAATGAACACCTTTTCTTATTGAGAATTTACAAATACAAACCCTTCGGGTTCGAATTGCATTTGAAACATCCTCATATCCTTCAGTCTCTCCGTAAATTGATTCGGACACGTTATTCGAATCTTTTTCCTATTTGCTTCGAGACCTATTTGAAAATCTTCACGTCTCATCAGTTCAATTGTCTCCATCATGTATCTTTTCACAGCTTCCAAAGCTTGAGCTTTAGCAAAAGGTCGAATGGTGATGATACTGAGGTAGTTGTAGATGTGAATGATGTCAAGATTATCAAGATTATGAAAATATGCTTCTGTGAACTTGTACTCTTTCTCATCTTCTCTAATAATGTGGAACTGACTGATGACGTCTTTCTTTTCACTTATCTCTACTCCGACTTGAGCAATATTCAACACTTCTGAAATACGATATTTTCTGTGAAGCCACAAATCATCTTCATCTTTGTTGATATGTTTCCTTCACATAAACTCATACAAATTCCTTTCACTTGCTGGAAGCAATCGTGAACCTATATAAGTAAACTTTTTACTCCTTGGTGTATCATTGATGAGAAAGATCTTGTAAGCATTTTCTTCAATGAATGTGTTTCGTAATGTTATAAAATTATGTTCAACTCCCAATAACAATCTTTGTTCCTGATTCTTAAAGAATATTCCATGGTTGTATTTGAATCTGGAATTTACTGTTTCACTTGATGTAGATGTACCAGAAGTTGAGCTTTCATTAGCATTTGTTAGATGTGAACTTGATGAGGGTGTAGAATTCGATGAATGATCAGTAGGATTTATTGCATCATCATTTGGAACATCATTATCTTCAATATGATCAAAGATATCATCATCATTTGGATTAACATAAAGATTGTCTTCATCGTCATCAGAAGAATCCATTTCATCATCACTTTCTATTACTGGATCAGGATTCCCTTCATCTACAATCTCTATGTCTTCCGGAATTGAAGATACCGAAGATAACTTGCTTAAGATGACAAACCCATCATCATCCGTCTCTTCAAGATAAAAATCACTTAAGTTCAAATCCTCATCTACTAGTCCACTATCAGCCTCATTATGAACAACTGGAATTATAACTTGCTCAGGCTCCTTATTATCAATTTCATCATGTGTAGAAACCATTTCTGATTCCGTCTGAACTTGTTGAGCTTGTGAAGCTGATGAAGACCTCACACCACCACCCTTGGTTGAAATGTTCACCGATAGATATTCTCCATCTACTCCTATCTCCCCCTCATGGCTATTCTGAGGATCAGAATCGTCATGTTTATCATCACGGTGAGGACTCAAAGGAGAAGAGCAGGAAGTAAGTGGATATCAAACACGAGCACGAAACAATGCTTGAAGCGAAGTGCGTCGAAGAACATCAAGATTGACTCTAGAAAACATACGACTGAAATATTCTTGCTCCAAAGCATCATAGAAATGTGGTAAACGAGAGGGTGATGGTGGAAAAGTAACAATGGGAACAGCAGCAGCAACATCGGTTAGAGGCGATGTCGATGGAAGTGTTTGAGTTGCCGTGAGGGCAGGTAAGGATGATTGTGCTGTATTATTCTTATATGTAGGGCTGTACATACTACTAGTCAGATTCGTGATATCCCCTTCTGATGGATGTTGGGTAACAATCGGAGTTGTCACCGGTGAAGTTTCTTTCGAAGCATCCGCCTCCATGACTTTAGTCTCATGGGACTCTGACAGAGTAGCAGAACTACCTGTCGGTTTAGCTCTCGCAGAGATATTGCTATCTCCGACTCCCGAAATCATTGATATACCATGAGGTGGCACATCTCTTTCAGTTAAAGACTCTTCCTCCAAACTCTGAGTTTCAGAATCCGGAAAAGAAGTGGTTTGATCCAATGGATCACTTTCATGAACCAAGGGATCAGTCTACTGGAAGTCTGATAAATATCCCGAAGGATTGTCATGTTGACTCATTTCCATGGGACGCGGCAGATCTCCCTCATCAAGATAAGTCGGACCTCCAGACCCTGTTGTACGTTGAGGCACAAGAGGATTTCCAGCCGATACGCAGGGTGCCTTTTCAAGATTTTTCGGCTCCCCTTCGGCCGTTCTGGACTTCAATGATTGAGTTTCCTCAATCGATTGAGTCAACGCAGACTTTACTGCAGAGGAAGACTTTACTTCCTTAGATGCCGAAGCATCTTGCTTTGTAGGATTTATTCTTAAGTCCTGTTTAGATTGGATGGGCTTAGTGGTCTTTTTACCATCCGTGCGTGTAGATCTCTTGCCTACCGAAGCTTGCGCTTCATTTAGTGTAGGGCTTACTATTATTATTAGATGTGATACGGAGATGGGTGAGGGTGACCTAATTGGCTCTAGGTCTTGGTCCGTATCACCAACGGTTGTAGTAACTGTCTGGCAGACGATAGGTGTTGAAGTCCTAGATCTAGTTACTCGTTGGGTTGGCGGAGTCTGAATCATCTCATCAGGCACATATCGAGTTCTCTTAGGAGAATGTTCGGGAGATGATTCAGATGCTGTTGCTGAAGTGTCGGTGTCACTGCTCACTTCGGGTGTTGTGGAAAGGGTTGGTTCAATCCTAGTTGAACTAGGTTCCCTGATCCTCACGGGTTGAGCTTGGTGTTCTGCCCTAGATCGTTTGAGGTTCACCCTAAGTGGAGGATTAGCTGGTCCGGTTGGTTGAACTACAGGTTCCTCTACAACCTCTGGGGCTGGAACCGCGGCGGGTTCAACTTGTTCTTGTTGTACCGGGTTCGGAAGAGGTATTCCTACAGCCTCAAAATAAGAATGCATACGAGCGTCTTGGGGTTCAGCTAGCCTCACTAGCCAATTTGGAATCGGCGCAGTGAATTAATTATCAGATACCATCGGGGTATTCATCTTCAGCTCCCCAAATCGTTTCATCTGTAATCCATGTGTACCTGGTACAAATATATTTGCATTTCTGCAAGCATTTATAGCATCATGGATAAAGATACAGAAAAACCTTTCGCAAGGGATGTATGAACCCCTTGGCTTATCAACTTGAGCTTGAACCAAATCCCATATTAGTTCTGCATAGTCAGGAGCTTCTACTCTTATGAAATAGTAGAACAACTTCAGCATTGGCACAGTCAGGCTGTCAGATCCACTCCTTGTCATCAGGAAGCATCTGTTGATGATTGAGAAGATCACATACCACCTTGAGTGCAGATATTTCTTCTGAAACTTAGCCGGAGGAACATTGCGGGCTCCAACATAACCAAGATCAAAGACAGATGACATCATCTGCTGAGTAGCAGGAAAAGCAGGAGCATTCTGCACAACAGGAAGTCTGAATATCCTCTTGAAATCAGCTTTAGTGATACTCCTCCTCCCTTGAACTCATCTCAGTTGAAATTCAAAACGAGCTTGTGTTCCCTCTGGATTTTCAGCAGTAGGTTGTGTAGCTTCCACCAACCTAATTTTTCTGTTAAGTAGCTCCAGATCTGTTACAGGTACACTGACTGTAGAGTTTAGAGCAGGCCACAGAATGTGCCTCTCTAGAATTACAGTCCAGTAGTTGCAGGGAATGTTGGTTTCAGAGTTGATGAAGTGATTGTTCGTCATTTAGCTGTATAAATAAGAAATAGAAGACCACAAGATATTTAACATAAAGCATATATCTATATTCTTATTTGCCTTTGAAATCCTTTGTATATGTTTTATCTTTTATATTTTATGTTTTTATGGTTTTTTTATGGTTTTTCAAAGATATAAAAATCCTTTATTCTCAAATATGAACAAGTAATTGACAATCATGACATTCATATGATATTCATCACAATACAAATTCATCATGCAAAGTCAATTATATAACACAAAGAATCAGAACAACACTTAGTCAATTTTTTTAAACACAATTCAAGCAGATTCGGTAGTCATGAAAACTTGAGATTCTGTAACCAAATAAGCTTGAGTTTTCAGATCAGAAAGATATAGAATAAACATGTTAAGTGTTTGAAGATAAAAATCAGAAAGTTTCAAGGTACCAAAAGTCAGACTCGGTATCAAGAGAAGAACAGATTCGGTATCTCCAAAATTAACATAAAGTCACTCAAACATGCATATTCTATCATGTAAAATCACAACCATAATCAATTAACCACTCAATTAGAAGCAGAACAACATGTTAATCGTATGAACAGACTCGGTACTGTAGATAGAACATATTCGGTAGATACAGAATCCATCAAACAATCAATTAAACATGTAATCAAACTTGGTCAAATGATAGATCAATTAATATAACTCTGACTAGACAAGAATTCATGTTAATTAACCAAATCAATTGAGTTTAATCAAAGATTAGTAGAATACGACTCAGACTCGGTATAATCAACAAAATTTCAAAATTGAGAGTCATAATCCAGTTATTTTGATATTTTCTGGTTGAAAAACATTTAATTATCTCAGATCTACACGTATGTATCTAAAGCAATGATTAAAATGAAATTATACCAAAGATTTGAAGAAACAGAGGAACGAACTCGGTAGATTAGGCAGATTCGGTATGTTCAGTAAAACTCGGTAGGTAATTAAGCACAGTAAGAGAGTTAGTTTGACTTTGACCCTCCTTTTATAGATACCGAAGATAAAATACCGAATGGGCTTTACCGAATGGGCCTATTTTACCGAATACAGTCCACTATTCAAAACTTTATCAATTTAACTTCAAAATCTTGACAAATTGACTTTTCCTCTTAAAATTCATTTCAATCTTTTCATGGCAAACAATTCTGAGACAATTTTTTTGAAAACATTGAACTTACCGAATATGTACTGTTGGATGTCAGATTCGGTATAATGCTAAAAATAGCATTTATTCAGTAAAAATAAAATATTTTTGGATTTTATCTTTTCCAATTTTTATGAAATTTTTAAAATAAGATTTGTACTTAAAAGAACTTTGAAGTTGTGAACAAAGTACAAATCTTCAGTGATACCAATTGTTAAAACGGGTTGCATACTGAGATGTATACAAGCCTTAGTGAATTATTTCAGATAAAAAACAAAGAATTTATGAATTCACTTTTGAAAAACAATATTTTTGAGTAATTTTCTCATTTTCTCCCTTTTTCTCCCCCTCAAAATGTGATATATAAGAAAGTAAATCAGCATTTTGATAAAATTCCCAAGAAAATGAATTAACTCCCCCTTGAAATATGATATCAATGAGTTACCTCCCCCTTACGTAACCATTGAAAAATTATATCTAGGAAGTTATCATAAGTCTAAAGGCTCCCCCTTAAAAGATGATATCCAAAGCATATGAAAGTAGTTGCTCCCCCTAGAAAGTATCTACTTCCCCTAAACACAAGATCCCAAGAATAAGTCCCAACAGATCTAAGGAATATTGATAATGCTAAAAACGAACATATATTTTATAGCATTATTCCTCAAGAAAGACAAGCTTTTAGTTGTAATTGTTCTATTTACAAGTGATATTCGTTTAAATAATAAAAGGTGAAGACAAAAGACAGATTCGACGAATTGAAGACGCAAACGACCAAAAAGCTCAAAAGTACAAAAAACAATCAAAGAGGTTCCAATTATTGATAAGAAACGTCTCGAAATTACAAGAGTACAAGATTCAAAACGCAAACTACAAAATATAAAATTGTACGCAAGGACGTTCGAAAATCCGGAACCGGGACCAGAGTCAACTCTTAACGCTCGACGCAACGGACTAAAAATTACAAGTTAACTATGTATATAAATATAATATAATATATAATTAATTATATTAATTATATATATATTATATTTATAAATAAAAACCGTCGGCAGAGAAAGACTCCAAAGTTGTGAGCTGTAATTTCATTCTCCGCGACTCGCGGAGTTTGAAGGCAAAAATGCCGCGAGTCGCGGAGCCCCAAATTCAGAAACCCCCTATAAAGCTCGCGCATTCTGATCGTAAAATATCATCTTTTTCTTCTTCTCCTCATACGTAAAATATATAATTCTAATAATAAGGGTATGTTAGCAAATGTTGTAAGGGTGTAAGTCGAAATTCTGTCCGTGTAATGCTACGCTATTTTTAATCATTGTAAGTTATGTTCAACCTTTTTATATTAATGTCTCGTAGCTAAGTTATTATTATGCTTATTTAAAACGAAGTAATCATGATGTTGGGCTAATTACTAAAATTGGGTAATTGGGCTTTGTACCATAATTGGGGTTTGGACAAAAGAACGACACTTGTGGAAATTAGACTATGAGCTATTAATGGGCTTTATATTTGTTTAACTAAATGATAGTTTGTTAATGTTAATATAAAGATTTACAATTGGGCGTCCCTATAAATTACCATATACACTCAATCGGACACGATGAGCGGGGTATTTATATGTACGAATAATCATTCATTTAACCGGACACGGGAATGGATTAATAGCCACTACAATAATTAAAACAGGGGTGAAATTATGTACAAAGGACACTTGGTATAATTGATAACAAAATATTAAAACCTTGGGTTACACTCAGTCGACATCCTGGTGTAATTATTAAACAAAGTATTAAAATCTTGTTACAGTTTAAATCCCCAATTAGTTGGAATATTTAACTTCGGGTATAAGGTTAATTTGACGAGGACACTCGCACTTTATATTTATGACTGATTGAAAGGACCCGTTCATATACATTATAAACGATTCACAATAGTTGATTACATCGCGAGGTATTTGACCTCTATATGATACATTTTACAAACATTGCATTCGTTTTTAAAAGACAAACTTTCTTTACAACGAAAGTTGACGGCATGCACACCATTTCATAATACATCCAACTATAATTGGCTTAATAATAATCTTGATGAACTCAATGACTCGAATGCAACGTCTTTCAAAATATGCCATGAATGACTCCAAGTAATATCCTTAAAATGAGCTAATGCACAGCGGAAGATTTCTTTAATACCTGAGAATAAACATGCTTTAAAGTGTCAACCAAAAGGTTGGTGAGTTCATAGGTTTATCATAACAATCATTTTAATATATTAATAGACCACAAGATTTTCGTTTATAAATATATGTACACTCGCAAGTGTATAAAAGTATTCTATAAGTTGTAGGCACCCGGTAACAAGCCTTAACGTTCATGTTTTACCCTCTGAAGTACACCAGATCAGGTGTGTTTAAAATAACCTCGAAGTACTAAAGCATCCCATAGTCAGGATGGGGTTTGTCAGGCCCAATAGATCTATCTTTAGGATTCGCGCCTAACGTACATAGACAAGTAGTTTAATGTTACCAAGCTAAGGGTATATTTCTGGTTTAAACCCACATAGAATTATTTTTAGTACTTGTGCCTATTTCGTAAAACATTTATAAAACAACGCATGTATTCTCAGCCCAAAAATATATATATTGCAAAAGCAATTAAAAAGGGAGCAAATGAAACTCACCATACTGTATTTCGTAGCAATTATGTATACGACGGCACTGAACAAGTGCAGGGTTTGTCTCGGATTCACGAACCTATATTAAGTATATATATTTATATGTTGGTCAATATCTGTCTAACAATTTAGGTCAAGTCGTAGTGTATCACAATCCTAATGCTCGAGACCGACATGCAAAAGTCAACAAAAGTCAACTTGACCCAAAATGACTTCCAAAATCTATACATGTTTATTATATAACTTATATATAGTACTTTTATATATTTAAATATATTTATCAGATCTTATTATACTAAATAATACAAGTCATTTATTAATAAATAAAAATTTATATTAAAATTCATATATGATAAAAATATACTTTTATATATCTCAAGTAATAAAATTTATAAAATTCACTTAATATCATAAAAATATAGTGGTATGTATTATTAATGTAATTACATTACGTGTGGTAAAAATATATTTGTACGCATATTTATTTGATAAAATAATATTGATAATAATGATAATGATAAAAATAATAAAATGATAGTTTCAATAAAAATATTAATTTTTAGTAATAAAGATAATTTTAGCAATAACATCAATTGATAACAGTTATAATAATCGTTTTAATAATAATATTACAATTAATGATAATTCAGTTGACCATATCTTTTAATCCGTTCATCGAAACCACACGATTTCTAAATGAAAAGTTATTAATTTTTTTTTCTTCAGCTTTTCAATGACATGCATATCATATAACTTATCTCAGTAGCATATGTATCAAATTCGTGATTTATCATAAACTATTTAACGACGAAACTAAGCATACAAACATGCATAATCATATATACTCGAGCACTAGTCAGGGATACACTATTAATATATAAAAGATAAGATATGAATTCTCACGTATCAATATTGTGATTCAATATTGCAGGAAAGTACGTAGACGCAACGAAAATGATAAACGTTAGGTTGACCTCACGAGCAATACCCTCGATCAATACCCATAACCTTCATAGCTATAACCCCTAATTTCCTTAGCTCTATCCCATTTGAAAACTTATTTTGAAATCGTCTGAATATAACTCCGTCGTAGTATTTTATGTATACTAATAATATCTTGAAATAATACTAAGTAAATATATATATATATATATGTAATTCGATTGAGAGAGTTTATTGAAATATATTTTTAAGTTTCTATGAATAATGAAACCTATTGAATTCTATTTATAATAGGTTTTTGAATTATTAAAGTGAATTATTAAAGTATGAATTATTAAAGTGAATTATTAAAGTATGAATTATTAAAGTGAATTATTAAAGTATGAATAATTAAAGTGAATTATTAAAGTATGAATTATTAAAGTGAATTATTAAAGTATGAATTATTAAAGTGAATTATTAAAGTATGAATTATTAAAGTGAATTATTAAAGTATGAATTATTAAAGTGAATTATTAAAGTATGAATTATTAAAGTTAAAGTAAAGTAAAAGTAAAGTAAAGGTAAAGTTAAAGTATAGTAAAAGTATAAAACTATGTACGTATAATACGCGTATAAAAAATATATATAATATTAATTTAAATCATTTTATATATTTAATAAAATAAAATATAAATATCGTTATCTTTATCATACTGGTTAAGTATTGAGTTGTCAAAAAGAATAGATTTCTTAAATCACAGTGGACCTCATAACATAGGCCCGTAACCATATCATAATGTATCTGATAATTCAATTATTTGATATTATCTCTTAATTCTGTCGATAAATATATCGAAACAAATATGTTCATGTAAAGTATCATATATCTAATACTTTGTTAATGTTTTTAGTTAATATTATATATTATATATACATATCTATATACACATAATTGTTCGTGAATCGTCGAACACTGTCAAAGGGTAATTGATTACATGAATGTAGTTCCAAACTTTTTGAGATTCAACATTACAAATTCTGCTTATCGTGTCGGAAACATATAAAGGTTAAGTTTAAATTTGGTCGGAAATTTTCGGGTCGTCACAGTACCTACCCGTTAAAGAAATTTCGTCCCGAAATTTGATCGAGGTCGTCATGGCTAACTATAAAAATGTTTTCATGACGAATATGAGTTGATAAATAGAGTTTTATCATCATTGAGTAATATAGATAAAACAATTTGATTACGCGAAGAGTATAAGTGAAGCTATCGCAAGAGAGTGAAATGAGTAAACGTATATTTATTTTAACCGATGACGTAGTTATGATTGATTTCCAGAATTCATTGGATTTAATGAAAATCTTTGCAATAAGATTTGGTTCTTCGGCGATTAAGAAAATCATGACCTTCTTTGATTAAATGCGATAATCTGTCTCGATTTCTCTGTCTGATATTTTACTATAAATCCACCCCCTTCGTTTCTTTATTTCCACAGCTCACACCTTCTAGTCTTTCTCCCCAATTCATACTTTAAAGCATTCGTTAATATGCTTCATCCAGTATTGATTCTTGATATACTCTTAACTTTCATATCTGTCATTCTTCTTTTTCATCTACCACCGGAGGAAGTTATTTTCTTCTACCATTACCTTGGGGTTATTATTTTTTTTATTCTCCCGTGTCTTTATATTGCTATACGCATTGATATACACGGTTTGTAATTTCGGGATTGTTATCGGGCTTTATATTCTTCATTATATTTCGGAGCTTCATACTTTCGTTTTCTCTTCCCGACCTTAAGTCAAGCGGATAATGGTCCAGAATTCATAGATATGAATTTTTGGATAAACATAGTTAATGTTCCAAGAAGAAAATCGTAATGGCACGATCTTGATTTGGCAAATTACCAGAATATCCGAAAATATAGAGCTATCAAGATGATATGTTCTTAATATGTTTGGAAATTGGGTAGAATATAAGAGTCGTGTAAACAGTACATGATGACGGTATGTTTTGTGAATCATCACGTTCCATTAGAAACTCAGCATGACTTACTGTAATATAATCACGTTGATCAAGTGTCATTATATTATACTAACTCATGCTTCAATTCCCAACACTACTTCAAAAACATTCCTATTTTAAATTCAATTTTTTTTAGAATTTAGAAACTAACAAAGTTTCTTTTTATGTTGTAACGCAGATATTGCGAAGAGATAAAAGATTTCGGATAAGAATAGTGAAAATATCTTCAGGAATATCGAAGATATTATAATAAAAGATACGATAATATGGATGATGAAGAAGATTTGTCTGTGAAGGTTTAGAATAAGAAGTAAGTTGTTTGCTAACGATTTCAGTAGACACTGAATCGTTTGGATCCTTTGAAGGCAGGTTTAGTCTTTGTGATTTGTCCACAGCCTCCTTCATGGTCTGCTCAATCCATTTTCTAGTTTCAAACCTTCTCTTTTTCTCAGCTTTACTACCATACTATTCTTTATCATCAAACTTTTGACTGTTAAAGTCGTTTACAGTTTTTGCTGCTTCATCAGCATTTTTCCAATTTCGGAGAACTAGTTCATAGTTTGGGATGTTTTTCAGAAAATTCACATTCGAAGTATGTAAGTCTAGGAGATAGACGTTATATGTATAACTTTTGACGTAAAATTATCGCGAAATTCAAAATACTGATTGCTAATTCCCAGTAGTTGGTGTGACAATTATTGTTACAGGATGTAGGTGAGTACATGATGGGGTTTTAATGAATAAGTATAGTGGCTTTTCAGAGAGGCTTAAGTCGAAGGTTAATGAATTTGTTGATAAGTTTACTGCTAATGTGGCGAGATATGAAAGGTTCCCCGGTAACAATGATAAAGGGGTAACTGTTATAATAAGGTTTATTCGTATAAACAAATGAAGGTGATTTGTTGATGCTATGACAAAACTGTCTATTTTGGAAAGAGATTGAAAAATTATATTTGGTAATAAATATCAAAGGATCTGACACGGATACGTGTTAAACTATAACTTTGGTTTCGAGAGCTTTTCAGGTGCATGACAGTGGGTAATGTGTGGTTGGATCATCATCTCGCATGTCTTTAAGAATTTCGAAGTGTTTGAACATATAATGTAATTGTTAATATACATATGATGTTCTAAGATTTTGAATGATACAAATATTTTTGTGAGTTCCATGAATAGAAATGAGGTTCTAGGACAGTTTTGAAGTCAAAGTATAGTTTTGAAAGATGTAGAAATCTAAGAGTGATGATTTCGGTTATTTCTTGAATCGAATTCTGAAATTTCAAAATCAGAATATGTAATTAGATTTTGAATGAGTATGGTTGTTTTGATTTCTATAAAAGAATGTATATTGTTGTGAAAGTAGGGAGTATAATGGATGATTTGCTGAATCAGATTCAAAGAATGTAACATATTAATTGTGAATTTATATATCTCTCGGGTATTACCTACCCGTTAAAAAAAATTCACAATTAATATTTTGTACAAAAGAATTTTATTACAGTCTTTATGGAAATATATGTGTATATATCTTCAGATGTAATATAGATTTAATGAGTTAATATTAAATTAAACTCATTTGATTTATGGTTAAGGCTAGGATAGATAATTTCTAAACTTTAGAAATAACATAATCGTCGTAGAATGTTTCCCCAATGAAGTTATGAATCAATACTTCATCGTTGTGGTATTCCTTGGTATCTACATGGCGTATGACGTCGATGCTCGTGGGACAGATTGTGAAGTTGAGGTTTGCGATGCGGTTGTTGTTGGTGGTGGTAATGGTACTGTTGATATTGTTGATGGTGGTACTGGTTATGCTGCTGGTACTGCTGCTGGTGTTTGTAACCTTTGCACCATATTCTCCAAAGCCACTACCCGAGCGCAAAGCTCGTTGACTTCTTTTATTACACCGGGGTGATTGTCGGTTCGGACGAGCGAATAGATAAGATCTAGAATTTGGTGTAGTATATAATCATGACGAGATACTCTGGAAATGAGAGAGAAAATGGTGTTTCGGACAGGTTCGCCGGTAAGTGCTTCAGGTTCATTGCCAAGAGGGCAATGTGGTGGATGAAAGGGATCACCTTCTTCTTGTCTCCAATGGTTAAGTAGATTACGAACCCATCCCCAATTCATCCAAAATAGATGATGGCTAATTGGTTGATCCATTCCGGTCACGCTGCTTTCGGAGCTCATGTGGAAATCCATATCGGCATAGCTGTCGAAATCCGAGGAACTCGAACTGGTTGAGGGATCCATCTTGTATGATCAGGGAAAGAATTTTTGGTATGAAATAGATTGTAGAATTTAGATATGGTATTCTTCAATACATAATTTACATATGTATATATAATACCAAAATCCCATAAATTACGGAGGAATCTTTGAAAGATGTCAATCAAAGTTCACAGTAACAGATATGCTAAGATAAGAATTCGTCTATACATTATTATGCAATAAATGTAGGAAAACGCGTCTAGACTTAAGAATGATAAGCAGGTAATTTCCTAAAGATGGTAAGTAGATGATTTCCGACTAAAAATGATAAGCAAAACTTTTGACATGCAGACACGGTCGAAGTCCAGACTCACAAATGCATCTTAACAACTATCAGTTAGACACACTAATGCAAGACCTGGTTCGCTAAGACCACCGCTCTGATACCAACTGAAAGGACCCGTTCATATACATTATAAACGATTCACAATAGTTGATTACATCGCGAGGTATTTGACCTCTATATGATAAATTTTACAAACATTGCATTCGTTTTTAAAAGACAAACTTTCTTTACAACGAAAGTTGACGGCATGCACACCATTTCATAATACATCCAACTATAATTGGCTTAATAATAATCTTGATGAACTCAATGACTCGAATGCAACGTCTTTCAAAATATGCCATGAATGACTCCAAGTAATATCCTTAAAATGAGCTAATGCACAGCGGAAGATTTCTTTAATACCTGAGAATAAACATGCTTTAAAGTGTCAACCAAAAGGTTGGTGAGTTCATAGGTTTATCATAACAATCATTTTAATATATTAATAGACCACAAGATTTCTGTTTATAAATATATGTACACTCGCAAGTGTATAAAAGTATTCTATAAGTTGTAGGCACCCGGTAACAAGCCTTAACGTTCATGTTTTACCCTCTGAAGTACACCAGATCAGGTGTGTTTAAAATAACCTCGAAGTACTAAAGCATCCCATAGTCAGGATGGGGTTTGTCAGGCCCAATAGATCTATCTTTAGGATTCGCGCCTACCGTACATAGACAAGTAGTTTAATGTTACCAAGCTAAGGGTATATTTCTGGTTTAAACCCACATAGAATTATTTTTAGTACTTGTGCCTATTTCGTAAAACATTTATAAAATAACGCATGTATTCTCAGCCCAAAAATATATATATTGCAAAAGCAATTAAAAAGGGAGCAAATGAAACTCACCATACTGTATTTCGTAGCAATTATGTATACGACGGCACTGAACAAGTGCAGGGTTTGTCTCGGATTCACGAACCTATATTAAGTATATATATTTATATGTTGGTCAATATCTGTCTAACAATTTAGGTCATGTCGTAGTGTATCACAATCCTAATACTCGAGACCGACATGCAAAAGTCAACAAAAGTCAACTTGACCCAAAATGACTTCCAAAATCTATACATGTTTATTATATAACTTATATATAGTACTTTTATATATTTAAATATATTTATCAGATCTTATTATACTAAATAATACAAGTCATTTATTAATAAATAAAAATTTATATTAAAATTCATATATGATAAAAATATACATTTATATATCTCAAGCAATAAAATTTATAAAATTCACTTAATATCATAAAAATATAGTGGTATGTATTATTAATGTAATTACATTACGTGTGGTAAAAATATCTTTGTACGCATATTTATTTGATAAAATAATATTGATAATAATGATAATGATAAAAATAATAAAATGATAGTTTCAATAAAAATATTAATTTTTAGTAATAAAGATAATTTTAGCAATAACATCAACTGATAACAGTTATAATAATCGTTTTAATAATAATATTAAAATTAATGATAATTCAGTTGACCATATCTTTTAATCCGTTCATCGAAACCACACGATTTCTAAATGAAAAGTTATTAATTTTTTTTTTCTTCAGCTTTTCAACGACATGCATATCATATAACTTATCTCAGTAGCATATGTATCAAATTCGTGATTTATCATAAACTATTTAACGACGAAACTAAGCATACAAACATGCATAATCATATATACTCGAGCACTAGTCAGGGATACACTATTAATATATAAAAGATAAGATATGAATGCTCACGTATCAATATTGTGATTCAATATTGCAGGAAAGTACGTAGACGCAACGAAAATGATAAACGTTAGGTTTACCTCACGAGCAATACCCTCGATCAATACCCATAACCTTCATAGCTATAACCCCTAATTTTCTTAGCTCTATCCCATTTGAAAACTTATTTTGAAATCGTCTGAATATAACTCCGTCGTAGTATTTTATGTATACTAATTATATCTTGAAATAATACTAAGTAAATATATATATATATATATATATATATATATATATATATATATATATATATATATATATATATATATATATATATGTAATTCGATTGAGAGAGTTTATTGAAATATATTTTCAAGTTTCTATGAATAATGAAACCTATTGAATTCTATTTATAATAGGTTTTTGAATTATTAAAGTGAATTATTAAAGTATGAATTATTAAAGTGAATTATTAAAGTATGAATTATTAAAGTGAATTATTAAAGTATGAATAATTAAAGTGAATTATTAAAGTATGAATTATTAAAGTGAATTATTAAAGTATGAATTATTAAAGTGAATTATTAAAGTATGAATTATTAAAGTGAATTATTAAAGTATAAATTATTAAAGTGAATTATTAAAGTATGAATTATTAAAGTTAAAGTAAAGTAAAAGTAAAGTAAAGGTAAAGTTAAAGTATAGTAAAAGTATAAAACTATGTACGTATAATACGCATATAAAAAAATATATATAATATTAATTTAAATCATTTTATATATTTAATAAAATAAAATATAAATATCGTTATCTTTATCATACTGGTTAAGTATTGAGTTGTCAAAAAGAATAGATTTCTTAAATCACAGTGGACCTCATAACATAGGCCCGTAACCATATCATAATGTATCTGATAATTCAATTATTTGATATTATCTCTTAATTCTGTCGATAAATATATCGAAACAAATATGTTGATGTAAAGTATCATATATCTAATACTTTGTTAATGTTTTCAGTTAATATTATATATTATATATACATATCTATATACACATTATTGTTCGTGAATCGTCGAACACTGTCAAAGGGTAATTGATTACATGAATGTAGTTCCAAACTTTTTGAGATTCAACATTACAAATTCTGCTTATCGTGTCGGAAACATATAAAGGTTAAGTTTAAATTTGGTCGGAAATTTTCGGGTCGTCACACTGATGGACTGTTATGGACAAAAACCAGATGGACATATTAAATAATCCAGGACAAAGGACAATTAACCCATGGGTATATAACTAAAATCAACACGTCAAACATCATGATTACGGAAGTTTAAATAAGCATAATTCTTTTATTTCATATTTAATTTCCTTTATTTTATATTTAATTGCACTTCTAATTATCGCATTTTTATTGTTATTGTATTTAATCGCACTTTTAATTATCGTACTTTTTAATTATCGCAAGTTTATTTTATCGCACTTTTATTATTCGCAATTTCATTTATCGTTATTTACTTCATGCTTTAATTTAAGTCTTGTATTTATTTTTAATATTTTACATCTGGTTTTAACTGCGACTAAAGTTTTAAAATCGACAAACCGGTCATTAAACGGTAAAAACCCCCCTTTATAATAATAATATTACTTATATATATATTTGTATTTTTATAAAAGTAAACTAATATAGCGTTGAGCTTTGTTTAAAAAAGATTCCCTGTGGAACGAACCGGACTTACTAAAAACTACACTACTGTACGATTAGGTACACTGCCTATAAGTGTTGTAGCAAGGTTTAAGTATATCCATTCTATAAATAAATAAATATCTTGTGTAAAATTGTATCGTATTTAATAGTATTTTCATTGTAAAATTTAATACTATTTCGTACCACCACGCTACCACATCAAGTATTTTTGGCGCCGCTGCCGGGGAACTCTCTTAAAAGCCGGAAGCGCAACGCTAATATAAAAAAAAAAAAAAAAGATTTTTAGTTTACTTTTATTAAAATTCGTTTTTGTAAAAAAAAAAAAAACGTTTTAATTATTCAAAAATATAAAAAGAAAAACAAAAATATAAGTATTTTTAAGATTTTGTTAAATATTTAAGTTTTATAAAGTTTCTTTATTTTTTTATATAAGTTTTATTTAAGTATTTTGTTTTTATTTAAAAACATATAAAAAATATATATATATATATATAAATCTAGTTTTAAGATTTTTATTTATAAAATTATAAAATATTTCTATTTTAGTTTTTAGATATAAGTTTTTATTATATAAATACTTTTATTAAAACAGAAAAAAAAATAAATAAATAAATAAAGAAAAACGCGTCGAAGATTAAACCTGTCATCTGAATTTCTGAACCCCGCGAGTCGCGGGGTTTGAAGCTTTGAATACCGCAAGTCGCGGAGGGGACCTGACACACGAACAGGAAGCCCTAATCCTGCATTTATTACGGATTATTATTAATTATTATTATTATTAACCCTAATTATTATTATTATTATAATTAAGTTTATTTTTAATTTAAGTTTTATTTAATTTATATTTTAGTTAAATTAGTTTAATTAAATTGTAAAATTAGTAGTTTTATTAAATAAATAATATAAAAATAATATTTTTATAAAAATTGTAATTTTTACAACTTTTTGTATATTTTTATATTTTGTCCCTTTTTAATCGTTGTAGCGTAATATTTGTATTTTTTCGCTCATATTTAATTTTAAACTTAGTTTTTGCTATAGTCATTTTTACTCCTAGATTTTTAGGCTTTGCCGTAGAATTCCTTAAGTGCTTTTTCTTTAGACTAAGATTTAGGTACTTTAGAATTTTGCGACGCCTTTTTAAGTTTTAGTTTCTTTTTAAGTTATTTCCATTTGGGATTTAGTTTTTCTTGTAAGCTTTAATATTTTTAGACAACTTTTACCTATGTATCAATTATCATTCCAATTAGTAATCTCAATTTGCGATTATAATTTTAAGTTAGTTGTAGTAATAAGGTTAGGTTAGTCAAGTATTTTTAAGTTTTATAAGTTTTTTTTATTTTTTTCGTCACCTTTTATTTTTCAACCATTTTTCTTTTTCGACCTTTTTCGACGAACTCTTTTTCTTTCTTATTTCTCGCTATTCTAGTTTTAGGACATAGAATTTTATTCTACTTCTTATCTAAATTTCTTAAAATTACGAAAATTTATTTTAAGTGGTTAAATTAATAGACATCAAAATTTTCTGGTTCGTAGTAATAGTTGGATTTGTACGTGGACCGGGTTATTGGAGCCAAACAGTCCTCAATTATATTGAGACCAAACGAATCCTGCCCCTCTGCTGCATCTTTTGGCTATTCGAAACGTGGGCAAAATCAGAAAAGTCTATTAATTGGATAACTTTTTATAATTTTTCTTTCCTTTTTAAAACTAATAGGATATTCAGTGAATGCACCGAGCAAGACGTTCACCACCTTTTGTACGTTCACCACCTGTAACTAGATCAAGACATTTAGCAAATATAACCGCCGTTGATTTTTCTTTAGAATCGTCATCCAGTCGACCAAGTACTTCAGTACAAATTTCCGATAATCCATTTTTTGAACCTGACCTCACAATTGAGAATCCGGAGAATATTCAGGAACGGTTCGTAGATCCTGAACCACTAAACTTTCCTCCGGAGCCACCAATCATTCAAACAGAGATTGTTGAGGAACGAACCATTAAATCAGAATCATCTAGTGATACCGATTCAACAAATTCAATTATGGAGAATCTAGAACCTTTAAGTATGGAAGACCGAATGAGAGCTAAACGCACTGGCCAAGGTCACGCAATTACTCATCCAGACATTAATGCGCCAGATTATGAAATCAAAGGACAAATTCTACACATGGTGAATAATCAATGTCAATTTAGTGGTGCGCCGAAGGAAGATCCAAATGAACATCTACGTACCTTTAATAGGATCTGCACACTATTTAAAATCCGAGAAGTGGAGGATGAACAGATATATCTCATGTTATTTCCCTGGACTTTAAAGGGAGAAGCCAAAGATTGGTTGGAATCGTTACCTAAAGGGGCGATTGATACATGGGATGTTTTAGTTGACAAATTTCTTAAACAATTCTTTCCTGCATCTAAAGCCGTAAGACTTCAAGCACAAATTGTTACGTTCACACAGAAACCAAATGAAACTCTATATGAGGCATGGACAAGATATGGAAAGTTGTTAAGAGGATGTCCGCAACATGGTTTAGACACCTGTCAAATAGTACAAATATTCTACCAAGGATGCGACATCACTACAAGGAAAGACATAGATATAGCAGCTGGTGGTTCTATTATGAAGAAAACCGAAACTGATGCTTACAAAATTATTGATAACACTGCTTCCCACTCACATGAGTGGCACCAAGAAAAAGATATCATTAGATCATCTAAAGCAGCTAGAGCCGATTCTAGCCATGACTTAGATTCCATTTCCGCAAAGATAGATGCTGTGGAGAGACGAATGGAAAAGATGACTAAGGATATTCACTCAATACGAATTAGTTGTGAGCAGTGTGGAGGACCACATTTGACAAAAGATTGTTTCAGTATTGAATTAACAATGGAACAAAGAGAGAATATTTCATACATAAACCAAAGGCCTGGAAATAATTATCAGAATAATTATCAACCGCCAAGACCGATTTACAATCAAAACCAGAATTATAACCGAAATATTCCATACAACAACCAACAAGGTCCTAGCAATCAACAAGTATCCAATAATACTTACAATCAGCAAAGACCGAATTTTCAAAACAAACCACCACAATAAACCGATGATAAAAAGCCGAATTTAGAAGATATGATGACGAAGCTAGTTGAAACTCAAACGCAGTTTTTCACATCTCAAAAACAAACCAATGAACAAAATGCTCAAGCATTTCGAAATCAACAAGCTTCTATTCAAAATCTGGAACAAGAAGTAAGTAACCTAGTAAGGTTAATAGGTGAAAGAAAACCGGGAAGTCTACCTAGTGATACAAATGCTAACCCTCGGAATGAAACAGCTAAAGCCATTACCACAAGAAGTGGTACAACACTTAAACCACCTGAAATACCTGTAACTTCTGATGAAGCCATTCCTACTCCACAAGAACCACAACCTGATCAAGATAAGGAAAAAGAACCGGTAGTTGAAAAGATTAATGAAGATAACACAGCTAAGGCTAAACCTTATGTTAAACCATATCAACCACCACTTCCTTATCCGAGTAAAATGAAGAAGGAAAAACTTGAAGCCGAGCAATCCAAATTCTTGGATATGTTTAAACAGATAAATGTAAATCTTCCTTTCATTGATGTGATTTCAGGAATGCCTAGATATGCTAAATTCTTGAAAGATCTAATCTCAAATAGAAAGAAAATGGAAGAACTCTCGGCTGTTACTATGAATGCTAATTGTTCAGCAGTGCTGTTGAATAAGATACCAGAAAAACTATCTGATCCAGGAAGTTTCACAATTCCATGTTTTCTGGGTAGTCTTAATTCAATAGAAGCATTAGCAGACTTAGGTGCTAGTATAAATCTAATGCCGTATTCACTATACACTAAACTAGACCTTGGAGAATTGAAACCAACCAGAATAAGCATACAACTAGCCGATAGATCAATAAAATATCCTAGAGGGATAATGGAGAACATGCTAGTTAAAGTTGGTACTTTAGTATTTCCAGTAGATTTTGTTGTTCTGGACATGGAAGAAGATTCTCAAGTTCCTCTCATATTAGGAAGACCATTCTTAAACACGGCTAAAGCAATGATAGACGTGTTCGGTAAGAAACTGACCCTAAGTATAGAGGATGAGAGTGTTACCTTTTCAGTTGATAGAGCAATGCAACAACCACAATCTGCAGATGATACATGTTATTATATTCAAACTATAGATGCACATGCAGAATTATTAGAAGAATTTCCAGAATTACAAGGAACAGGAGAATGCTCTTTAGGAGAAGGTAATGAACCAATTGATGAAGCTGAAATGTTAGCTACACTTATAGCTAATGGATATGAACCAACAACAGAAGAAATTCAAATGCTAAAAGAAGAAGACAGATATCGATACAAATCATCGATAGAAGAACCTCCGAAATTAGAGTTAAAGCCACTTCCAAACCATTTGGAATACGCTTATTTACATGGTGAATCTGAATTACCTGTAATAATATCGTCTTCTCTTACTGAAAATGAGAAATCACAACTCATTTCTGTGTTGAAAGCTCATAAACCAGCCATTGCATGGAAGATTCATGATATTAAAGGAATAAGTCCTTCGTATTGCACACATAAAATCCTTATAGAAGAAGGTCATAAAACGTATGTGCAACGCCAACGAAGACTAAATCCTAATATGCAAGATGTAGTTAAGAAAGAGATTATTAAACTGCTAGATGCAGGTTTAATTTATCCAATCTCTGATAGTCCATGGGTAAGCCCAGTTCAATGCGTGCCTAAGAAGGGTGGCATGACTGTCATTACAAATGAGAAAAATGAGCTTATTCCTACTAGAACTGTAACAGGATGGCGTGTGTGTATTGATTATAGAAAATTAAATGAAGCCACCAGAAAAGATCACTTTCCCTTACCTTTTATTGATCAAATGTTGGAAAGATTAGCCGGAAATAGTTACTATTGTTTTCTAGATGGATTTTCTGGATATTTTCAAATTCCAATAGCACCCGAGGACCAAGAGAAAACCACATTCACGTGCCCTTATGGTACTTTTGCTTACAAACGCATGCCATTTGGACTTTGCAACGCCCCTGCAACCTTTCAAAGGTGCATGATGGCGATTTTTCACGACATAATAGAAGAATGCATGGAAGTTTTCATGGATGACTTTTCAGTCTTCGGTGATACATTTGAATCATGTCTAGCTAATCTTGAACGAATGCTTCTTAGATGCGAACAATCAAATCTAGTACTTAATTGGGAGAAATGCCATTTCATGGTTAAAGAAGGCATCGTTCTTGGACATAAAATTTCAAAAGAAGGAATTGAAGTGGATAGAGCTAAAGTAGATGTAATTGCTAAACTTCCACATCCCACCAATGTTAGAGGAGTTAGGAGTTTTCTAGGTCATGCCGGTTTTTACCGACGTTTCATAAAAGATTTTTCTAAGATTGCCACTCCTATGAATAAACTCCTAGAAAAGGATGCGCCATTCATCTTTTCAGATGAGTGTATCAAATCTTTTAATATTCTTAAAGAAAAACTCACTAATGCGCCGATCATGATAACACCAAATTGGAATCTACCATTTGAACTAATGTGCGATACAAGTGATTTTGCAATGGGAGCCGTTTTAGGACAAAGGATTGAAAAACGATTTCAACCTATTTATTACGCTAGTAAGACATTACAAGGAGCACAGACGAATTACACAACTACTGAAAAAGAACTCCTTGCTATTGTCTTTGTTTTTGACAAATTTCGATCATATCTCGTTCTAGCAAAAACGGTGGTCTATACCGACCATTCTGCTCTTAGATACTTATTTTCAAAACAAGATGCTAAACCAAGATTAATCCGTTGGATCTTACTCTTACAAGAGTTTGATATTGAAATCCGAGATAAAAGAGGAGCAGAAAATCTCGCCGCTGATCATCTTTCTCGTCTTGAAAATCCCGAATTAGAAGTTCTAAATGAATCAGCCATACAAGACAACTTTCCTGATGAATATCTATTGAAGATAGATTATAAAGAAATCCCATGGTTTGCAGACTATGCAAACTACTTAGTTTGTGGATTCCTTGAAAAAGGATTATCGTACCAAAGACGAAAGAAATTCTTCAGTGATATAAAACACTATTTCTGGGAAGATCCACATCTGTTTAAAAGTTGTCCCGATGGAATAATACGCCGATGTGTATTTGGAGATGAAGCTAGTAAAATATTAAACCATTGTCACACAGGACCAACAGGAGGGCATTATGGGCCTCAACTAACAGCAAGAAAAGTTTATGAAGCTGGATTCTATTGGCCTACAATTTACAAACACGCACACCTTCTTTGCAAATCCTGTGATGCATGTCAAAGGGCCGGAAAAATAAGTCAACGTGATGAAATGCCACAAAATGTCATCCAAGTATGTGAAGTATTTGACATTTGAGGTATTGACTTTATGGGTCCATTTCCAAAATCTCATAATAATCTATATATACTCGTAGCCATTGATTATGTATCTAAATGGGCGGAAGCACAAGCTCTCCCAACTAACGATGCACGAGTTGTAGTCAACTTTTTAAAACGTCTTTTTGCAAGGTTTGGAACACCGAAAGCTTTAATAAGTGATCGGGGTACTCATTTCTGTAATAATCAACTTGAGAAAGTTCTTAAAAGATATGGAGTAACTCATAAAATCTCCACCGCATATCATCCACAAACAAGTGGACAAGTTGAAAATACCAACCGAGCCTTAAAACGTATTCTAGAGAAAACCGTAGGATCAAATCCGAAGGAATGGTCCATTAAATTGGAGGATGCACTCTGGGCTTTTAGAACAGCCTACAAAACTCCAATTGGAACCACACCTTTTAGACTTGTTTATGGAAAAGCATGTCATCTTCCAGTAGAAATTGAACACAAAGCATTTTGGGCTTTGAAGACATGTAATCTTGATTTACATGAAGCCGGACGTCTACGATTAAGTCAACTAAACGAATTAGAAGAATTAAGACATGAAGCATACGATAATTCGTTAATCTATAAAGAAAGAACGAAGAAATGGCATGATAAAATAATCAGAAGTTCAAAAGAATTTAAAGAAGGAGACAGAGTTCTTCTTTTTAATTCACGATTCAAGCTATTTCCTGGAAAATTGAAATCAAGATGGTCTGGACCATTCATAGTTAAAAGAGTTTTCCCATACGGAACGATAGAATTGATAAATTCAAATGGGATTGAATTTAAAGTTAATGGTCACAGAGTTAAACATTACATACATGGTCCGATGGAAGTCGACAACGAAGTTAATCACAATTTTGACACCACAGCTAACTAAGTGTGGGGAGAATCAAGTCTTTAAAGGATAATATGTATTTCTGTTAGAGTTAGATTGTCTGTTTTCGTGTCGTTCTCGAAAATGGAACCCGAATGGTCTTTCCCTAGCAGACCCTAAAGAAGTATTCTTCTCCCCCCCATTCTGAATTTTTATTTTTTTTAGGTTTTTACAAAATGAAGACTGCCTGTGAACTAAACCATGGTCTAATGCTACACGCTTTGATCACTAAAAGAAATAATGACATACTACCAAGTGAAATAGTATCAGTAATCAGAGAAAGAATGGATGGAGTTAGAAAAGAATCCAGATGCGAAGATAATAAGTTACAATTTGGTAATGGAAAATCAAAATCCGCAGCGAAAAGAAGAGCACGACACCTAGAACGATGTCACAAATGCGGAAAATGGTCACATGGAGGTAAATGTTCAAATAATCAAACCTATTCAAATACCGAATTTGTTACTTTATGCAGAGACGGACCGTTCATATGTTTAGAAGAAAAGACACTGAATGCTCGAGGTTACGCCTATGTAGCCATGGAAAACCAATTAAACCGACTATCTTATGAATGGGATAGATCATATAACTAAGGAATGTATTTCACAGGTATGTCTGTACAGTTTTTATTTTTATTTTTAACCTTTTGATAATAAACGCTAATTTGTTCGCTAAAAAGTATTAAATTGGTATTGAATAAAATTAGGTTTGGCAACCGAAATTATTGATATCATTCAAAAATTTATTACATCACTGCGAAATTTAACGTTTATTCTTAAGGTATAAATATCTTTAATCAATCAACCCAAAATATTTCAAAAATTCGTCATGAGTTAAATTAGGTCTTGGAACCAAAATTACTTTACCGAAAAGAGGGGCGCATATTTTTGATAATATTTGATTGATTAAAGTGGGATAAAAAGCCAAAAAGATTTTTAATTTTATTTTTACCATGTTTTTAAAATTAATATATAAATCTTAAATTAATATTGTAAACTTTGTAAAAACAATATATTTAAAATTGTAAATATTTGAAAAATTAATATAAGTTTGGTGTGAATTTATAATATGAATTTTTAAATTAAGTTTGGTGTGAATTTTTAATTTTTAAAATATGAATTTTTTAATTTTATGCATTTCAAATTTTAAGTTTGGTGTGAATTTTTAATATTAATTTTGAATTTTATATTTAAGTTGGGTGAATTTAAAAACAAAAATTTACTTTATCTCATTAAGTTAAAAATATGATTTTTAAAATTCGTCGTAAGTTGAAGACTAGGTCTTTAAACCGAAATTGCTTTACCCGAGGGAGGGACGAGAACTTTTATTATCATTATTTTTAATCTTATTGAATTAAAGTGTGCCAAAAACATTGAAAAAACCCAAAAATCTTAGCTTTTAAAACAATCGCTACAAAAAGACAAATTTTAAAATTTTGTTGAGGGACGGACTAGGGCATCGTTCCAAAACGCCCTCATTCTTAAAAGAAACAAAATTTTAAAATTAATTAATATTAGTTTTATAAGTTAAAGGTTTTATAAATAAAAAAAAAAGTATGTATATATTTGTTTGTAGTTTATCTTATAAACAGGGTAAAACAACGCGTTTTCAAAGACTGGCATTAAGTTCAGCAAAAGTAACTAATTTTAACAACAAGATGCGAAATTATATGTGATGTAACAACAAACGGAATGAACAAATGACGTGCACCATTTATCATTCAAAACAAACGCCAATATGTTTGGAAATTTGGTAAAATTTAATCACTTTACTACGCTAATCACCCTCAATAATTTAAATTGTTACTGATTTCTTGCAAATGAGGGCATTGCAAGATCTTAAGTGTGGGAAGGGGTTAAATTCTTTCGGATTTTAAAATTTTTTTGATTTATACACTTGGTTACCATTAAAAATACTAGTAACGCAGTAGTTGTATTAGAATCTAGTGCTCTCTGATAATAAAGAACAGCCCTAGTCTTATATACTGACTACCCAATTCTAGTAAAATTTTTCAAAATTTTCAATTAAATGAACTCAAAATCATGTTTATACATATTTATGAACGATAAAACTAGGTTTTAACACCGAAATTATTGTAACCTCGGAAAGGACATAAATTGAGAAACAAACTAAAATGTTAAAATTCATTTAAAATGGAATAGAGGACGATAAAAAGGAAAATAAAAGGCAAGTGTGGGAAAATTTACCAAGTTATCTTAAACATATGTCACATATATCTGTAACAAATAACTGAAAATACTTTTGCTTTGGACTAAACTAAACTGTTTTACCAAATGAAAGAAAAGAAAAGATGGATCTACACGATGAATCAATTCCATCATTAAAAGGAAGTAAAGTCTTCCGAAAAAGAAACGCGCTTCTTGATCTAGGTCATGAAGTTGTCGTCCAGGCCAGCTGTAGGTTGACGAAAAATCCAGAAAAGTCATCACTAAAATCAGCAGGAAATCCACGGACCTCAGCATTAAACAGGGTCGCCAAGTGGTCAGATTTATCCTAACCATGAGAAGGATTTATCTTGTAAAATGGGGGGGGCACCATGCAAATTAGCTGGATAAGACTAATGAATCAGATCCTCAGAAAGGATAATCTCCTTAACGATTAAAAATCAGCTTTTAAGACTGATATTACTCAATCCTAGAGATTGACCTTAAAGACTGAGAATTACAAACTCATGGAATTCAATGATATCTAAACTCAAGCTTGAACGAGAAAATATTTTGATCAAAATTACAAACCGATTTGTTTTCTGAAAACCCTATTTTCAATGCGTTCATTACCATTGAACGTAAAATCCTAGGAATTCACCTGGAATTCATTAGGTCACCTGAACCAAATCGGGTGTCAACCGTAAGAACGGTGGTTGCATAGTGGTCAAAGACAGGACCTTGTGCCATACCGAAAAATCATAAGGGTGAGCTTTACTATTGCTCCTACCAAGGATAGTAATTGCGTCCGACACGTTATAGACCATAATTAAAAGCATGTCAGGGGACATTGCCTTAACAGTTGCTTGTTCAACGCTTTCCTTTACAACCGGACGGTAGTTTACCGAAAGGTAATATACGGGACAAGTAAACTGGACGTGTTGCTTTCCAAATACAAGGTTAGCAAGTGGGTGACACAAAACCGCAAGTTTTGAGCTAAAATTTTCAAATCTGAAACCCACCAAACCCACAAAAATATTTTGCAAACACCGGTAAAGGGTTATCCCGGAAAACTTATCTAGGGTAAAAACTAGATTTAATTTTCAAAAGATCAAATGTTTTCATAAAGATCCAATTTCCTTAATGGATCTAAATTTTTATAGTCATGTGGGACTGTAAACCATATCGTTACTACCATTGTTTATACCGCCATATAGAAATCACTGATGTACAAAGTGTGAAGAATAAAGAAGTGATTCTAGTATTTCAAGACGATATTTCTTGAGGACAAGCAACTCTCAAGTGTGGGAATATTTGATAATGCTATAAACGAACATATATTTCATAGCATTATTCCTCAAGAAAGACAAGCTTTTAGTTGCAATTGTTCTATTTACAAGTGATATTCGTTTAAATAATAAAAGGTGAAGACAAAAGACAGATTCGACGAATTGAAGACGCAAACGACCAAAAAGCTCAAAAGTACAAAAAACAATCAAAGAGGTTCCAATTATTGATAAGAAACGTCTCGAAATTACAAGAGTACAAGATTCAAAACGCAAAGTACAAAATATAAAATTGTACGCAAGGACGTTCGAAAATCCGGAACCGGGACCAGAGTCAACTCTTAACGCTCGATGCAACGGACTAAAAATTACAAGTTAACTATGTATATAAATATAATAAAATATATAATTAATTATATTAATTATATATATATTATATTTATAAATAAAAACCGTCGGCAGAGAAAGACTCCAAAGTTGTGAGCTGTAATTTCATTCTTCGCGACTCGCGGAGTTTGAAGGCAAAAATGCCGCGAGTCGCGGAGCCCCAAATTCAGAAACCCCCTATAAAGCTCGCGCATTCTGATCATAAAATATCATCTTTTTCTTCTTCTCCTCATACGTAAAATATATATATATTTATAATTTATATTTTAATTTTAATTATAATTCTAATAATAAGGGCATGTTAGCAAATGTTGTAAGGGTGTAAGTCGAAATTCTGTCCGTGTAACGCTACGCTATTTTTAATCATTGTAAGTTATGTTCAACCTTTTTATATTAATGTCTCGTAGCTAAGTTATTATTATGCTTATTTAAAACAAAGTAATCATGATGTTGGGCTAATTACTAAAATTGGGTAATTGGGCTTTGTACCATAATTGGGGTTTGGACAAAAGAACGACACTTGTGGAAATTAGACTATGAGCTATTAATGGGCTTTATATTTGTTTAACTAAATGATAGTTTGTTAATGTTAATATAAAGATTTACAATTGGGCGTCCCTATAAATTACCATATACACTCAATCGGACACGATGGGCGGGGTATTTATATGTACGAATAATCATTCATTTAACCGGACACGGGAATGGATTAATAGCCACTAGAATAATTAAAACAGGGGTGAAATTATGTACAAAGGACACTTGGTATAATTGATAACAAAATATTAAAACCTTGGGTTACACTCAATCGACATCCTGGTGTAATTATTAAACAAAGTATTAAAATCTTGTTACAGTTTAAATCCCCAATTAGTTGGAATATTTAACTTCGGGTATAAGGTTAATTTGACGAGAACACTCGCACTTTATATTTATGACTGATGGACTGTTATGGACAAAAACCAGACGGACATATTAAATAATCCAGGACAAAGGACAATTAACCCATGGGCATAAAACTAAAATCAACACGTCAAACATCATGATTACGGAAGTTTAAATAAGCATAATTCTTTTATTTCATATTTAATTTCCTTTATTTTATATTTAATTGCACTTTTAATTATCGCATTTTTATTGTTATTGTATTTAATCGCACTTTTAATTATCGTACTTTTTAATTATCGCAAGTTTATTTTATCGCACTTTTATTATTCGCAATTTCATTTATCGTTATTTACTTCATGCTTTAATTTAAGTCTTGTATTTATTTTTAATATTTTACATTTGGTTTTAACTGCGACTAAAGTTTTAAAATCGACAAACCGGTCATTAAACGGTAAAAACCCCCCTTTATAATAATAATATTACTTATATATATATTTGTATTTTTATAAAAGTAAACTAATATAGCGTTGAGCTTTGTTTAAAAAAGATTCCCTGTGGAACGAACCGGACTTACTAAAAACTACACTACTGTACGATTAGGTACACTGCCTATAAGTGTTGTAGCAAGGTTTAAGTATATCCATTCTATAAATAAATAAATATCTTGTGTAAAATTGTATCGTATTTAATAGTATTTTCGTTGTAAAATTTAATACTATTTCGTACCACTACGCTACCACATCAAATATCAAGCACTATACTCTACCATGCCAATCTCTTTGATCAAGAACTTTAGCCTAAGTTCATTGATAATGCTAAAAACGAACATATATTTCATAGCATTATCCCTCAAGAAAGACAAGCTTTTAGTTGCAATTGTTCTATTTACAAGTGATATTCGTTTAAATAATAAAAGGTGAAGACAAAAGACAGATTCGACAAATTGAAGACGTAAACGACCAAAAAGCTCAAAAGTACAAAGTACAATTAAAGTGGTTCAAATTATTGATGAGAAACGTCTCAAAATTACAAGAGTACAAAACGCAAATCGCAAAATACAAGATATTAAATTGTACGCAAGGACGTTCGAAAATCAGGAACCGGGACCAGAGTCAACTCTCAACGCTCGACGCAACGGACTAAAAATTACAAGTCAACTATGCACATAAATATAATATAATATTTAAATAATTCTTAAAATTATTTATATATTATATTTATTTATTAAAACGTCGGCAAATAAACAAACAAAGGCTTATGAGCTGGAAAAGCAGGCCATGCGATTGCATGGCCTGGAAGTGTTAAATCCATGCGATCGCATGGCAGTAGGTACCAGGCCACATCTATAAATTTCGCTGTTTTTGGTCGAATAAAAACATCTTTTTCTTTCCTTTCTCTCAACGTAAACATATATATATATATATATATATATATATATATATATATATATATATATATTATAATTTTAATTTTAAATTCTAATAATAAGGGTATGTTAGCGAATGTTGTAAGGGTGTAAGTCGAAATTCTGTCCGTGTAACGCTACGCTATTTTTAATCATTGTAAGTTATGTTCAACCTTTTTAAATTAATGTCTCGTAGCTAAGTTATTATTATGCTTATTTAATACCGAAGTAATCGTAATGTTGGGCTAAATATTAAAATTGGGTAATTGGGTTTTGTACCATAATTGGGGTTTGGACAAAAGAACGACACTTGTGGAAATTGGACTATGGGCTATTAATGGGTTTTATGTTAACTAAATGATACCTTGTTAATTTAATATATAGACTTATAATTTGACGTATTTATATATAACCACATACGCTTAATTGGGTACGGTGGGCGGGATATCTATAAATACCAATAATTGTAAATTTTACCGGACACGGGATTGGATTAATAGTTAATAGACTTGTTGAAACAGGGGTGGATTACATTCAAGGGTAATTGGTGTAATTGTTAACAAAGTAGTAAAACCTTGGACTACACGCAGTCGATAACCTGGTGTATTCATTAAACAAAGTATTAAGACCTTGTTACAATTCGAATCCCCAATTAGTTAGAATATTTGACTTCGGGAATAAGAATAATTTGACGAAGACTTCCGCACTTTATGATTATGACTGATGGACTATTATGGACAAATCCGTATGGACATAGCAAATAATCCAGGACAAAGGACAATTAACCCATGGGAATAAACTAAAAACAACACGTCAAACATCATGATTACGGAAGTTTAAATAAGTATAATTCCTTTATTTCATATTTAATTTCGTTATTTCATATTTAATTGCACTTTTAATTATCGCACTTTTATTTATTGTCATTTTATTTTATCGCACTTTTATTTATTGCAATTTCATTGTCGTTATTTACTTTACGCTTTAAATTAAGTCTTTTATATATTTAATATTTTAATTTAGGTTTTAACTGCGACTAAAGTTTTAAAATCGACAAACCGGTCATTAAATGGTAAAAACCCCCTTTTATAATAATAATACTACTTATATATATTTTTGTATTTTTACAATTATAAATTAAAAATATAGCGTTAAGCTTGGCTAAAGATCCCTGTGGAATGAATCGGACTTACTAAAAACTACACTACTGTACGATTAGGTACACTGCCTATAAGTATTGTAGCAAGGTTTAGGTATATCCACTCTATAAATAAATAAATCACTTGTGTAAAATTGTATCGTATTTAATAGTATTTCCTTGTAAAAATTAATAGTATTTTATACCCCTTCGCTTTAACATCAAGTATTTTTGGCGGCGCTGCCGGGGACTTCTTGCTTAAACACCGGAAGCACAACGCTATATAAAAAAAAGATTTTTTTATTAAGTTTTTATTAAAAATATACGTTTTTAAAAATATAAAAAAAGTATATACAAAAATATAAAAAGAAAAACAATATATATATATATATATATATATATATATATATATATATATATATATATATATATATATATATATATATATATATATATATATATTTAAGAGTTGTTCAAAAATATAAAATATTTCTTTATTTTTATTTTAGTTTGTAAAAATATAAGTTTTATATAAATATTTTTATATAAATATATAAAACAGAAAAAAAGGTAAAAGCCTCGGCCCGGTACTGTAGCAGCCTAAGATCAGGCCTGGTATCCAATCTCATGCGATCGCATGATCCCAAGCCATAAAATCCATGCGACCGCAAGAACTGCTCTGACACGCCAGAATGAACCTAGTACTACATTAATTACGGAGTAAAATTTAATTATTATTAATAAAACCCTAATTAGGGTTTAGTTATTTATTATTTAGTTTAGTTTTATTATTTAATTTGTATTATTTAGTTTAATTAGTTTTAATAATATATAAAATTAATACTTTTATAAAATAAATAATATAAAAATAATATTTTTATAAAAATTGTACTTTTTACAACTTTAAGTATATTTTTATATTTTGTATCTTTTTATTTGTTTTAGCGTAATTTTTGTATTTTTCGCTCGTAATTAGTTTTAAGTCATAGTTTTTGCCATAGTTATTTTTATTTCTAGATTTTTAGGCTTTGCCGAAAATCCCTTAAGTGCTTTTTCTTTAGACTAAGATTTAGGTGCTTTAGAATTTTGCGACTCCGTTTTTATATTTTAGTACTTTTTAAGTTATTGCCATTTGGGATATAGTATTTCTTTTAAGCTTTAATATTTTTAGACGCAACTTTTAATATTTTTGTACTTTTTAAGTTTCAACGCGCTACGTTCTTTTTATTATTTTTCGACTATTTATTTTTCGACGTTTTTCGACGCGCTCTTTTTCTTTCTTATTTTTCGCCGCTCTAGTTTTTAGGACTTAGATTTTTTTTCTATTTCTTCTCTAAAATTTCTTTAAATTTCAACGAAAAATTATTTTAAGTGGTTAAATTAAAAGACATCCAAATTTTCTGCTTCGTAGTAATAGTTGGATTTGTTAGTGGCTGAGTTGTGAGCTTCCGATTTAAAGGGTTCTGGCTCCCTGCTGCATCTATTGGCTATTCGAAACGTGGGCAAAAGCAGAAAAGTCTGTTAATTTGATAACTTTAATAATTTTTTTCTTTTATAACTAATAGGATATTTAGTGAATGCACCGAGCAAAACGTTCACCACCTTTTGTACGTTCACCACCTGTAACTCGATCAAGACATCTAGCAAATATTGTCGCCGTTGATTTTTCTTTAGAATCTTCATCCAGTCAACCAAGTACTCCAATTCAAATTTCTGATAATTCATTTTTTGAACTCGACCTCACAATTGAGAACCCAGAGGATATTCAGGGACAATTCAGAGATCCTGAACCACTAATCTTTCCTCCGGAACCACCAATCATTCAAACGGAGATTGTCGAGGAACAACCCATTAAATCAGAATCCTATAGTGATTCAGATTCAACAAATTCAATCATGGAAAATCTGGAACCTCTAAGTATGGAAGACCGAATGCGAGCTAAACGGTCATGCAATTACTCAACCAGACATTAATGCGCCAGATTATGAAATCAAAGGACAAATTCTACACATGGTAACTAATCAATGCCAATTTAGTGGTGCGCCGAAGGAAGATCCAAATGAACATCTTCGAACCTTTAATAAGATCTGTACTCTATTTAAAATAAGAGAAGTGGAGGATGAACAGATATATCTCATGTTATTTCCCTGGACTTTAAAGGGAGAAGCCAAAGATTGGTTAGAATCGTTACCTGAAGGGACGATTGATACATGGGACGTTTTTGTTGAAAAATTTCTTAAACAATTCTTTCCGGCATCTAAAGCCGTGAGACTTCAAGGAGAAATTGTTACGTTCACGAAAAAGCCAAATGAAACTTTATATGAGGCGTGGACAAGATTTGGAAAGTTATTAAGAGGATGTCCGCAACATGGTTTAGACACTTATCAAATAGTACAAATATTCTACCAAGGATGCGACATCACTACAAGGAAAGACATAGATATAGCAGCTGGTGGTTCTATTATGAAGAAAACCGCAACTGATGCTTACAAAATTATTGATAACACTGCTTCCTACTCACATGAGTGGCACCAAGAAAAAGATATCGTTAGATCATCTAAAGCAGCTAGAGCCGATTCTAGCCATGACTTCAATTCCATTTCCGCAAAGATAGTTGCTGTTGAGAGACGAATGGAAAAGATGACTAAAGATATTCACTCAATACGAATTAGTTGTGAGCAGTGTGGAGGACCACATTTAATAAAAGATTGTCTCAGTATTGAACTAACAATGGAACAAAGAGAGAATGTTTCATACATAAACCAAATGCCTGGAAATAATTATCAGAATAATTATCAACCGCCAAGGCCAATCTACAATCAAAATCAGAACTATAACCGAAATGTCCATACAACAACCAACAAGGTCCTAGTAATCAACAATTATCCAATAATACTTATAATCAGCAAAGACCTATTTTTCAAAACAAACCACCACAAACAGATGATAAAAAGTCAAATTTAGAAGACATGATGTCGAAGCTAGTTGAATCTCAAACTCAGTTTTTCACATCTCAGAAACAAACCAATGAACAAAATGCTCAAGCATTTAGAAATCAACAAGCTTCGATTCAAAATCTGGAACAAGAAGTAAGTAACCTAGCAAGGTTGATAGGTGAAAGAAAACCGGAAAGTTTACCTAGTGATACAAATGCTAACCCCCAGAATGAAACAGCTAAAGCCATTACCACAAAAAGTGGCGTTACACTTAAACCACCTGAAATGCCTGTAATTTCTGATGAAGCTATTCCTACTCCACAAGAACCACAGTCTGAGCAAGATAAGGAAAAAGAACCGGTAGTTAAAAAGGTTAATGAAGATAACACAATTAAGGCTAAACCTTATGTTAAACCATACCAACCACCACTTCCTTACCCGAGTAAAATGAGAAAAGAGAGACTTGAAGCCGAGCAATCCAAATTCTTGGATATGTTTAAACAAATAAATGTCAATCTTCCTTTCCTTGATGTGATTTCAGGAATGCCTAGATATGCTAAATTTCTGAAAGATTTAATCACGAATAGAAAGAAAATGGAAGAACTCTCGGCTGTTACTATGAATGCAAATTGTTCTGTAGTACTATTGAATAAGATACCAGAAAAATTATCTGATCCAGGAAGTTTCACGATTCCATGTTTTCTGGGTAGTCTTAGTTCAATAGAAGCATTGGCAGATTTAGGTGCTAGTATAAATTTAATGCCATATTCACTATACGCTAAACTAGACCTTGGAGAATTGAAACCAACACGAATAAGTATACAACTAGCTGATCGATCAGTAAATATCCTAGAGGGATAATGGAGAACATACTAGTTAAAGTTGGTACTTTTGTATTTCTAGTACATTTTGTTATTTTGGACATGGAAGAAGATTCTCGAGTTCCACTCATATTAGGAAGACCATTCTTAAACACGGCTAAAGCAATAATAGACGTGTTCGGTAAGAAACTGATCCTAAGTATAGAGGACGAGAGTGTTACCTTTTCTGTTGATAGAGCCATGCAACAACCTCAATCTGCAGATGATACATGTTATTATATTCAAACTATAGATTCACATGCAGAATTGTTAGAAGAATTTTCAGAATTACAAGGAACAGGAGAATGTTCTTTAGGAGAAGGAACTGAACCAATTGATAAAACTGAAATGTTAGCTACACTTATGGCTAATGGATATGAACCAACAACAGAAGAAATTCAAATGCTAAAAGAGAAAGACAGATATCGATATAAATCATCGATAGAAGAACCACCGAAATTAGAGTTAAAGCCACTTCCAAACCATTTGAAATATGCTTATTTACATGGTGAATCTGAATTACCTGTAATAATATCGTCTTCTCTTACAAAAAATGAAAAATCTCAACTCATTTCTGTGCTAAAAGCTCATAAACCAGCTATTGCATGGAAGATTCATGATATTAAAGGAATGAGTCCTTCGTATTGCACACATAAAATCCTTATGGAAGAAGGTTATAAAACATATGTGCAACGCCATCGAAGACTAAATCCTAATATGCAAGATGTTGTTAAGAAAGAAATTATTAAACTGCTTGATGCAGGTTTAATTTATCCAATTTCTGATAGTCCATGGGTAAGCCCAGTTCAATGCGTACCTAAAAAGGGTGGCATGACTGTCATCACAAATGAGAAAAATGAGCTTATTCCTACTAGGGCTGTAACAGGATGGCGTGTTTGTATTGATTATAGAAAATTAAATGACGCCACCAGAAAAGATCACTTTCCATTACCTTTCATTGATCAAATGTTGGAAAGATTAGCCGGAAACAGTTACTATTGTTTTCTTGATGGTTTTTCCGGATATTTTCAAATTCCAATAGCACCCGAGGACCAAGAGAAAACCACATTCACGTGCCCTTATGGTACTTTTGCTTACAAACGCATGCCATTTGGACTTTGTAACGCCCCTGCAACCTTTCAAAGGTGCATGATGGCGATTTTTCACGACATGATAGAAGAATGCATGGAAGTTTTCATGGATGACTTTTCAGTCTTCGGTGATACATTTGAATCATGTCTAGTTAATCTTGAACGAATGCTTATTAGATGCGAACAATCAAATCTAGTACTTAATTGGGAGAAATGCCATTTCATGGTTAAAGAAGGCATCGTTCTTGGTCATAAAATTTCAAAGGAAGGAATTGAAGTGGATAGAGCTAAAGTAGATGTAATTGCTAAACTTCCACATCCCACCAATATTAGAGGAGTTAGGAGTTTTCTAGGGCATGCCGGTTTTTACCGACGTTTCATAAAAGATTTTTCTAAAATTGCCACTCCTATGAATAAACTCCTAGAAAAGGATGCTCCATTCATCTTTTCAGATGAATGCACCAAATCTTTTAATATTCTTAAAGAAAAACTCACTAATGCGCCAATCATGATAACTCCAAATTGGAATCTACCGTTTGAACTAATGTGCGATGCAAGTGATTTTGCAATGGGAGCCGTTTTAGGACAAAGGATTGAAAAATGATTTCAACCCATATATTATGGTAGTAAGACGTTACAAGGAGCACAAAAGAATTACACAACTACTGAAAAAGAACTCCTTGCTATTGTCTTTGTTTTTGACAAATTTCGTTCATATCTCGTTCTAGCTAAAACGGTGGTCTATACTGACCATTCTACTCTTAGATACCTATTTTCGAAACAAGATGCCAAACCAAGATTAATCCGTTGGATCTTACTCTTACAAGAGTTCGATATTGAAATCCGAGATAAAAAGGGAGCAGAAAATCTCGCCGCTGATCATCTTTCTCGTCTTGAAAATCCTAAATTAGAAGTTCTGAATGAATCGGCCATACAAGACAACTTTCCTGATGAATATCTATTAAAGATAGATTATAATGAAATTTCACGGTTTGCAGACTATGCAAACTACTTAGTATGTGAATTCCTTGAAAAAGGGTTGTCGTACCAAAAATGAAAGAAATTCTTTAGTGATATAAAACATTATTTCTGGGAAGATCCACATTTGTTTAAAAGTTGTCCCGATGGAATAATACGCCGATGTGTATTCGGAGATGAAGCTAGTCAAATCTTAAACCATTGTCACACAGGACCAATAGGAGGGCATTATGGGCCTCAGCTCACAGCAAGAAAAGTTTACGATGCTGGATTCTATTGGCCTACAATTTTCAAAGACGCACACCTTCTTTAAAAATCCTGTGATGCTTGTCAAAGGGCCGGAAAAATAAGTCAACGTGATGAAATGCCACAAAATGTCATTCAAGTATGTGAAGTATTTGACATTTGGGGTATTGATTTTATGGGTCCATTTCCAAAATCTCATAATAATCTCTACATTCTCGTTGCCATTGATTATTTATCTAAATGGGCGGAAGCACAAGCTCTCCCAACTAACGATGCACGAGTTGTAGTCAACTTTTTAAAACGTCTTTTTGCTAGGTTTGGAACACCGAAAGCTTTAATAAGTGATCGGAGTACTCATTTTTATAACAATCAACTTGAGAAAGTTCTCAAAAGATATGGAGTAACTCATAAAATCTCAACCGCTTATCATCCACAAACAAGTGGACAAGTTAAAAATACCAACCGAGCATTAAAATGTATTCTAGAGAAAACCGTAGGATCAAATCCAAAGGAATGGTCCATGAAATTGGAGGATGCACTCTGGCTTTTAGAACAGCCTACAAAACTCCAATTAGAACCACATCTTTTAAACTCGTTTACGGAAAAGCATGTCATCTTCCAGTAGAAATTGAACACAAAGCATTTTGGGTTTTGAAGACATGTAATCTTGATTTACATGAAGCCGGACGTCTACGATTAAGTCAACTAAGCGAATTAGAAGAATTAAGACATGAAGCATACAAAAATTCGTTAATCTATAAGGAAAGAATGAAGAAATGGCATGATAAAAGAATCAGAAGTTCAAAAGAATTTAAAAAAGGAGACAGAGTTCTTCTTTTCAATTCACGATTCAAGCTATTTCCTAGAAAATTGAAATCAAGATGTTCTGGACCATTCATCGTCAACAGAGTTTTCCCATACGGAACAATAGAGTTAATAAATTCAAATGGGATTGAATTTAAAGTTAATGGTCACAGAGTTAAACATTACGTACATGATCCGATAGAAATTGACAACGAAGTTAATCACAATTTCAACACCACAGCTAACTAAGTGTGGGGAGGTTCGAATCTTTTTAGGGTAATATATATTTCTGTTAGAGTTAGATTTTTGTTTTCGTGTAGTTCTCGAGAATGGAATCCGAATGGTCTTTCCCTAGCAGACCCTAAAGAACTAGTCTTCTCCCCCCATTCTGAATTTTTATTTTTTTTAGGTTTTACGAGATGAAGAATTCATGTGAACTAAACCATGGTCTAATGCTACACGCTTTGATCACTAAACGTAATAATGACACACTCCCGAGTGACCTGGTATCAGTAATAAGAACCAAATTGGACGGAGTAAGAAAAGAACACAGAAACGATCATAATAAGTTACATTTTGGTAAAGGAAAATCAAAATCCGCAGCAAAAAGAAGAGCACGACGCCTTGAAAGATGTCACAAATGTGGACAATGGTCACACGAAGGAAAATGCTCGACGAATCAGGCATATTCCAATACCGAGTTCGTTACTTTATGCAGATAAGGACCGTTCATATGTTTCGAAGAAAAATCGTTGAATGCTCGAGGTTATGCCTATGTAGCTATGGAAAACCAATTAGTCCGACTATCCTATGAGTGGGCTAAAGCACGTCACTGAGAATTCTATCTCACAGGTAAGTATGTACAGTTTTTATTTTTATTTTATGGCTTTTAACCTTTTGATAATAAACGCTGAATCGTTCGCTATAAAGTATTAAATTGGTATTCAATAAAATTAGGTATGCGTAACCGAAATTATTGATATCATACAAAAATTTATTACATCACTGCGAAATTTACCGTTTATTCTTAAGGTATAAATATCTTTAATCAATCAACCCAAAATATTTCAAAAATTCGTCAGGAGTAAAACTAGGTAATATAGCCGAAATTACTTTACCGAAAAGAGGGGCGTATATTTTTGATAATATTTGATTGATTAAAGTGGGATAAAAGACCAAAAAGATTTTTAATTTTTATTTTTACTTTGTTTTTAAAATTAATATTAAAATAATATTGTAAACTTTTTAAAATTAATATATTTAAGTTTGTAAATATTTGAAAATTTTATGTTTTTAATATAAGTTTGTATGTATAAAAACAAAATTATAATATAAATTTAGTGTGAATTTTTAAAATTTTAATAATATGAATTTTTAATTTTATGCATTTAAGTTTGGTGTGAATTTAAAAACAAAAATTTACTTTATTTCGTTAAGTTAAAAATATGATTTTTAAAATTCGTCGTGAGTTGAAAACTAGGTCGTTGAACCGAAATTGCTCTACCCAAGGGAGGGACGAGAACTTTTATTTTCATTATTTTTAATCTTATTGAATTAAAGTAAGCCAAAAACATTAAAAAACCAAAAAAAAAAAAACTTTACTTTTAAAACTGCGCTTAAAAAATGACAAATTTTAAAATTTTGTCGAGGGACGGACTAGGACATCGTTCCAAAACGCCCTCATCCTAAAAAGAAACAACATTTTAATTTTTAATTAATTATATGTTTTATTAGTATAAGGTTTTTATTAAAAAAAAAAACAAAAAAAAAAGAACTGTACCCGGACCACATGCGATCGCATGGGATTTGGCCTTAGAATCCATGCGATCGCATGGAGCTGGAAAATTGGCCAGAAACAAAAACTCAGTCGAGTTCTGCACAACACACAACACACACACACAAACACCCAAAAATACTCCCAAAACCTCTCAATTTTCATCAAATTTTCACCAAATTCAACCAAATTTCTTGCTACAATCTGACCCGCTTGAACGAGGTTGCATAGCATGGTCATGGAAATACTCCCAAAAATACTTGATGTTAAAGTGAAGGGGAATAAAATACTATTAATTTTTACAAGGAAATACTATTAAATACGATACAATTTTACACAAGTGATTTATTTATTTATAGAGTGGATATACCTAAACCTTGCTACAACACTTATAGGCAGTGTATCTAATCGTACATTAGTGTAGTTTTTAGTAAGTCCGGTTCGTTCCACAGGGATCTTTAGCCAAGCTTAACGCTATATTTTTAACTTATAATTGTAAAAATACAAAAATATATATAAGTAGTATTATTATTATAAAAGGGAGTTTTTACCATTTAATGACCGGTTTGTCGATTTTAAAACTTTAGTCGCAGTTAAAACCTAAAGTAAAATATTAAATATATAAAAGACTTAATTTAAAGCGTAAAGTAAATAACGATAATGAAATTGCGATAAATAAAAGTGCGATAAAATAAAATGACAATAAATAAAAGTACGATAATTAAAAGTGCAATTAAATATGAAATAAGAAAATTATGCTTATTTAAACTTCCGTAATCATGATGTTCGACGTGTTGTTTTTAGTTTATTTCCATGGGTTAATTGTCCTTTGTCCTGGATTATTTGATATGTCCATACGGATTTGTCCATAATAGTCCATCAGTCATAATCATAAAGTGCGGAAGTCTTCGTCAAATTATTCTTATTCCCGAAGTCAAATATTCCAACTAATTGGGGATTCGAATTGTAACAAGGTCTTAATACTTTGTTTAATGAATACACCAGGTTATCGACTGTGTGTAGTCCAAGGTTTTACTACTTTGTTAACAATTACACCAATTACCCTTGAATGTAATCCACCCCTGTTTCAACAAGTCTATTAACTATTAATCCAATCCCGTGTCCGGTAAAATGAATAATTATTGGTATTTATAGATATCTCGCCCACCGTACCCAGTCAAGCGTATGTGGTTATATATAAATACGTCAAATTATAAGTCTATATTTTAAATTAACAATGTATCGTTTAGTTAATATAAAACCCATTAATAGCCCATAGTCTAATTTCTACAAGTGTCGTTCTTTTATCCAAACCCCAATTATGGTACAAAGCCCAATTACCCAATATTAATATTTAGCCCAACATCACGATTACTTCGGCATTAAATAAGCATAATAATAACTTAGCTACGAGACATTAAATTAAAAAGGTTGAACATAACTTACAATGATTAAAAATAGCGTAGCGTTACACGGACAGAATTTTGACTTACACCCTTACAACATTTGCTAACATACCCTTATTATTAGAATTAAAATTAAAATTAAAATTAAAATTATATATATATATATATATATATATATATATATATATTATACGAGTGAGAGATAGAGGAAAGATATATGGATATATGATCACCAAACTGCAAAATTTATAGGCATGTGGCCAACCACCTACTGCCATGCGATCGCATGGATTTAACACTTCCAGGCCATGCGATCGCATGGCCTGCTTTTCCAGCTCACAGGTCTTTGTTTGTTTATTTGCCGACGTTTTAATAAATAAATATAATATATAAATAATTTTAAGAATTATTTAAATATTATATTATATTTACGTGCATAGTTGACTTGTAATTTTTAGTCCGTTGCGTCGAGCGTTGAGAGTTGACTCTGGTCCCGGTTCCGGATTTTCGAACGTCCTTGCGTATAATTTAATATCTTGTATTTTGCGTTTTGCGTCTTGTACTCTTGTAATTTTGAGACATTTCTCATCAATAATTTGAACCACTTTAATTGTACTTTGTACTTTTGAGCTTTTTGGTCATTTGCGTCTTCAATTCGTCGAATCTGTCTTTTGTCTTCACCTTTTATTATTTAAACGAATATCACTTGTAAATAGAACAATTACAACTAAAAGCTTGTCTTTCTTGAGGGATAATGCTATGAAATATATGTTCGTTTTTAGCATTATCAAATATTTCCACACTTGAGCGTTGCTTGTCCTCAAGCAATATAGTCTTGAAATAAAAATACTAGAATCACTTCTTTATTCTTCACACTTTGTACATCAGTGATTTCTATACGGCGGTATGAACAATGGTAGTAACGATGTGGTTTACAGTCCCACATGACTATAAAAATTTAGATCCTTAAGGAAATTGGATCTTTATGAAAACATTTGATCTTTTGAAATTACAATCTAGCTTTTACCCTAGATAAGTTTTCCGGAATAACCCTTCACCGGTGTTTGCAAAATGTTTTTGTGGGTTTGGTGGGTTTCAGATTTTAAAATTTTAGCTCAAAACTTGCGGTTTTGTGTCACCCACTTGCTAACCTTGTATTGGGAAAGCAACACGTCCAGTATACTTGCTCCGTATATTACCTTTCGGTAAACTACCGTCCAGTTGTAAAGGAAAGCATTGAACAAGCAACTGTTAAGGCAATGTCCCCTGGCATGTTTTTAATTATGGTCTATAACGTGTCGGATGCAATTACTATCCTTTGTAGGAGCAATAGTAAACCTCACCCTATAATTTTTTGGTCTGGCACAAGGTCCTGTCTTTGACCATGCTATGCAACCACCGTTCTTACAGTTGACACCCGATTTGGTTCAGGTGACCTGATGAATTCCAGGTGAATTCCTAGGATTTTACGTTCAATGGTAATGAACGCATTAAAAATGGGTTTTCAAAAAACAAATCGGTTTGTAATTTGATCAAAATATTTTCTCGTTCAAGCTCGAGTTTAGATATCATCGAATTCCATGAGTTTGTAATTCTCAATCTTTAAGGTCAATCTCATGGATTGAGTAATATCAGGCTTAAAAGCTGATTTTTGATCTTTTAAGGAGATTATCCTTTCTGGGGATCTGATTCATTAGTCTTATCAAGCTAATTTGCACGGCGCCCTCCCCATTTTACGAGACAGATCCTCTCATTGTTAGGATAAGTCTGATCACTTGGCGACCCTGTTTGATGCTGAGGTCCGTGGATTTCCTGCTGATTTTAGAGATGAATTTTCTAGATTTTTCATCAACCTACAGCTGGTCTGGACGACAACTTCTTGACCTAAATCAAGAAGCGCGCGTCTTTTTTAGAAGACTTTACTTCCTTATAATGATGGAATTGATTCATCGTGTAGATCCATCTTTCTTTCAAAAGTATTACAATAAATCGGGTAAAACTGATTAGTTTAGTCTAAAACAAAAGTACCTGCAATAAGCTTGTACAGATATGTGATATATGTTTTAAAGAACTTGGTAAATTTTTCCCACACTTGGCTTTTATTTTCCTTTCTTTGCCTTTTTATTGTCCTCTATTCCATTTTAAATGAATTCTAACATTTTGGGTTGTTTTTCAATTTATGTCCTTTCCGAGGTAACAATAATTTCGGTATTAACACCTAGTTTTATCGTTCATAAATATGTATAAACATGATTTTGAGTTCATTTAATTGAAAATTTTGAAAATTTTACTAGAATTGGGTAGTCAGTATATAAGACTAGGGCTGTTCTTAATTATCAGAGAGCACTAGATTCTAATACAACTACTGCTTTACTAGTATTTTTAATGGTAACCAAGTGTTTAAATTTAAAATTAAAAATCCGAAAGAATTTAACCCCTTCCCACACTTAAGATCTTGCAATGCCCTCATTTGCAAGAAATTAGTAACAATTTAAATTATTGAGGGTGATTAGCGTAGAAAAATGATTAAATTTTACCAAAGTTTCCAAACATATTGGCGTTTGTTTGTTGAATGATAAATGGTGCATATCATTTGTTCATTCCGTCTTGTTGTTACATCACATTTGTTTTTCGTTTTGTCGTCAAAATCAGTAGCTTTTGCTGAACTTAATGTCAGTCTTTGAAAATGCGCTGTTTTACCCTGTTGTGTACAATTGACAATATACATACATACAAATATAAACATGCATGGTAATTTGAAATGGGACTTTAAAATCCCACTTTCAAATTAAATATGAAATATTAGTACCAAATAATAAAAATATTAAACAATACTTTAATGTATCACAATATCATATGTTTAAACATAAATAAATAAAAATAATAAAAAGATAAAAATCATAGAAATCACCAACTGGAACTATATCAATCTGGATAGGGGTTCCAGTTCATGTCGTCGTCCGGGTTCCATGGTTGGTGATAGGTGTACTGTTAGGCCTGGTTAGGATCGTAGAGAGTATATGGTGGTCTCATCTCGGGCTGGTGTGGAGGATAGTAAGTGGGTCGGGTTGGGACGTAGTGATCCTGAGGTGACAGCCGGCTCATAATCTGACGCTGATGATAGTCCCATCTATAATGCTGTCGTTTCCTGGAATGCTCGTAATTATTCCGGGCTTGCCACTGCTCCATCCGACTAAATCTCTCCCCGTTTGTCATATCTACCTCGTCTACACGCTGGTAGACGTCAGTCATAGCCTCCCTAATGACATCCCTAATGTCATCCGCTTCCTCAATTTCCTCATCTGAAACTCTCTCTACCTGAGGATGACTACCTTCATAGGGTACTGGCTGGTTGCGTCTGCTCTTTAATACCTTAGCACCCTGATAGACCTTCAATCCTAAAGGCTCAACCTGTTCCCTACATTCCAAAAGTGGACCCCCTTTGTGATACCCCGTCCTAATCCATCCGGACGAAGTCCATATTGATTATAAACGATTCACAACAGTTGATTACATCGCGAGGTACTTGACCTCTATATGATACATTTTACAAACATTGCATTCATTTTTGAAAAGACAATCTTTCATTACATCGAAAGTTAACAACATGCATACCATTTCGTAATATATCTTACTATAATTGACTTAATAATAATCTTGATGAACTCAACGAATCGAATGCAACGTCTTTTGAAATATGTCATGAATGACTCCAAATAATATCTCTAAGATGAGCAAATGCACAGCGGAAGATTTCTTTCGTACCTGAGAATAAACATGCTTTAAAGTGTCAACCAAAAGGTTGGTGAGTTCATTAGTTTAACATAAATAATCATTTCATAATTTTAATAGACCACAAGATTTCATATTTCCATTTCTCATAAACATACGTCCCATGCATAGAGATAAAAATATCATTCATATGGATTGAACATCTGGTAACCGACATTCACAATATGCATATTAGAATATCCCCATCATTCCGGGATCCTCCTTCGAACATGATATAAATTTCAAAGTACTAAAGCATCTGGTACTTTGGATGGGGCTTGTTGGGCCCGATAGATCTATCTTTAGGATTCGCGTCAATTAGGGTGTCTGTTCCCTAATTCTTAGATTACCAGACTAAATAAAAGGGGCATATTCGATTTCGATAATTCAACCATATAATGTAGTTTTAATTACTTGTGTCTATTTCGTAAAACAGTTATTAAAACATTTCATGCATTCGCAGTTGAAAATATATTGCAAAGCATTTAATAAAGCAGTTGTAAAAATAGCGCATGTATTCTCAGTCCCAAAAATGTAAAGAGTAAAAGGGAATCAAATGAACTCACACATATAAATATTGTAAAACAGTTAATAAAGTATTTGCATGTATTCTCAGCCAAAAAACGTAAAGAGTAAAAGGGCAAATGAAACTCACACATATAAATATTGTAAAACAGTTAATAAAGCATTTTCATGTATTCTCAGCCCAAAAACGTAAAGAGTAAAAGGGCAAATGAAACTCACCTAATGTATTTTGTAGTAAAAATACATATAACGACATTGGACAATTATAGGTTGGCCTCGGATTCACGAACCTATATCATTTATATATATTAACACATATAATGAACATGTAATAATCATCAAACCAGTTTATTAAATCTACTAATATATTTGTTATTTTAAAGTTATATATATTTACTTTGTATATTAATATTTGTACATATAGTTATATTAATACATATATATATATATATATATATATATATATATATATATATATATATATATATATATATATATATATATATATATAGCATTATATTGTAAATCAATAATTTGTTATATAAAAATAATACTAAAAATAATAATAATAATAATAATAATAATAATAATAATAATAATAATAATAATAATAATAATAATAATAATAATAATAATGTTAATAGTGATAATAAGAATGATAATACTTAAAATGATAAATTTAATAAAAATACTTTTGTTGATAATAATAATTTGAAAAAAATGATCATTCTTATGATAATACTAATAATAATATTAATAATAATAATACTTTTTAATGCTAGTGATATTAATAATTAATAATAATAATAATAATAATAATAATAATAATAATAATAATAATAATAATAATAATAATAATAATAATAATAATAATAATAATAATAAAAATAATAAAAATAACTACCTCAAAGAATAAGTTCCAAAATAAGTGCCCTTGCCCGGGCTCGAACCCACAACCTCTCGCTAACCCACCAACATCTCTAACCACCCAGCTATTTCTACTTATCTGACTTGAGCTCTTTTAGATTATTTATAACTCGAAGTAAACTGGTTCCATTTCTCTTCATCTTTATGAAATCAGTCTATCAGAGAACAAAAGAAAGTGGATCTTGGTCCAATGAACAAATTCGACCCAAATTGAACACAACCCAATATATATCATCAACTCTTTAATTAAACATCATTCTGCCCAAAATTGAACGTTCAAATAAAAAAAAGAAATCACGGCCAAAACAGTGGATTTGATCCCGATTATAAATTGAATAAGGAATTGTTAAAAGAAATTCGTTGGCCTTGGATTCTAATATATGTCACCATCCTTAACCCCATGTTACACTCTTTTATCTTTAATAGATCGGACCAGCTGTAAAGGAAAAGAGACTGCACTCAACATTTTCTTCATTCTTTTATATCATTGTCGCCATATATTTATAATCATTACCTCATCTTTCATAATCGATCGTTATTTATAGATTCATCATTATGCAATATAATCTCATCGTTTTCATCACAGACTCACGATCCTTACAGCCATATTCTTCACATACAATCATAACTTTAATTATCATCACTCGTCTTCGTGTTGGGTTACGAAGGAAGCAACAAAAGCAGTAGGAACCGTATGAATGATGGTGATTGTGGGTTTCAATGGTGATTACTATGGTGGCTACTTGGATATCAAACGAATCAAAAGGAAAATATAGTGAAGGTGTTCGTAGGTGATAGGTGGTTTTGGGTTCATGAAGCAAGCAACAAGAAAAGAGAATGGTTGGTTTGTTTTGGTGATGAATCTAAGATGGTGATTAGAAGTGGGTTTAGGTTGTTGTGTGATGGCCGTGAACAGGAAAAGAAAACGAGAAAACAAAATAATAATAGAAGAAAGGTGGAAGCTGGTGGCGTACAGTAACTATGTTCAATCAATGAAGTGTTTTGATGGTGGGGTTAATCATGGTATCGTTATAATGATGATGGTGGTTATGGTAAGTATCTTGATCGATATCGCGTTTATATGGTGTGTGTTTTAGTTCTTGATTACCCTCGAAGATAGTAGTAGTACACTAGTAAACGAAGGATGATGGTGTTCATGGAAGTAGTTATCATTTGAGCCGAACATCAAATAAAAATAATACCTAGTTGTTGGTTGCTGAATGGTGGTTGTCGAAGTGATGGTGGAACTATGCTGTTGAAGAGAGGTCAGGGTGATGAGTAATAGTTATGGCAGCGGTGGAATTTGATGCAAATTCAAAACCGAAATTTAAATGAGTTTCATTGTAATGGTTTTGAGTTGGTGATGGTTCAATCCAAAAGATACATAATTAATAAGTAAGGTGTAATAACAGAGGTTTAGTTGAGTTACTGAACGAATAATATTCTTATAATTGATCTTATTTTGTTTACTTTGAAGCTGGATTGGGACGTGTAACAATAGCAGACAGGAGGTACATAATTATCAATCAGAAAGATTTAAAATACTCAACAGATAAAGATGTTCAACAGATTTTGGGATTATCTGTGATTGGAAGTCGATATATCCCTCCATTAATTACGCAAGTTAAACAAGAAAGATAGTGACCTGAAACAAAAATTGTATCTATCTTATATTTGTATATATATGTACGTATATCTTTATGTATCTGTATTGATGTTTTCGTATATATGTATATCAATTAGTGATATATATCTGTTATACTAACTTCTGTAATAATATAAATCTATTTATTATATCTGTTAATATTATAAGGTATTGATAAAAATACTAGCAATCATAATAATAGAATTAATAGTAATAAATATAATATTAATAATAACTTTATCAAGATTGTACCAATAAGAATAAAAGTAATTATAAAAATGATAATAATAATATTATTATTTATGATAATAATAATAGATTGTATTATTTCCTAATATAACTAATGATATTAATAATAATAATAATTATAATAACTTTATTATAACAACTATAATTCAATTTACAATTAACTTATTATATTAGATATTATTATTACATATTATTAATTATGTAATATATATAATAACTTACATTAAATATCTAATATTCAAACATTACAATATATGGAAATCATATATATATATATTTATTTCAATAACAACTTAATTATTCTATACATTATTTTACATTTTAATTCAAATGATTAAAGTGTACATTATTAAATTAAAATATTATATATGTAATTATATTTATATTTATATAACTGTCTATATATATATATATATATATATATATATATATATATATATATATATATATATATATAGACTTACATTTTTATTTACACGCAATTGTTCGTGAATCGTCGGACATGGTCAAAAGGGCAAATGCATTCATAGAGCTGTTCCAAAGTTTTTGAGATCAACACAACAGACTTTTCTTATCGTGTCAGGAACATATAAAGATTAAAGTTTAAATTTGATCGAAAATTCCCGGGTCACTGCAGTACCTACCCGTTAAAGAAATTTCGTCCCGAAATTTGAGTGAGGTCGTCATGGCTAACTATAAAAATGTTTTCGTGACGAATATGAGTTGATAAATAGAGTTTTATCATCATTGAGTAATATGGATAAAACAGTTTGATTATTTGAAGAGCACGAGTGAAGCTATTCACAAAAGAATGAAATGAGAAACAAAATTTATTTTTAACTTTTGACGTAGTCAGGTTTGAATTTAAAAAAATAAGGCGCTTCTTAACTTTTGACATTGCCTTGGTTGAATTTCGGAATTCAAGGGATTTAAAGAAAATCTTGAAGATCTATATGATATGATTCTTCGGGATTTATGGAAATTAAGATCTCTTTAATTAAATACGGTGATCTGCCCCGATTACTACGTCTGATATTTTCTTTTTAAATTTACCTTTTCCGTTCCATTTATTTTCACCACTTCTATACTCAATTCCCAAATTTAAAAGATTTATGAAAATGCTTAACCCTGTTCTGATCCATGTTCTTATTCTAACTATCGCAATGATCGTTCTTCTTTTCCAACTCCCACCTGAAGAATCTGTTTATTTCTATTATGCTCTAGGGATTATTGTATTTATAATCCTCATGTGTCTTTATATTGCTATACGTACTGATATCCACGGTTTGTAATTTCGGTGTTGTCATTGAGCTTTATATTTTCTCTTATATTTTGAATCTCTTTGTCTTTTTATTATCCTCCCGACCTCTAGTAAAGCGAGTAATGGTCTAAAATTCGTAAGTATGGAATTTCGGATAAACATCATGTTCTAAATAAGAAAGAAGGTATTAGTACGATTTGATTTGTCAAATTATCAGAATCACTGAGTATAGAACTATCAAGAATATATATTTTTGATATGTTCAAAAGTTACGCAGAATGAAAGAGTTATGTAACATGGAAAGTGATGACGTTATGATATGTGAATCATCACGTCTCATTAGAAACTCAGCATGACTTACTGTAATATAATCACATTGATCAAGTGTCATTATATTATACTAACTCATGCATCAGTTCCCAACATTACTTCAATAACATTCATATTTTAAGCTCGAAAGTTTACAGAATATAGAAACTAACAGTTTCTATATGATGTAACACTGATAACATGAAGAGATTAATGATTTCAGATAAGAATAATTATAAAAATATCTTCAGAAATATGGAGGATATTTATAATGAAAGATACGATGGTATCTTAGAATTTATAATATCGATGGATGATGAAGAAGATTTGTCTGTAATGATTTAGAGTAAGGAGCAAGATATTCGCTAAAGACTTCAGTAGGCATTGAATCCTTTGGATTCTTTGAAGTCAAACTTATTCTTTGTGATTTGTCCACGGCTTCCTTCATAGTTTCGCATAATTCGCTTTTCGGTACTAAATTTTCTATTGAGTGTTTCCAATACTCCATTATTTATCATCAAACTTTCGACGGTTAAGGACGTTTACGGTTGTCTATAGTTTTTGCTGCTTCATTCAGCTTCCTCGATATTTGGAGTATTGATTCGTAGACTGGGTGCTTTTCAGAATTTCAGAATAAAAGATCATAATTCTAAGATATAAATGTTATATGTATACATATATCGGTTGATGTAGACATGCTGCGAGATTTCAAAATACTGATTGCAAATTCTCGGTAATTAAAATGGCAATTCTCGTTATAAGATGTGAATGAGTATATGATAGAGTTTCAATGAGTATAAAGATTTTTCGGAAAGTCAAAGATCAATGTAGTAGCTGGCAAGTTTACTTCTAATCTGGTGGAATATAAACAGTTCCCCGGTAACGATGACGAAAGGTAAACTTATATATCAAAGTTATAATAAGGTTTATTCAAATGAAAAGTTGAAATTGGTTTGCTGAAGCTGTGACATAATTGGCTACTTTGAAAAGGAATTGCATGGTTATTTTCGGTAATAGCAATGCCGAAGGAGCTAGCACAAATACGTGTTAAACGTTTACTCAGGTTCCGAGTGTTTTCAGCTGCATAACTATATGCATAAGTTCTTCCTTTCGTAGATGAAATGCGGTTGATTCATCCTCTCAATTGAGGTGTTTTCAAAAATCATGAAAAGTTTGAACGCGGATTGTAATCGTCAAGATACAAATGAGGTTTAAGATGAAATCAAGTGGCAAACTTGAAGAGATGTTTAGTTTCATATGTTATAATCAATATTTTAATTTTTTTTTAATTGTCCAAAGTTGATAATCCTCAGTCGATAGTCCATAGTTAGCAGTTCAATAATTCATTTATAGTTTAATATATTATATTCGAATTAATTAATACGTATCGTGACCCGTGTACATGTCTCAGACTCGATCACAACTCAAAGTATATATATTACTATAGAATCAACCTCAACCCTGTATAGAGAACTCGATCATTACTACATGTAGAGTGTCTATGGTTATTCCAAATAATATATATATATGCGTCGATATGATATGTCAAAACCTTGTATACGTGTCCAGATATTTACAGTGCGTAAAATAAATAACAGAAATTAATGACGATAAATAAAGTGCGTAAAGTAAATAACATAATGTAAATGACAATAAATAAAATTGCGAGAATTAAATTGCTATAAAATAAATTGCGATAATTAAATGTACAATAAGGAATTAACAGTTAGCTAGGTACAGTTAGCTAGGATTTTGTTAACGTGGATTCTTAACAAATTTTTTTTTTTTCATAGTTAATTTGTTTGTTTTTAACAAATTTTATTTTGTCCAATGTTTTCTTCATTATGCCACTTGTCGGATTCTGATAGGTTAAAATCCAAATATGAAATTGAATGAAAAATGGTTATTCTACGGTGAACGGATTCGTATATCTGTGGATGTAAGTAGGATACTAAATGAATGTTGAATCAGATTTAAAGAACGTACAATGTAACTTATTAATGTAATAATTAATTATTCCTCGGGTATTACCTACCCGTTAAAAATATTTTCACCATTAACAGTTTGTACAAAAGAATTTTTAATTACAATCTTTATGAAAACATATATACATATATATTTTCTTCAGATGTAATCATGGATTTAATGAGTTAACATAATATTAAACTTATTTAGTTTTTGGTTGGAACTAGAATAAATAATCTCTAAAACTTTAGAGATTACATATTCGCCATGTCGAACGAAGATAAATGAGGTAGAACGATACGTAGAACGAAGATCATACTCGAAGTACAGATGTTGATATTGAGGCATGGATTGTTGATGGTACTGATGCTGTTATTGATGGTACTTCTGGTGCCGGTGATGTTGTTGAAGCTGGAACGTTTTGTACCATATTTTCCAAGGCTACAACTCGGGCTCGAAGCTCGTTGACTTATTACTCCAGAATGATTGTCGGTAGACGAGCGAATGAATAAAGTTTTAGAATTTTTGATATCATAATATCATTGCGTGGTATCCTGGAAATGAGTGTGAAAATGGTGTTTCGGACTGGTTTGCCAATAAGTACTTCGGGTTCTCCGTTAAGTGGTGAATTCGATTGGTGGAAAGGATTGCTTTCTTCTTGTCTCCAATGATTGAGAAGGCTACGAACCCATCAGATGAATCGAAGATAACTAATTGGTTGATCTATTTCGTTTACGCTGCTTTCGGAGCTTAGGTGAATATCCATGTCGGAATAGCTGTCGAAATAACTATCGAAATAGCTATCAGAATCTGAGGGACTCGAACTGGTTGAGGGATTCATTTCGTATGATCAGATGAAGAATTTTCGGTAAGAAATAGATTATAGAATGTAGATTAGTATCCTGCAATACATAATTTACATATGCATATATAATACTAAAATTCCATACGTTACGGAGGAATCTACGAAAAATGTCAGGCAAAGTTTACAATAACAGATACGCTAAGATATGAATTAGCAGATATGCTAAGATATGAATTTTGTCTATACACTAATCATGCAATCAATGCAATAAGATGTGTCTAGACTAAGGATGATAAGCAAGTGATTCTTTAAGAATGATAAGCAGGTAATTTTCGACACGAAATGATAAGCAAAACTTTTGACATGCAGACACGGTCGAAGTCCAGACTCACTAATGCATCTAAACAGCTATCAGTTAGACACGCTAATGCAAGACCTGGTTCGCTAAGACCACCGCTCTGATACCAACTGTGATACCCCGTCCTAATCCATCCGGACGAAGTCCATATCGATTATAAATGATTCACAACAGTTGATTACATCGCGAGGTACTTGTCCTCTATATGATACATTTTACAAACATTGCATTCGTTTTTGAAAAGACAATCTTTCATTACATCGAAAGTTGACAACATGCATACCATTTCGTAATATATCTTACTATAATTGACTTAATAATAATCTTGATGAACTCAACGACTCGAATGTAACGTCTTTTGAAATATGTCATGAATGACTCCAAATAATATCTCTAAGATGAACAAATGCACAGCGGAAGATTTCTTTCGTACTGAGAATAAACATGCTTTAAAGTGTCAACCAAAAGGTTGGTGAGTTCATTAGTTTAACATAAATAATCATTTCATAATTTTAATAGACCACAAGATTTCATATTTCCATTTCTCATAAACATACGTCCCATGCATAGAGACAAAAATATCATTCATATGGATTGAACACCTGGTAACCGACATTCACAATATGCATATTAGAATATCCCCATCATTCCGGGATCCTCCTTCGGACATGATATAAATTTCGAAGTACTAAAGCATTCGGTACTTTGGATGGGGCTTGTTGGGCCCGATAGATCTATCTTTAGGATTCGCGTCAATTAGGGTGTCTGTTCCCTAATTCTTAGATTACCAGACTAAATAAAAGGGGCATATTCAATTTCGATAATTCAACCATATAATGTAGTTTTAATTACTTGTGTCTATTTTGTAAAATAGTTATAAAAACATTTCATGCATTCGCAGTTCAAAATATATTGCAAAGCATTTAATAAAGCAGTTGTAAAAATAGCGCATGTATTCTCAGTCCCAAAAATGTAAAGAGTAAAAGGGAATCAAATGAACTCACACATATAAATATTGTAAAACAGTTAATAAAGCATTTGCATGTATTCTCAGCCCAAAAACATAAAGAGTAAAAGGGCAAATGAAACTCACACATATAAATATTGTAAAACAGTTAATAAAGCATTTGCATGTATTCTCAGCCCAAAAACGTAAAGAGTAAAAGGGCAAATGAAACTCACCTAATGTATTTTGTAGTAAAAATACATATAACGACATTGGAAAATTATAGGGTTGGCCTCGGATTCACGAACCTATATCATTTATATATATTAACACATATAATGAACATGTAATAATCATCAAACCAGTTTATTAAATCTAGTAATATATTTGTTATTTTAAAGTTATATATATTTACTTTGTATATTAATATTTGTACATATAGTTATATTAATATATATATATATATATATATATATATATATATATATAAATATATATATATATATATATAGCATTATATTGTAAATCAATAATTTGTTATATAAAAATAATACAAAAAATAATAACAATAATAATAATAATAATAATAATAATAATAATAATAATAATAATAATAATAATAATAATAATAATAATAATGATAATAATAATAATAATAATAATAATAATAATAATAATAATAATAATAATGTTAATAGTGATAATAAGAATGATAATACTTAAAATGATAAATTTAATAAAAATACTTTTGTTAAAAATAATAATTTGGAAAAAAATGATCATTCTTATGATAATACTAATAATAATATTAATAATAATAATACTTTTTAATGCTAGTGATATTAATAATTAATAATAATAATAATAATAATAATAATAATAATAATAATAATAATAATATCAATAATAATAATAATAATAATAATAATAATAATAATAATAATAATAATAATAATAATAATAATAATAATAATAATAATAATAATAACTACCTCAAAGAATAAGTTCCAAAATAAGTACCCTTGCCCGGGCTCGAACCCACAACCTCTCGCTAACCCACCAACATCTCTAACCACCCAGCTATTTCTACTTATCTGACTTGAGCTCTTTTAGATTATTTATAACTCGAAGTAAACTGGTTCCATTTCTCTTCATATTTATGAAATCACTCTATCAGAGAACAAAAGAAAGTGGATCTTGGTCCAATGAAAAAATTTGACCCAAATTGAACACAACCCAATATATATCATCAACTCTTTAATTAAACATCATTTGGCCCAAAATTGAACGTTCAAATAAAAAAAAGAAATCACGGCCAAAACAGTGGATTTGATCCCGATTATAAATTGAATAAGGAATTGTTAAAAGAAACTCGTTGGCCTTGGATTCTAATATATGTCACCATCCTTAACCCCATGTTACACTCTTTTATCTTTAATAGATCGGACCAGCTGTAAAGGAAAAGAGACTGCACTCAACATTTTCTTCATTCTTTTATATCATTGTCACCATATATTTATAATCATTACCTCATCTTTCATAATCGATCGTTATTTATAGATTCATCATTATGCAATATAATCTCATCGTTTTCATCACAGACTCACGATCCTTACAGCCATATTCTTCGCATACAATCATAACTTTAATTATCATCACTCGTCTTCGTGTTGGGTTACGAAGGAAGCAACAAAAGCAGTAGGAACTGTATGAATGATGGTGATTGTGGGTTTCAATGGTGATTACTATGGTGGCTACTTGGGTATCAAACGAATCAAAAGGAAAATATAGTGAAGGTGTTCGTGGGTGATAGGTGGTTTTGGGTTCACGAAGCAAGCAACAAGAAAAGAGAATGGTTGGTTTGTTTTGGTGATGAAGCTAAGATGGTGATTAGAAGTGGGTTTAGGTTGTTGTGTGATGGCCGTCAACAGGAAAAGAAAACGAGAAAACAAAATAATAATAGAAGAAAGGTGGAAGCTGGTGGCGTACAGTAACTATGTTCAATCAATGAAGTGTTTTGATGGTGGGGTTAATCATGGTATCGTTATAATGATGATGGTGGTTATGGTAAGTATCTTGATCGATATCGCGTTTATATGGTGTGTGTGTTTTAGTTCTTGATTACCCTCGAAGATAGTAGTAGTACACTAGTAAACGAAGGATGATGGTGTTCATGGAAGTAGTTATCATTTGAGCCAAACATCAAATAAAAATAGTACCTAGTTGCAGGTTGCTGAATGGTGGTTGTCGAAGTGATGGTGGAACCATGGTGGTGAAGAGAGGTCAGGGTGATGAGTAATTGTTATGGCAGCGGTGGAATTTGATGCAAATTCAAAACCGAAATTTAAATGAGTTTCATTGTAATGGTTTTGAGTTGGTGATAGTTCAATCCAAAAGATACATAATTAATAAGTAAGGTGTAATAACAGAGGTTTAGTTGAGTTACTGAACGAATAATATTCTTATAATTGATCTTATTTTGTTTACTTTGAAGCTGGATTGAGACGTGTAACAATAGCAGACAGGTGGTACATAATTATCAATCAGAAAGATTTAAAATACTCAACAGATAAAGATGTTCAACAGATTTTGGGATTATCTGTGATTGGAAGTCGATATATCCCTCCATTAATTACGCAAGTTAAACAGAAAGATAGTGACCTGAAACAGAAATTGTATCTATCTTATATTTGTATCTGTATGTACGTATATCTTTATGTATCTGTATTGATGTTTTCGTATATATGTATATCAATTAGTGATATATATCTGTTATACTAACTTCTGTAATAATATAAATCTATTTATTATATCTGTTAATATTATAAGGTATTGATAAAAATACTAGCAATCATAATAATAGAATTAATAGTAATAAATATAATATTAATAATAACTTTATCAAGATTGTACCAATAAGAATAAAAGTAATTATAAAAATGATAATAATAATATTATTATTTATGATAATAATAATAGATTATATTATTTCCTAATATAACTAATGATATTAATAATAATAATAATAATAATAATAATTATAATAACTTTATTATAACAACTATAATTTAATTTACAATTAACTTATTATATTAGATATTATTATTACATATTATTAATTATGTAATATATATAATAACTTACATTGAATATCTAATATTTAAAAATTACAATATATGGAAATCATATATATATTTATTTCAATAACAACTTAATTATTCTATACATTATTTTACATTTTAATTCAAATGATTAAAGTGTACATTATTAAATTAAAATATTATATATGTAATTATATTTGTATTTATATTTATATAACTGTCTATATATATATACATATATATAGACTTACATTTTTATTTACACGCAATTGTTCGTGAATCGTCGGACATGGTCAAAAGGGCAAATGCATTCATAGAGCTGTTCCAAAGTTTTCGAGACTCAACACAACAGACTTTACTTATCATGTCGGGAACTTATAAAGATTAAAGTTTAAATTTGATCGGAAATTCCCGGGTCACTACACCCTTGGTCCCTATCTACACCCAAATACTCTCCAATGAGAGTAACAAAAATACCTCCTCCTATTATCCCCCCTTCCTGTATTCCCTCCACCATTTTTGATAAATAAAAACCAACACAGTAGGGGATATTAACAAAGCTTCTTGGGTCTCGAATACACTTTAGGTAAAATAAATCATGTAAGGTCATTTTCTGTTTATTGTGACCTCTCTGTGTAATCGAGTTACCCAAAAATCTGTGAATTATACGAAGTTCGGCTTTGTTAATATGTAAGTAGGAGTGTTTTCCTCCCAGCGTAAAAACATTATAGTTTGACATACGCCTCCAGACGGCGTTCGCGTCAAAATTCCTATCTACCCTTTCACCACGATAAATCAAATTCATACAATCGGGTAGTAGTAATTCACCGGGAGTATAAATCTAAGAAAACTTCTATCACCTAATCTATCTGCATCTACATTTAATGCTATAGTACTCATCAGCTCAACACACCATTCCTTATATACAGGTCAACGAATGGTGAATGGACGTTCCCAATCAGTAAAAGAAGAACTGCCATACCTTTGGATCAGATGCTCCCTAACTGAGTTAGCTAGTTGGACCCTTTCCAAAGGATCCCAATCGATTACCCATGGCACTTCTACATTTTTCGGTAGCAGTTTGAATTTGTTACTTTGATATGCCGGGTAATCCCTCCAGCTTCTATCGAATCTCAGATTAGGATGCAACGTGTGTTCAGGAATTGTTGGGTATTCAACTGGTGGATGTATCGGAAATACTATGAAGGCATCAACAAATTGTAGCGGATCATAATAAGGTACGTGTTGATCAAGTTGTTGTTGTGGTTCCTGTTGTTGCTCTGGTTCAGGTTCATATTGCATTTCTGGTTCAGGTTCTGGAGCAGGCCGTCTAGATGATGATGAAGCACCATCAGTATCTGTAAATCTCTGCAAAACACATTAAACACAAAATTTGTGCATCCAACTATGCATTAGTGTTAGCAAAATGACAACTTGAAATAATTAAATTAACATGTTCAATCAAAATTAAACTTATACACATTTTCACAATTTTTACAATTCTACACTTTTTCAAATAAGCATATATGAAAATGTATACAAAGTTCATAAGCATTTAACTCAAATAATATGTCAAAATAGTCATTACTAACAATTAAACAAGTCTCAAATGGTAATTATATCAAATTAATCAAGTTCATGAATTTTATACCTAAAAAGTCCACTTTAATCTTCAAAAATCATGTTTAGCATCAAAGTTTGGATCATTTAACTACCTAAACATGTTACACTACTTAATTTAGCAATAATTCATGACAAAAATTGGCCATAACCTGTTTATATCAAAAAGCCCCAAATTGCTCAAGAACACAAACCCTAGATTCCTAAAAATTTTGAAGTTTTTGGCTTCAAATCATGTTAAATAGCATCAATCTAGGTTATACATGCATAATATACTAACAATTTAACACTAATTACACTAGAAATTAACAAAATCAAATTAGATAAATTATAGCTCAAGAACACTAAAAATCAAATTTAAAGAGGTTTAGGAGTGAAATTGTTACCCTTCTTGATAAACTCCTTATCAAATTCATGTTTAGAGCAGATTGTAGCAAGAAATTTGGTTGAATTTGGTGAAAATTTGATGAAAATTGAGAGGTTTTGGGAGTGTTTTCGGGTGTTTGTGTGTGGTGGTGTGAAGAACAGACTCGACTGCCTTTTTGATCCTGGCCTGAAATCCAGCTCCATGCGATCACATGGATCTGAAGGCCAAATCCCATGCGATCGCATGGGGTTCGTGTTCAGTAACATTTTGCTTATATATATATATATATATATATATATATATATATATATATATATATATATATATATATATATATATATATATATATATATATATATATATATAAACCTTATACTAATGAAACATATAATTAATTAAAAATTAAAATTTTGTTTCTTTTTAGGATGAGGGCGTTTCGGATCGTTGTCCTAGTCCGTCCCTCGACAAAATTTTAAAATTTTGTCATTTTTAAACGCGGTTGTTTTAAAAGTAAATATTTTTGGGTTTTTTTTAATGTTTTTGGCTTACTTTAATTCAATAAGATTAAAAATAATGATAATAAAAGTTCTCGTCCCTCCCTTGGGTAGAGCAATTTCGGTTCAACGACCTAGTTTTCAACTCACGACGAATTTTACAAATCAATTTTTAACTTAACGAAATAAAGTAAATTTTTGTTTTTAAATTCACACCAAACTTAAATTTAAAATGTATAAAATTAAAAATTCATATTATTAATACAAACTTTATATTAAAAATTTTATTTTTAAACATACAAACTTATTTTAAACATATTAATTTTTCAAATATTTACAAACTTAAATATATTGATTTTAAAAGTTCACAATAATAATTTAATATTAATATATTAATTTTAAAAATAAAGTAAAAACAAAATTAAAAATCTTTTTGGTCTTTTATCCCACTTTAATAAATCAAATATTATCAAAAATATACGCCCCTCTTTTCGGTAAAGTAATTTCGGTTATATTACCTAGTTTTACTCCTGACGAATTTCTGAAATATTTTGGGTGAATTGATTAAAGATATTTATACCTTAAGAATAAACGGTAAATTTCGCAGTGATGTAATAAATTTTTGTATGATATCAATAATTTCGGTCGCAAAACCTAATTTTATTGAGTATCAATTTAATACTTTATAGCGAATGATTCAGCGTTTATTATCAAAAGGTTAAAAACAATAAAATAAAAATAAAAACTGTACATACTTACCTATGAGATAGAATTCCCAGTGACCTGCTTTAGCCCACTCATAAGATAGTCGGACTAATTGGTTTTCCATAGCTACAGACGCATAACCTCGAGCATTCAACGATTTTTCTTCGAAACATATGAACGGTCCTTCTCTGCATAAAGTAATGAACTCGGTATTGGAATATGTCTGATTCGTCGAGCATTTTCCTTCGTGTGACCATTTTACGCATTTGTGACATCTTTCAAGGTGTCGTGCTCTTCTTTTCGCAGCTGATTTTGATTTTCCTTTACCAAAAAGTAACTTATTATGATCGTTCCTGAGTTCTTTTCTTACTCCGTCTAATTTGGTTCTTATTACTGATGCCAGGTCACTCGGGAGTGTATCATTATTACGTTTAGTGATCAAAGCGTGTAGCATTAGACCATGGTTTAGTTCACAGGAATTCTTCATCTCGTAAAACCTAAAAAAATAAAAATTCAGAATGGGGGGAGAAGACTAGTTCTTTAGGGTCTGCTAGGGAAAGACCATTCGGATTCCATTCTCGAGAACTACACGAAAATAGAAATCTAACTCTAACAGAAATATATATTACCCTAAAAAGATTCGAACCTCCCCACACTTAGTTAGCTGTGGTGTTGAAATTGTTATTAACTTCGTTTTCAACTTCCATCGGATCATGTACGTAATGTTTAACTCTGTGACCATTAACTTTAAATTCAATCCCATTTGAATTTATTAACTCTATTGTTCCATATGGGAAAACTCTTTTGACTATGAATGGTCCAGACCATCTAGATTTCAATTTTCCAGGAAATAGCTTGAATCGTGAATTGAAAAGAAGAACTCGGTCTCCTTCCTTAAATTCTTTTGAACTTCTGATTCTTTTATCATGCCATTTCTTCGTTCTTTCTTTATAGATTAACGAATTTTCGTATGCTTCATGTCTTAATTCTTCTAATTCATTTAGTTGACTTAATCGTAGAAGTTCGGCTTCATGTAAATCAAGATTACATGTCTTCAAAGCCCAAAATGCTTTGTGTTCAATTTCTACTGGAAGATGACATGCTTTTCCGTAAACGAGTTTAAAAGGTGTGGTTCCAATTGGAGTTTTGTAGGCTGTTCTAAAAGCCCAGAGTGCATCCTCCAATTTAATGGACCATTCCTTTGGATTTGATCCTACGGTTTTCTCTAGAATACGTTTTAATGCTCGGTTGGTATTTTCAACTTGTCCACTTGTTTGTGGCTGATAAGTAGTGGAGATTTTATGAGTTACTCCATATCTTTTAAGAACTTTCTCAAGTTGATTGTTACAAAAATGAGTACCACGATCACTTATTAAAGCTTTCGATGTTCCAAACCTTGCAAAAAGACGTTTTAAAAAGTTGACTACAACTCGTGCATCGTTAGTCGGGAGAGCTTGTGCTTCCGCCCATTTAGATACATAATCAATGGCGACGAGAATGTAGAGATTATTATGAGATTTTAGAAATGGACCCATAAAGTCAATACCCCAAATGTCAAATACTTCACATACTTGAATGACATTTTGTGGCATTTCATCACGTTGACTTATTTTTCCGGCCCTTTGACAAGCATCACAAGATTTGCAAAGAAGGTGTGCGTCTTTGAAAATTGTAGGCCAATAGAATCCAGCATCGTAAACTTTTCTAGCTGTAAGTTGAGGCCCATAATGCCCTCCTGTTGGTCCTGTGTGATAATGGTTTAAGATTTTACTAGCTTCATCTCCGAATACAGATCGGCGTATTATTCCATCGGGATAACTTTTAAACAAATGTGGATCTTCCCAGAAATAGTGTTTTATATCACTAAAGAATTTCTTTCGTTTTTGGTACGACCACCCTTTTTCAAGGAATCCACATACTAAGTAGTTTGCATAGTCTGCAAACCATGAAATTTCATTATAATCTATCTTCAATAGATATTCATCAGGAAAGTTGTCTTGTATGGCCGATTCATTCAGAACTTCTAATTCAGGATTTTCAAGACGAGAAAGATGATCAGCTGCGAGATTTTCTGCTCCCTTTTTATCTCGGATTTCAATATCGAACTCTTGTAAGAGTAAGATCCAATGAATTAATTATGGTTTAGCATCTTGTTTTGAAAATAGGTATCTAAGAGCAGAATGGTCGGTATAGACCACCATTTTAGCTAGAACGAGATATGAACGAAATTTGTCAACAGCAAAGACAATAGCAAGGAGTTCTTTTTCAGTAGTTGTGTAATTTGTTTGTGCTCCTTGTAACGTCTTACTAGCATAATATATAGGTTGAAATCGTTTTTCAATCCTTTGTCCTAAAACGGCTCCCATTGCAAAATCGCTTGCATCGCACATAAGTTCAAACGGTAGATTCCAATTTGGAGTTATCATGATCGGCGCATTAGTGAGTTTTTCTTTAAGAATATTAAAAGATTTAATGCATTCATCTGAAAATATGAATGGAGCATCCTTTTCTAGGAGTTTATTCATAGGAGTGGCAATTTTAGAAAAATCTTTTATGAAACGTCGGTAAAAACCGGCATGCCCTAGAAAACTCCTAACTCCTCTAACATTGGTGGGATGTGGAAGTTTAGCAATTACATATACTTTAGCTCTATCCACTTCAATTCCTTCCCTTAAAATTTTATGACCAAGAACGATGCATTCTTTAACCATGAAATGGCATTTCTCCCAATTAAGTACTAGATTTGATTGTTCGCATCTAAGCATTCGTTCAAGATTAACTAGACATGTTTTAAAAGTATCACCGAAGACTGAAAAGTTATCCATGAAAACTTCCATGCATTCTTCAATCATGTCGTGAAAAATAGCCATTATGCACCTTTGAAAGGTTGCAGGGGCGTTGCAAAGTCCAAATGGCATGCGTTTATAAGCAAAAGTACCATAAGGGCACGTGAATGTGGTTTTCTCTTGATCTTCGTGTGCTATTGGAATTTGAAAATATCCGGAAAAACCATCAAGAAAACAATAGTAACTATTTTCGGCTAATCTTTCCAACATTTGATCAATGAAAGGTAAGGGAAAGTGATCTTTTCTGGTGGCGTCATTTAATTTTCTATAATCAATACAAACACGCCATCCTGTTACAGTCCTAGTAGGAATAAGCTCATTTTTCTCATTTGTGATGACAGTCATGCCACCCTTCTTAGGTACGCATTGAACTGGGCTTACCCATGGACTATCAGAAATTGGATAAATTAAACCTGCATCTAGCAGTTTAATAATTTCTTTCTTAACAACATCTTGCATATTAGGATTTAGTCTTCGTTGGCGTTGCACATACGTTTTATGACCTTCTTCCATAAGGATTTTATGTGTGCAATACGAAGGACTTATTCCTTTAATGTCATGAATCTTCCATGCAATAGCTGGTTTATGAGCTTTTAACACAGAAATGAGTTGAGATTTTTCATTTTTAGTAAGAGAAGACGATATTATTACAGGTAATTCAGATTCACCATGTAAATAAGCATATTCCAAATGGTTTGGAAGTGGCTTTAACTCTAATGTCGGTGGTTCTTCTATCGATGATTTATATCGATATCTGTCTTCTTCTTTTAGCATTTGACTTTCTTCTGTTGTTGGTTCATATCCATTAGCCATAAGTGTAGCTAATATTTCAGTTTCATCAATTAGTTCAGTTCCTTCTCCTAAAGAACATTCTCCTGTTCCTTGTAATTCTGGAAATTCTTCTAACAATTCTGCATGTGAATCTATAGTTTGAATATAATAACATGTATCATCTGTAGATTGTGGTTGTTGCATGGCTCTATCAACAGAAAAGGTAACACTCTCGTCCTCTATACTTAAGGTCAGTTTCTTACCAAACACGTCTATTATTGCTTTAGCCGTGTTTAAGAATGGTCTTCCTAATATGGGAGGAACTCGAGAATCTTCTTCCATGTCCAGAATAACAAAATCTACTGGAAATACTAAAGTACCAACTTTAACTAGCATGTTCTCCATTATCCCTCTAGGATATTTTACTGATCGATCGGCTAGTTGTATACTTATTCGTGTTGATTTCAATTCTCCAAGGTCTAGTTTAGCGTATAGTGAATATGGCATTAAATTTATACTAGCACCTAAATCTGCCAATGCTTCTATTGAACTAAGACTACCCAGAAAACATGGAATCGTGAAACTTCCTGGATCAGATAATTTTTCTGGTATCTTATTCAATAGTACTGCAGAACAATTTGTATTCATAGTAACAGCCTAGAGTTCTTCCATTTTCTTTCTATTTGTGATTAGATCTTTCAGAAATTTAGCATATCTAGGCATTCCTGAAATTACATCAATGAAAGGAAGATTGACATTTATTTGTTTAAACATATCCAAGAATTTGGATTGCTCGGCTTCAAGTCTCTCTTTTCTCATTTTACTAGGGTAAGGAAGTGGTGGTTGGTATGGTTTAACATAAGGTTTAGCTTTAACTGTGTTATCTTCATTAACCTTTTCAACTACCGGTTCTGTTTCCTTATCTTGTTCAGGTTGTGGTTCTTGTGGAGTAGGAATAGCTTCATCAGAAATTACAGGTATTTCAGGTGGTTTAAGTGTGATACCACTTCTTGTGATAATGGCTTTAGCTGTTTCATTCCGGGAGTTAGCATTTGTATCACTAGGTAAACTTCTCGGTTTTCTTTCACCTATCAACCTTGCTAGGTTGCTTACTTCTTGTTCAAGATTTTGAATAGAAGCTTGTTGATTTCTAAATGCTTGAGCATTTTGTTCATTGGTTTGTTTTTGAGATGTGAAAAACTGCATTTGAGATTCAACTAGCTTCGACATCATGTCTTCTAAATTTGGCTTTTTATCATCGGTTTGTGGTGGTTTGTTTTGAAAAATAGGTCTTTGCTGATTGTAAGTATTATTGGATAATTGTTGATTACTAGGACCTTGTTTGTTGTTGTATGGAACATTTCGGTTATAGTTCTGATTTTGATTGTAGATTGGTCTTGGCGGTTGATAATTATTCTGATAATTATTTCCAGGCCTTTGGTTTATGTATGAAACATTCTCTCTTTGTTCCATTGTTAGTTCAATACTGAGACAATCTTTTGTCAAATGTGGTCCTCCACACTGCTCACAACTAATTCGTATTGAGTGAATATCTTTAGTCATCTTTTTCATTCGTCTCTTGACAACATCTATCTTTGCGAAAATGGAATCTAAGTCATGGCTAGAATCGACTCTAGCTGCTTTAGATGATCTAATGATATCTTTTTCTTGGTGCCACTCATGTGAGTGGGAAGCAGTATTATCAATAATTTTGTAAGCATCAGTTGCGGTTTTCTTCATAATAGAACCACCAGCTGCTATATCTATGTCTTTCCTTGTAGAGATGTCGCATCCTTGGTAGAATATTTGTACTATTTGACAAGTGTCTAAACCATGTTGCGGACATCCTCTTAATAACTTTCCAAATCTTGTCCACGCCTCATATAAAGTTTCATTTGGCTTTTGCGTGAACGTAACAATTTCTCCTTGAAGTCTCACGGCTTTAGATGCCGGAAAGAATTGTTTAAGAAATTTTTCAACTAAAACGTCCCATGTATCAATCGCCCCTTCAGGTAACGATTCTAACCAATCTTTGGCTTCTCCCTTTAAAGTCCAGGAAAATAACATGAGATATATCTGTTCATCCTCCACTTCTCTTATTTTAAATAGAGTATAGATCCTATTAAAGATTCGAAGATGTTCATTTGGATCTTCCTTCGGCGCACCACTAAATTGGCATTGATTAGTTACCATGTGTAGGATTTGTCCTTTGATTTCATAATCTGGCGCATTAATGTCTAGTTGAGTAATTGCGTGACCTTGGCCAGTGCGTTTAGCTCGCATTCGGTCTTCCATACTTAGAGGTTCCAGATTTTCCATGATTGAATTTGTTGAATCTGAATCACTATAGGATTCTGATTTAATTGGTTGTTCCTCGACAATCTCTGTTTGAATGATTGGTGGTTCCGGAGGAAAGATTAGTGGTTCAGGATCTCTGAATTGTCCCTGAATATCCTCCGGGTTCTCAATTGTGAGGTCTGTAGTGACCCGAACTTTTCCATGTTTATATATATTAATTGAGATTGATATTTACATGATTAAATGTTTCCAACATGTTAAGCAATCAAACTTGTTAAGACTTGATTAATTGAAATATGTTTCATATAGACAATTGACCACCCAAGTTGACCGGTGATTCACGAACGTTAAAACTTGTAAAAACTATACGATGACATATATATGGTTATATATATAGTTAACATGTTTTTATTATAAGTATGTATCTCATTAGGTATTTTAACAATGAGTTATATACATAAAAATGAGACTATTAATTTAAGAAACTCGAAAACGATATATATAACGATTATCGTTATAACAACGTCTTACTAGGTACATATGAATCATATTAAGATATTGATACACTTG